>NC_050579.1:179656537-180256537 GCF_011100635.1 Trichosurus vulpecula
AATGAATAATTAGTCACAAAGAGTTGAACACAACTGAACAATTTAATAACAACAAAAGAGATGATAACCTTCTTGAGATTATATAGTACAAAATACAAGGAATTCAGCATGCTTTTATTTGTTTTTCTTTCAATGTTGGCATAGTTTAATTCAGTTATAGGAATGAAAATAGCAGATGGTGGATGTTACCCAGAATTATGATTCATCAGGGCAAGAAAAGATGAAGTACAAGTGAACACCAGAAAATTCAATGGGGAAAAGACATTGACTTGTGAAAATATCTGATTTTGTAGTTAAATATAACTATATGGTCACAGTTAAAGTATTTAAATAGTCAGAACTAAGAGCGCCGATTGAAGTAAAAAGAAAGAAATAACAAGATCAGTTTTGGATATACTGAGTTTGAAGTACCAAGAGAACACTAGGATATACATATTGTGTATGTGTATTATTTAATTTGATCCATGTAACACCACTTTGGGGTAGCTATTGTTATCCCCATTTCACAGAGACAACTTGGACTCAGGGAGTTTATGAAACATTCCAATTATCACATTGTTAAGAATTGCCAGTACAGGTAGGATGGTTACCCATACCTTCAAGATACCTGGTCCAGAACTCCAACTACTCTGCCACATAGCTTCATGTACCAAGTCTGTCAGAGCCAGGACTGGAAGCCAGTTTATTTGTGCATTTCTAGTTCAGTGCTATTTCTACCAAACCATGATGACAGAACTTTTACTTTACTTACAATGCTAGTACCTAGTTATTATGCTATTATTTTTAATTCTTAAAATTATGGGGTAATATTAGTATTACATAACAAAAAAGAGAGGCAATAAAAGGATGCCACACAGAAATGAGGGAAGATAACAGAAAAGGAAGCTTCAAACAAGGATAATGCAAGTTTGGGTATATAAGATAGGAGGTAGTAAGAAGAAAGAAATGTGATTTATTTGTTGTAATGGTATTTTACTGTAATTATTGAATTAAAATACATTTGAAAGTTCAAAATACTATAAAGGGGTCCATATTGGCATCTTATATGCTAAACCAAAATGTGTAGCATACAAAGAGAGTTTCATTAACTTAAATGACACTGTTCATGTGACTTGAAAGGATTGTTTGATGAAACAGTTTAAAAGGTTTTTTTTTTGCTTGAAGAGACAGAAATCTACATATAGTAAGATAAACAAGACATCATAGCTAAGCAATCTTGGGTTGTGTATGGACAATAGTATACATCTTCATCAAAGGTGGAAATTTAGTCAGCAACATGACATTTTTAAAAATAAACATGATAGGTTTGAAATAAAACTGTCTGCGATTGAATCTTTCTGTTTTGTTTTCAGAGTACTGCTTTGTAGACAGGAGTTTGTGCCTTCAGATTGCACTCATTGTAAGAAATGCTACTTGTCATTAATGAAATAAATTAAAAATAAACAAAATCTCAGAATGTGTAAATTGGATTAGTCAATGTAAGATTATTACATTTACTCTTCAATTTAATATTAATTGGATTTCTTTCTGTCTTTCTCATCTTACTACCTGTACTCTGGCCATCATATTCATCCCACTGGCATTATAGAATGTGCTATCTTCCCCCATTAGAATGTAAGCTGCTCAAAGGCAAAAACTGTCTTACTTGCTTGCAACTGTATTCACATTGCTTACACACTATTTGTCACAAACACTTAATAGACACTCTATCCAGATATGGTAATAATGAAGCCAGCATTGAGAAAGCATTTTAGAGTTTGCAAAGCACTTAACAGAAATTATGCCATTTTATACTCACAAAAAATGAGGTAGGTGAATTTATGATGCACATTTTGTGGATCAGCAAACTAAGTGAAGTTAAATGAATTTCTTGGGGTCACACAGTTATTAAATGGCAGAGACCTGATCTGAACACAATTCTTCTTGAATCCAAGTCCAGCACTCTCAACTCTGTCACATCTCTCTCTCTCTTTCTCCTCCTCTCTCTCTCTCTCTCTCTCTCTCTCTCTCTCTCTCTCTCTCTCTCTCTCTCCACTCCATGTACCTCTCAACCTATCCATAAATTTATCTACCTATCTCTGTCAATCCTTACCACATTGAGATATTTCTAAAATTTTATTAATCTTTTAATCTCTGGTCCTAGAGTCTAGGACCAAATAGGCACCTGGTACCTTGTTGAATGCTCATTGAATGAATGATTCAGTCTTTCATTTGTCTAATGGATGTAGTTATGATGCACATAAAATAACTCTTCCAAGAATGGTGGCTTAGATTTTTTTCCCCAGTGATTTTGTAACTTATTGTAAACTATTAGTTTTTTAAGGTTGTATATTTAACTTTTTTTTACTCTAAAGTCTTATTCGCTTTTAATAAATATTTGTTGATAAATTTAATCATAGTATCATAGATTTGGTAGTAGATGGGAAGGTATAAGTTATCTACTTCAACTTCCTCATTTGATAGTTCAGGAAACTGACACTTGAAGTGGTAAAAATTATTTTCCCTAGGCCATATAAGTAATAAAATGCACACCAGGCTTTGAAGCCCCCTCCTCTGACTCCCAATGCAGCATGTTTTCCACTGTACTATGCTGCCCCCCCAAAAAAATCCAGGGGGCGGGGCAAGGCAGAGCCAAGATGGTGACTGGAAAGCAGGGACTTGCTTAAGCTCTCCCCCAAATCCCTCCAAACACCAGTAAAAAATGGCTCTGAACAAATTCTAGAGCTGAAGGACCCACAAAATAGCAGAAGGAAACAGATCTCCAGCCCAGGAGAGCTGGGATGTTTTCTGGGAAGGGTCTATAGCAAGGTGCTGAGAGCGGAGCATAAAGCAGCATGGGCTGTACCAGGTCAGACCAGACCTGGAGTCAGCCAACTAGAACAGGCCTTAGGGCCATGAATCATTGAGCTGTGGCAGTTACCAGACTTTCAACCCACAAATGCCAAAGAGCAGGTTAGTGGGAAACTGTGAGATCGAGTTTAGAGTGGTTCAGCCCCATTCCTGAGGGTGGCAGAGGTGGTGCAGTGGTGGTGATGGCAGCAGCAAGAAGCTCCTAAGGCTGATTCCAGAGCCCCAGTATCAGCTGCTTCCTGAGTCCCTGGCTCACACTGTGGGAGGAATCTAGCAGTGGATCAGAGCGGGAGTGCAAGGAGCACTTTGTGGGCACAGAGGCATTTTCTCTTGCTATGTCTACCTTGGATCTGGATTCTGGTCCTGGTTGGTGGTTCTTGGGGGAAGAGGAACTAGGAACATGAACAGGCAGCTAAAATGAACTCAGACTCAAACTTAAACTCTAGATTCCTTTTTATTAGTGACAAAGAAGTTCAAAACATGCAACCAGAGGAAGTCAACCAGGTCAAAGAGCCTACATCAAAGCCTCCAAGAATAGCATGAATTGGTCTTAGGCCATGGAAGAGCTTAAACAGGATTTGGAAAAGCAAGTAAAAGAAGCAGAGGAAAAATTGGGAAGAGAAATGAGAATGATGCGAGAAAACCATGAAAAACAAGTCAATGACTTACTAAAGGAGACCCAAAAAATACTGAAGAAAATAACACCTTAAAATAGACTAGTCCAAATGGTGAAAAAGCTCCAAAAATCGAATGAGTAGAAGAATGCTTTAAAAGACAGAATTAGCCAAATGGAAAAGGAGGTCCAAAAGACCACTGAAGAAAATGCCACCTTAAAAATTAGATTGGAGCAAGTGGAAGTTAGTGAATTTATGAGAAACCAAGATATTATAAAAGAGAAGCAAAGGAATGAAAAAAATGGAAGACAATGTGAAATATCTCATTGGAAAAACCACTGGAGAACAGATCCAGGAGAGATAATTTAAAAATTATTGGACTACCTGAAAGCCATGATCAAAAAAAGAGCCTAGACATCATCTTTCAAGAAATTATCAAGGAGAGCTGCCCTGATATTTTAGAGCCAGAGGGTAAAATAGAAACTGAAAGAATTCACTGGTCACCTCTTGAAGACGATCCCAAGAAGAAAATTCCTAGGAATATTTTTGCCAAATTTCAGAGTTCCCAGGTCAAAGAGAAAATACTGCAAGCAGCCATAAAGAAACAATTTGATTATTGTGGAAACATAATCAACATAATACAAGATCTAGCAGCTTCTACATTAAGAGATCTGAGGGCTTGGAATATCATATTCCAGAGGTCAATGGAGCTAGGATTATAACCAAGAATCACCTACCCTGCAAAACTGAGTATCATGCTCCAAGGCAAAATATGGATTTTCAATAAAATAGAGGATTTTCAAGCTTTCTTAATGAAAAGACCAGAGCTGAATAGAAAATTTGACTTTCAAATACAAGAATCAAGAGAAGCATGAAAAGGTAAACAAGAAAGAGAATTCATAAGGGACTTACTAAAGTTGAATTGTTTTGTTTACATTTGTTCATAGAAAGATGATGTGTGTAATTCAAGAGACCTTTCTCAATATTAGGGTAGTTGAAGGGAATATACATATATGTAGACAGAGGGCACAGGGTGAGTTGAATATGAAGGGATGATATCTAAAAAATGAAATCAAATTAAGGGATGAGAGAGGAATATATTGGAAGAGGGAGAAAGGCAGAGGTAGAAGGGGGTAAATTATCTCACATAAAAATGGCAAGAAAAAGCAGTTCCATTGGAAGGGAAGAAGGGGAAGGTGAGGGGGAATGAGTGAATCTTGCTCTCATTGGATTTGACTTGAGGAAATAACCTACACACTCAATTGGGTGTCTTACTCCACAGGAAAGTAAGAGGAAGGGGATAGAAAAAGGGGGGATGATAGAAGGTAGAGCAGATGGGGGAAGAGGTAATCAAAAGGAAACACTTTTGTAAAGGCAATGGGTCAATGGAGAAAATTGAATAAAGGGAGGCAAGATAGGATGGAAGGAAATATAGTTAGCCTTTCACAACAGGAGTATTGTGGAAGTGTTTTACATAATGATACATGTGTGGCCTATGTTGAATTGATTGCCTTCCTAGGGAGGCTGGGTGGGAAGAGAAGAGGGGAGAGAATTTGGAACTCACATTTTTAAAAGCAGATGCTCAAAAAATTGTTTTTGCATGCAGCTGGGAAGCAAGATATATAGGGAATGGGGCATAGAAATCTATCCTACCCTACAAGAAAGTAAGGGGAAAGGAGATGGTGGGGAGTGGGGTGACAGAAGGGAGGGCTGACTGGGGAATGGGGCAATCAGAACATATGCCATCTTGGAATGGGGGGAAGGGTAGAATTGGGAAGAAAATTTATAACTCAAAATCTTGTGGAAATCGGTGTTGAAAACTAAAATGTTAAATAAAAATGATAAAATTTTTAAACATCTGAGGGTGTTCATATAAATACTCAGATAGCTAGTTTGAAAATTTAGAGCTTAGGCATGGAATGCTCATTTGGTACATATAGTCTCATGGAGTTCATTTTTATCTTGAATAGACAGGGCAAAAGAAGGAAAGGGTTTCTCCTCCTTGTATTTGGGAGAATATATTATTAATTTTTATCTTGGATTGAAAACACACAGATTTACCATATACAAGGAAAACCTTGTGTCTCTATCTTGCTCTTTCTCCCCTATTAAATAAAAAAATAATGGGGAAAGAGGGCAAGAAAGTTTAGATTTAGGGGAAAACTCTTCATGAGCCTCAAATTTAACAAATCCAAACTCTAGGCTGGAATCTCTCTACAAGCACCTAAGATTTAACTCAAAAACGTGTTCTGCATAAAAAAATGCTTAACTTTTGTCTTCCATATGCTCTTTCTGCTCTGCTACACATGCTTGACTTCCTCTATAATAAAAAAAAATATCTATTTCCACCCTTGGACTTTTTTTTTAACTTAAGGTTGAATTCTTAGAAGTAAAGAACAAAACATCTATCAACTTTCTTATAACATTGTGATAACAACCAAACTACTTAAAATGTTTTTTATGTAAAAATATTCAACTAGTCACTAGATCTAGCCAAAGAGAAATGGCCTGCCTCACACAATAACCATTCCCTAACATTGGAGGTCTTCAAACGGATGTTTTATAAGCTTTTTTGAGGTGTGCTGTATAGATTTTTATTCATTCATGGATTGGGCAAGATGACCACTAAAATACTTCCAACCTTGAGATCCTCTGGTCTTGTGTTCTGTGTAGCCTATTGTTTCTTTCCTTTCAAAAATGCATCATCAATTATTGAATCCCATTAAATCATTAGCAGCTTCATAAATAAAAAGTTTGGCATTTTCCCAACTTTGAATTTCTTAGTTTTTTTTAATTTTGAAGAATGTATTTGTTGACATCACTTTTATTTAAAGCCCTGGATGCTAAAATATTTCCATGAAATAATCTGTTATTTTTGTAAAGTTTCTCATCATATCCAAAATAACTTTGAAGAGATAGTCTTATATGTATTTCATGAGATAACATGGAAAATCATACATCAAAACTACATCTAGTTGAGGAAACATGCCAATGTATTTATCTCTACTCACCCTTTGTTTGCACATTCATGTCTTCCTTACCTGACTGTGGTCAGACCGAACTGGGTAAAGGAGGAAAGGAGTGTAATTGGCACAGTGTTCCACCATCTTCACAGCTAAATTAGTTCTACATATTCACTCACAAACTAAACACATATTAAATAATTGTTGTGATTTTCTCATTCTATTTTGACTGTGGTAGTCAAACTCACTCCTTTCCACTGAAAACAAAAAATAAGGCTTGATGTCCATAAAAGTCAATTAATTGCAGATTTTTATTTCAGCTATTTTGCTTGTAAAGATAGGTAAATGCTCAGAAAGACAAAATTAAGAGGAATAAAAATTCTTCACACTGACTAGAGAAACAATTCAATTTGTGTAGGTAAATTAGTGACAGTTCAGTGGCAAAAAGCACATTATTATCTTTACATTCTAAAATATCATTATTCTATCTTCCTTTTTTTATTTTTAGTTTACAACACATGGTTTTACATAATTTTGAGTTCCAGATTGTCTCCCCTCCCTCCCCCCTCCCTCCCCAAGATGGCATTGAATTTCATATAACTACCATGTATAACTTCGCATTGAATTAATTTATACACTAGTCAAGTTGTGGAGAAGAATTATGACCAATGTAATGAATCATGAGAAAGAAGAAACAGAACCAAAAAAAAACCCCAAAAACAAAAACAAAAGAGAAGAAAAAAGGCAAGCATGTAGTGTGCCTCAATCTGCATTCAAACTTCACAGTTCTTTCTCTGGATGTAGATAGCATTCTCCATCGTGAGTCCCTTGGAGTTGTCCTTGCACCTTGTGTTGCTGAGAAGAGTGAAGTCTGTCAGGGTTGGTCCTCACGGAATCCATATATCTGTGGTTGTGTACAATGTTCTCCTGGCTCTGCTCCGCTCACTCAGCATTATGTCGTGTAGGTTTTTCCAGGTTGTTACGAAGTCCATATCATCCCTATTTCTTATGGCACAATAGTATTCCATTACCTTCATATACCACAGCTTGTTCAGCCATTCCCCAGTTGATGGGCATCCCTTTGATTTCCAATTCTTGGCTACCACAAAAAGAGCTGCTATAAATATCTTTGTACATATGGGTCCCTTTCCCTCTTGTGTTATTTCTTTGGGATACAACCCTAGAAGTGGTATTGCTGGGTCAAAGGGTATGAACATTCCTATGGCTTTTTGGGCATAGTTCCAAATTACTCTCCAAAATGGTTGGATCATCTCACAACTCCACCAGCAATGCAACAATGTTCCAATTTTCCCACATCCTCTCCAGCATTTATCATCTTCCTGCTTTGTTATTTTAGCCAATCTTACAAGGGAGATGTGGTATCTAAGAGTTGTTTTGATTTGCATTTCTCTAATCAGTAGTAATCCAGAGCATTTTTTCATATGCTTATAGATAGCTTTAATTTCTTCTTCTGAAAACTGCCTGTTCATATCCTTTGATCATTTCTCAATTGGGGAATGGCTTGTATTCCTATATATTTAGCTCAGTTCCCTGTATATTTTAGAAATGAGGCCTTTATCAGAGATACTAGTTGCAAAGATTTTCTCCCAATTTTCTGCTTCCCTCCTAATTTTTGTTGCATTGGCTTTTTTTACACAAAAACATTTCAGTTTAACATAATCAAAGTTATCCATTTTGCATTTTGTAATGTTCTCTATCTCTTTTGGGTCATGAATTCTTTTCTTTTCCAATAATCTGATAAGTAAACTATTCCTTGCTCTCCCAAATTACTTATAGTATCAGCTTTTCCTGCTAATCATGAACCCATTTTGACTTTATTCTGGTATATGGTGTAAGATATTGGTCTATGCCCAGTTTCTGCCCTACCATTTTCCAATTTTCCCAGCAGTTTTTGTGAAATAGTGAATTCTTAGCCCAGAAGCTGGCCTCTTTGGATTTATCAAAGAGGAGATTGCTATAGTTGTTGACTTCTCCATCTTGTGTACCTATCTTATTCCACTGACCCACACCCTGTTTCTTAGCCAGTACCAGGTAGTTTTGATGACTGCTGCTCTGTAGTACAGTTAAATATCTGTTATGGCTAGGCCACCTTCTTTAGCATTTCTTTTCATTAATACCCTAGATATTCTAGACCTCTTGTTTTTCCAAATGAATTTTGTTATTATTTTGTCCAGCTCAGTAAAATAATTTTTGGTACTTCGATTGGTATGGCACTGAATAGATAGATTAATTTAGGTAAAATTGTCATTTTTATTATATTAGCTCAGTCTAACCATGATAAACAGATATTTTTCCATTTATTTATATCTGACTTTATTCACGTGAAAAGTGTTTCATAGTTATGTTCATATAGGCCCTGGGTTTGTCTTGGCAAATAGACTCCCAAATATTTTATAGTGTCTACAGTAACTTTGAATGGAATTTCTCTTTCTATCTCTTGCTATTGGGCTTTGTCAGTAATGTATAGGAATGCTGAGGATTTATGTGGGTTTATTTTATATCCTGCAACTTTGCTAAAGTTGTTTATTATTTCAAGTAGTTTTTTACTTGATTCTCTAGGATTCTCTAAATAAATCATCATATCACCTGCAAAAAGTGATAATTTAGTTTCTTCTTTTCCTGATCTAATTCCTTCAATTTCTTTTTCTTCTCTTATTGCTACAGCTAATGTTTCTAGAACCAAATTGAATAATAGGGGTGATAATGGACATCTTTGTTTCACCCCTGATCTTATTGGGAGTGCATCTAGTTTATCCCCATTACAAATAATGCTTGTTGATGGTTTTAGGTAGATACTATTTATAATTTTAAGGAAGGTTCCATTTATTCCTATGCTTTCTAGTGTTTTTAATAGGAATGGGTGTTGTATTTTGTCAAAGGCTTTTTCTGCGCCTATTGAGACGATCATATGGTTTCTGCTAGTTTTGTTGTTGATATGGTCAATTATGCTAATAGTTTTCCTAATATTGAACCAGCCTTGCATTACTGGAATAAATCCTACCTGGTCATAGTGTATTATTCTCGTGATGAGTTGCTGCAATCTTTTTGCTAATATTTTATTTAAAATTTTTGCATCAATATTCATTAGAGAAATTGGTCTATAATTTTCTTCATCTCTTTTGTCTCTATCTGTTTTGGGTATTAGTACCATTTCTGTGTCATAAAAAGAATTTGGTAGGACTCCTTCTTCATCTATTTTCCCAAATAGTCTACAAAGTATTGGAATTAGTTGTTCTTTAAATGTTTGATAGAATTCACATGTAAAACCATCTGGCCCTGGAGAATTTTTCCTAGGGAGTTCGTTGATGGCATGCTCAATTTCTTTTTCTGAGATGGTGTTATTTAGAAATTTTACTTCCTTTTCTGTTAACCTGGGCAGTTTATGTTTTTGTAGATATCATCCATATCCCTAAGGTTGTCAAATTTATGGGCATAAAATTGGGCAAAATAATTCCTAATTATTGTTTTGATTTCCTCTTCATCAGAGGTGAACTCACCCTTTTCATTTTTGATGCTGGTAATTTGATTTTCTTCTTTCTTTTTTTTTAAATCAAATTGGCCAAAGGTTTATCAATTTTATTGGTTTTTTCATAAAACCAGCTCTTTGTTTATTTATTAATTCAATAGTTTTCTTGGTTTCAATCTTATTAATCTCTACTTTGATTTTCAGTACTTCTAATTTGGTATTTAATTGGGGGTTTTCAATTTGCTCTTTTTCTAGCTTTTTCAGCTGTATGCCCAGATCATTGATCTCCTTTTTCCCTATTTTATTCATGTGAGCATTTAGGGATATAAAACTTCCCCTAAGAACTGCTTTTGCTGCATCCCATAAGTTTTGGTATGTTGTTTCACTATTGTTATTCTTTTGAATGAAGTTGTTAATTGTTTCTCTGATTTGTTCTTTGGCCCACTTATTCTTTAGAATTAGATTATTTAATTTCCAATTAATTTTTAGCTTATTTTTCCATGGTTCTTTGTTACAAATAATTCTTATTGCATCATGATCTGAAAAGTGTGCTGTGACTACTTCTGCCTTTCTGCACTGGATTGTGAGGTTTTTATGCCCTAATACATGGTCAATTTTTGAGTATGTGCCATGTACTTTTGAGAAGAAAGTATATTCCTTTTTATCCCCATTCAGTTTTCTCCAGAGGTCTATCATATCTGTCTTTTCTAAAATTCTGCTTATGGCCTTAACTTTTTTCTTATTTATTTTGAGGTTAGATTTATCAAGTTCAGAAAGGGGGAGGTTGAGGTCTCCCATTATTATAGTTTTGCTGTCTATTTCTTCCTGTAACTCCCTTAACCTCTCCTCTAAGAATTTGTATGCCTTACCACTTGGTGCATATATGTTAAGCAATGATATTGCTTCATTGTTTATGGTGCCTTTTAGCAGGATATAATGTCCTTCCTTACGTCTTTTAATTAAATCTATCTTTACTTTTGCTTTGTCTGAGATTAGGATTGCTACACCTGCTTTTTTTTTACTTTAGCTGAGGCACAATATATTTTACTCCAGCCTTTTACCTTTGCCCTGTGTGTATCCCCCTGTTTCAAATTTGTTTCTTGTAAACAGCATATTGTAGGATTATGGTTTTTAATCCATTCTGCTATCTGCTTCTATTTTATGAGAGTGTTCATCCCCTTCACGTTCAGAGTTATGATTTCTATCTGTTTCTTTTTCTCCATCCTATTTCCCCCTGTTTGTGCTTTTATTTCTCCCTTTCCCCTTCTCCTCCTCAACAAAGTTTTGCTTTTGACCACCGCCTTCCTCAGTTTACCCTCCCTCTTTATTCCCCTCCCTTATCTTACCGTTTCCCACTTGCTACTTCTCCCCTCCCTTCTGACCACCACCCCTCCCCTTTTTCCCCCTTCCCCTCCTACTTCCCGTAGGACAAGTTAGATTTCTAAACTTATTGGTGTATGTTATTCCCTTCTTGAACCAGATCAGATGTCAGCAAAGCTCAAATATTGCTCTTCTCCCTCCCTTCTTTCCTTGTACTACAATATGTTTTTGTGCCACTTCATTTCATGTAATTTACCCTTTTCTACTACCTCCTTAACTCTTCTCTCATAGCCCTCCCTTTATATCTCTTACTTATATTTTTTATCTTTACATCAGTTAATTTATACAGGCATTCACAATCTATGTATATCCCTTTCAATTGTCATAATAGCTGTACCATTCTCAAGACTGACATATATATATATATATATATATATATATATATATATATATATATATATAAAACATACATAATATGATATAATCCCACATAAAGATGCAAACAACCTGCCCTTATTGGTTAATAAGGATTGTGGGGTTTTTCCCCATGGTTACCTTTTTATGTCTCTCTTGAGTTTTGTATTTGGAGATTAAATTTTCCATTGAGTTCTGGCCTTTTCATCAGGAAGGTCTGGAATTCCCTTATTTCATTGAATGTCCATCTCCTTGCCTGAAAAATTATGCTTAGTTTTGCTGGGTAGTTGATCCTTTGTTGTAGTCCCAGCTCCTTTGCCCTTTGGAATATCATATTCCAATTTCTCCTGTCTTTTAATGTGGAAGCTGAGAGATCCTGCGTGATCCTGACTGTAGTTCCACAATATGTGAATTTCTCCTTTTTGGCTGCTTGCAGTATTTTCTCCTTGAGTTTATAGCTCTGAAATTTGGCTATAATATTTCTTGGTGTTTTCAGTTTGGAATCTCTTTCAGGGGGTGATCGGTGAATTCTTTCAATGACTATTTTGCCCTCTGGTTCTAGGACCTCTGGGCAGTTGTCTTTGATAATTTCTTCGAAAAATACTGTCAAGGCTCCTTTTTTCATCGTGGATTTCCAGGAGACCAATAATTCTTAAATTGTCTCTCCTGGTTCTATTTTCCAGGTCAGTGGTTTTCCCAATCAGATATTTCACATTTTTTTTTCTATTTTTTCATTCTTAACGTTTTGCTTTACTACTTCTTGATGCCTCATAGATTCATTAGCTTCCACTTGCTCAACTCTAATTTTTAATGAGTTAGTGTTTTCATTTTGCTTTTGAGTCTCCTTTTCCAGTTGGTTGATTTTACCTCTCAGGGTGTCATTTTCCCTCTTTAGACTCTGTATATCCATAGCCATTTCACCAATCTTATTCTTTAGGGACTTTATTTCATCTTCTTTTAGCTCCCTAATTTGGTTTTTAAAATCCTCCTTTAGCTCTTCCAGCAATGCTTTTTGGGTTGGAAACCAGTTCACATTACATTTTGAGGTATCAGACATGTCTATAGTGTCATTGCTGTCCCCTTCCATACTGGTATTTTCATCCTGCCTGTCTCCATAAAAAGAATCTATTGTCTTTGGTTTTTTTGTGTTCTTCATGTTTGTTGGTTTGCCTTTTCCTGGGTTTACAACAAATTTCTGCCTTTGGGGCTCAGGGCTCTCTGTCCCAGCTTTCTTATTCTGGGGATGGTGAGTCTAGAATTCTAGCTTTAGTTTCCTGAGGTGTGGGGGAGGGGTCTGGCTCCCTGACTTCTCACTCCCTATGGGTGCTCTCCAGCACTGTTGCTTTTCAGCAATGGTCTCAGCTGTTTGTTGTTTGAGCTGATCTCTGGCTCTTCCCCTGGGGGAGCAAGATTACATTTGGGCTCCTGGTGTTGACCCCTGCTGACTCTGCCCCTTTGGGACTAATGAACTTCTACTATTTGACCACTGAAGCCCCACTTCTTTCTCCTTTCTTCCAGATTTCTTTTTTTTTTCCCAAGGAATTCTCTGGGTGAGGGGGGCAGGGATTAGAGCCGTTTACATGGCCATTATGTCTAATGGAAGCCGTGTTTCATTCCTTTGGGCTGCAAGCCTCAGGAGTAGGTGTTTTCCCGGCTGGTGGCATTGCGCTGCCTCTCCTCGCTTCCACAGACTGCCGTCCTGTGTTGGGTGGCCTGGGGAATCTCTGGTGGTTTCGGGTGCCCAGCTTTCTCCCAGCCTGTCTCCCACGTGGATTTCCCACTATTCTATCTTTCAATTCAGGTAAAACATCTAGTTTTTGAACTTTGTTTCATGAATGTTTTGGAGAGAAAATTCACAAATCCTTTGCATAACTTTTGGCAAATTGATTTAAGTTTCAGCTTTGTTCAAACACAGATTAATTTAAACATGTTTCGCATGTTGTTAAAAAGAATTTTTTGAGAGTAATAAGAGTCAGTGTTTGTATCTCATATTTTTTTAAAAGCTGAAAGAAGTTACGTATGAATGAACACAGCTTGAAGAGAATACTCTCTTGGTCACCAATTTAAATATTTACTGAATACTAATATCCGGATCTAGACGTATGTGATTTTATCCTAAAGGTCTAGGAAAGAAATTAAAATTGAGCTTAGAATTAATCTAGAAGATTTTTTTCTGTTGTTTTATTATTCTTCCTTGAATTTCTATCATTTATTTTGCTTACTGATCTTTTCCTTAGCTCTTACAAAATGATATCTTACAAGAAACTTTAGATTAAAAGTGTATTCATGCATACAGTATGGAGATATGAATTTCTGGTGATGTAAGCATGAAAGGCAATATATTCTCAGGTCATTGTGGAGGAAAGAATATCAGGGTGTAAGATGGGATCCAATGCATTATACCAACTAATTTACCCAAACTGTTTTTTCCTAAGTTTGCCAATAAAAAGGAAGGAGGAAGTAAGAATTTCACAGGTTTAAATTAAAGGGAATTACTATTGTTATTATTAAAAATACTTTGTAAAGGACTTCATAAACAGTAATTCTAAACCTGCTTAAAATAATTTTAAAATACATGTAACATTTCATAAATTTAATTCTTCTAAACTGTGTTTCTTCCTCCACAGATCTACTACCATGCATTGGGTTTTATGTTTATACCTCTAGATACTCATATCTCCACATAGTATGCTTGACCCACAGCAAAATTCCCACCAATGTACTCCTATTAGGGAATATCTTTTAAGAAAAAGAAGTCATGAGACCTATGTGTGTCTTCATTCAAAATCTTTCAGAATCTACACTGAGAAATCAACATGCATCTTTAGAATGAAGAGTCATGATTCTTCTGACCTTACCAGGTTGAATTTACTGGGAAGAGCACAAGACTTGCTGTCCAGGGGAACAGGCCCATCTGACACTCATTAGTTCCGTAACTATAAGCAAGTCACTTAACTTCCTTAAATGTCATTTCCCTGATTTATAAAATTGAGATAATTAGACCAGTAGGACCTACCTCCAACTGTTGCTGTGAGGATTAAATGAGAAAGTGCTGGTAAAGCAGTGTCCATATTTAAAGTACTATGTAAACATGAGGCCTTGTTATTATTAAAACAACATAGTGACAATTTTCATTTTCTTTATACTTGATGAAAAAAATGAGTTCTATATATGAAGACAATAGTGTATCAAGTGCATATTTACTATGAATACATTATTTCTTATTGAATACGTTAAATGTTAAAGCCAAAAATCCAGATTTGGGAGGGGAGGTAGGGCATGTAAAGGTCCTTCTCATTCCTTTAAGAGAGCAGGTGGGGGTGGTGTTTCAACAATCCAGCTAGCAGCTTCTGTGGGGGTGTAAGAATCACCAACAACCGGCACCCAGAAAGCTGCCAACACAGGTCCTTTTGATCTGCTTTAATTAAGGGGTTAACAATTTTACTTCAGTCCAGCATACAAATAACATCCACCTACTTCAGGAGAAAAAGTCAGCACTTTGAATTATAGACCAATACAATTTGTAGTTATCAACATCTGGGTGTACAGCCAGGGAGCTCATTAGAACGGCTGGCCCAGAGTAACATGCCACTCCTGCTGTGGCTCAGAGCTTCGAGCGAGAAAGCTAACCTTTGAGCTTATATATCCTGTTCAGGGCCGGAGGCCAGGCTGGGCATGGAGAAGTTCCCCACCCCCAATATCACATCAGGTACAAATCAATGACTCCCAATTGTCTCAGTGCTGAGAAATACAAAAACATCCCACTTTATCTGCCCCATTCAAACAAAGGCCAGAATCATTAAGGGTCAACAGCAAAATGTCCCACCTTAATTACTATTACAGGTGGTTATAGGGAGAAGTGTGGAAGTGGGATGCCAGTATTGAAAATAAACTTCCCTACTGCTGCAATGGAGATACCATTACTACTGGTTGAGACGTGCTGGCTTAACATCATCTAGCTCTTGGGTCTTGGGTACGTGATGCAATATAGCCTTTCAGTTGTATGCAGAATTAACCACAACAACTCACATTTCTTTTTACTACTCGTTCATATTCAGACTATAGGATATACTCAGGAATAATGTCAGTCAATTAACTGAAACATAGAAGTATCAGTTCCAATTAAAGCTTGATACTCCTCTCCTCTTTCTCACAACTTCTCACTAGCTAATCTGAGGGTCTTTTTCTAGAAAGACAGTGAGAGAGAGAGAGAGGAGACAGACAGACAGACAGGGACAAAGAGACAGAGAGAGAGAGAGAGAGAGAGAGAGAGAGAGAGAGAGAGAGAGAGAGAGAGACATTAAGGTTCAGAATGAAAGCTCACTCAGAATTGTACTCTAATTAAAACACACACACATACACATGAGAAAAGAGACTTTTGACTGGACTTTACTCTCACCAAATTTCATAACTGCTGGTTCCAGTCCATTCAGATGACAGAGGCCTGGTACCTTTCCTCTCACTTTCCTGTGCACATGTCCATTTGTTCATGTCACACTCTCACTTCTTTCTGTCACTATCTAGGATCCCCTACAAGTAGAAAAAACTTTCTTCAGGGTCATAGAACCCCTAAATTAATTGATCTATTTCTCACTCACATCTGTGAAAAGTCGAGCTTTTAGGGTTCTCAGTCATCCCGCAAAGATCCTCTGTGATTGTATAGAGACCCTTATGAATCTTCTTGAGTCTTAGCAACCAGTGGATAAAATATATAAAAGAGACAAATGAGACATTTAATTAAATTTTAAGAATTAGTAAGTATTAAGAAAATGATGGGGCATGGAGTAGATGAGAGATAAAGATAAAAACTAGGTATTATTGTGAAGGTAGATATATTCTAATTTCACTTCAGGTAAGTTACATTTATTCTCAATTTTCACATTTACCAATCCAGAAATTATTTACTGACTCTTCCTACATTTACTTATTGCACTTACTTTTACTTATTCACTCTACTCTTACTTGCCAGTGTTTGCTACTCCCTCTAAACAGGTTAAAAGATCTAAGATTTTATTCAGAATTCTCTTATGCATGGTAAATTTCCAAATTAAGGAAAGGAAACAATGGGTTTATATTCATTTGGTTTTCTAAATGAGTACACTTATATTGAACTAATTAGTTTTAGATGTTGAGAAGATACTACTTTCAATTTCCACACACTTTAAAATTTACAAAAAAAAATTGTTGGTAATTTTACTTCATAAAAAGAGCTAAGTTTTGTTGGACAAGATAAGGATGAGGTTAAGTTTTCTACATACAAAATAGAAAGGCTTCAGACATGAATGCTAAGGAGACTGTCTACCATATATGAATAGAGTCATGTCTAAATGGAATAAGTTAATTCTGTATGGGTAACTAGGTGGTAGATAGAGTGGCAGGCATGAAGTCAGGAAGACTCACCTTCCTGAGTTCAACTATGGCCTCAGACACTTACTAGCTGTGTGACTCTATGCAAGTCACTTAATACTATTTGCCTCAGTTCCTTATCTCTCAAATGAGCTGGACAAGAAAATCACAAACCACTCTAGTGTCTTTGCCAAGAAAACCTCAAATGGGGTCACAATGTGCTGGATATGACTGAACTATGACAACAATAATTCTGTTTGACTTTATGAGACAGAATGAGGACACATGGGTGGAACTACAAGGGAGCAGAATTTGGCTCGGCATAAGACTTTCCCAATAATTAGAGCAATCCAAAAATTAAAAAAAAAATTCTTAGGAGGAAGAAAGGAAAGAACAGTATAAAGAAAGCAAAATGGATGCTCAGGAAATTTGTTAATAAACTGAGATTTTGAAAAGCCATGTACAGAAGATGAAAGCAAGGAATGATGAAAAAGAGGGGATATAAAAGTGCAATGCAGACTTGGATAAAGATTTTCATGCCTATCAGATTTATAGAAGACATAAAGATTTGAAGCATAATATAAATCAGGTCATCATAAAACAATTCATTAGTTTTAGTTGACACCAATTTCAATATAAGTGATCATTGTAGTATAGCTAGCAATTCAATTCATCAAATGTTAATTAGCAAAAAAGCTAATGAAATTTATTGGTTTCATGAAGAAAAGTAGAGTGTCTACATTGAGATTATGATCTTGCTATAGTTGATCTTGACAAGATGGCATATTTTACATTTGGTTGTAGACATAGTATTTTAGGGAAGCTATTGATAAGAAGAAATATAATAAAACAATTGACAACGAATTATTTTTTAATTTTTTTAAATTTTTATTAATAAATTTATTGTTTTAATTTTAGTTTACCACACATATTTCTACAGGTCTTTGGGTTCCAAATTTTCTCTCCCTCCCGCTCCCCTCCCCAATTCCCCAATATGGCATGTAATCCAATGTAGGTCCTACATATACCTTCATATTGAACTTATTTACATAATAGTCCAGTTGTAACGAAGAATTATAACCAATAAAATGAATCATGAGAAAGGCGAAACAAAACCAAAAAAGAAGGGAAAGAAAAGAGAGCAGAAAGTTTGCCTCAATCTGCATTGACTCCATAAATCTTTCTCTGGATGTGCATAGCTCTTTTTCATCATGAGTCTTTTGGAGCTTCAACAAGTAATTATTAGGACTTGTTCTATAGCAGGCACTGTTTTGAGGTGTTAAGGCTACAAATACAAAGAATTAACCTCTATGGTAAATGAGCTTGCATTCTAAAAGAGGAGACAACAATCATCTATAAGCACATACACAATAAATATACAAGGAATAAATACAAATATATACAGAATAGCTAAATTCAGGATTGTTTGGAATGTAGGACACAAGCAGAGAGATGGATTAAGGAAGATGTAATGCAGAAGATGTTGCCTGAGGTACATGTTAAAGAACAAGATGGACTCTATGTGGTGAGTAGGGAGTACATTCCAAACATTTTCCATAGTAAATGCACAAGCAAAGAGACTATTAATGGCCTTCTTTGTGTAAGGAACTGAAAGGTTAGTTTTTGGTTTTTTTTTTTTTGTATTGCAAAGTGTATGCAGGGTGACAAGGAATGGCTGGAAAAATATAATGGTACCAAGCTGTGAAAAGCTTTAAAAGGTAAATAGATTTATACCTTATTCTAGAAACAATTTATTTATTTAGAATTACGTCTACTCATTGTAGAGACAAATACTGAAACTGAAGCTTAAATATTTTGGCCACATAATGAGAAGGCAGGACTCGTTTGAAAAGACCCTGATGTTGGGAAAGATTGAAGGCAAAAGAAGAAGTGAATGGTATAAGAAAAAATGGATATATAGTTTCATAGAAGCAAGGAACATATGCTTGAACAGATCTTAAGAGATAGTAGAGGATAGAATGCTTGCTATGCTCTACGGAGTCATGAAGAGTTGGACATGACTGAAAGACTGAACAGAATTTATTGGGTAGAGAAAAGATATAATCAGACAACTTCAGCAGCAGTGGATTGAGTTGGGGAGACCAATTAAGAATATTACAATAACCTAGATAAGAGGTGATGAGAACCTGAACCAATATATTAGCTTTATGAGTTAGAGAGAAGGGGTTATATGTGAAATACGTTGTGGTGGTAGAAATAGCCAGATCTGACAACAAGTTGGGGGTAAGACAGAGTGAAGAATAGAGGGTAATGTCAAAATTATGAAGCTGTGATACTAGAAGAATAATAGTACCTTTGAAAGAAAAGGGGAACTTCTCAGCAAGCTGCATTTGGGGAGAAAGGTGTTTAATTATTGTTGAATATATTGAATTGGTGATGTTCTAGGGACATCCATTTTAAATATCCTATAGGTAATCAGTAGTCTGTGACTAAATTTCAATGGAGAAATGATATATTGATCTGGAAGAAATAAGCATAGATATGGTAACCAGACCTATGAGAGCTAGTAAGGTCACCAAGAAAAAAAATGTAGAGAGAGAAAAGTAAGATGCTAAAGAGGGAGCCCTCAGTTCCATTCAGAGACCGTGATCTGCATGATGAATGAGTGAAAATGACTAAAGTGTAGTTGGACAGCTTGGAGGAGAACCAGGAGAGAGTGTTTTGAGAAAAGCCAAAGAGGAGAGAGTATTGATGAGAGTGGTCAACTGGGTAGAATGCAATAGATAGGTCCAAGGGGGGGAGAGACAAGAAAAGGTCATCTGATTTGGCAGTTAAGAGATCAATGGCAACTTTGAAGAGAGCAGGGTTTTTTTGTTTGTTTTATTTCTTCATTCATTTATTTATTAATTCATTTATTTATTTATTGCTGTGTAATGAGTTAAGAAGTGAGCTTACAAAAGATTGTGGAAAGGAAGTAGAGACAATATGTAGATTGGTGTTTTTGTTTTTATTGTTGTTTTCTATGAGTTTGGCTAAGAAGGAGAAGGTATATATGACAACAGGCTAGGGATGAAAGAGTCTAGGGGGATATTTTATAGGGAAATATTCAACAAATACGAGATAGACTATATTAGGGGCATAAAATTCAAATATGCATGCATATTAACTTAGAAAACTACAAATTGCCACTCACTGCTCACTATGCCCCAGACTGCTCTGCTCTCCATCCACTGCCTCATGATAAAGATACCTGCATCATCATCTCAGAATGGCCAACAGAGGACCTACTTACGTACTAAGCAGGGAGGTACAGCAGAAAATTGAGAAGCAGTATGATGCTTATCTGGAGCAGATCCTCATTCAGTAGATTACCACACAGTGCAGCCAATAGGTTGGGTGGTCCCAGCTTGGGAGAGAGAATTTCCAAAACTGGCTCAAGGATGGCACGGTGCTGTGTAAGCTCATCAATGGGCTACATCCTGAAGGCCAGGGCCTGGTAAAGAAGATCCAGGCCTCAGGCATGGCCTTCAAAGAAATGGAACACATTTCTCAGTTCCTGCAGGCAGCAGAGCGCTATGGTATCAATGCCACTATATCTTCAAAACTGTATACCTCTAGGAAGGAAAGAAAATGGCCTATGTGCAGCAGACACTGATGAACCAGGGTGGGCTGGCAGTGGCTCAGGGTGATGGGGTCTTCTCTGGAGATTCTGAAGTCCAAGGATAATCCCCGAAATTTCAGATAACCAACTGCAAGAAGGCGAAAATGTCATTGGGCTGCAAACAGGCACCAACTGCGGGGCATCTCAGGCAGGCATGACTGGATATGGGATACCATGCCTGATGCTCTGATCACCACTCTTTCTTACCCTCCCTTGAATGGTTAATATATTTCTAGCAGTGACATTCCTAGGAAACCCATGGAACTCTCAAGCCCCTTCTGTTCTTGACTCTTCCACTTCCCCCCCTACTCCCTATCTATTGGTGGCACTGCTTCTCCTGTTGTGCCTACAGGTGCTGAGCCAGTGCCTTTTCACCTTGAACTTATTGTAATATACTCCCCATCCCCAAAATCAGCAAAACTGGACCAACCACTCCATCCTCCCTTCTCCCGGACCCAAACTTGAGGGAGGAGAGTACCTGATCCTTTCAACATGCCTATTCATTCTCCCACTCTGGCTTGTCCTCTCATTTGGCAATTTGCACCCATATAGCCATTCTTTAGGCCAGGTTCAGGGAGCTGCCTTGAAAGGAGCTGAACATGGGACCAATTTTTCTTCCACAACATTGTTCTTCCTGCTCCTCCCACCCCCAGCCTTTCTACTGTGGGGACTTAATTTATAGGGAGGGGCTTATGGTGGCTGCTGTCATGGCCACAGCTGGAGTTTGAAAGCCACACATCTCTGTAGTCCTCTGCTTGGCAGGGGCCTTTTTTCCCTTGGTCCCTCCCTTCTTGGAATTCTCTTCTGCCTATTCCCCTCTTTACTCAGTAGCCTGAAATAGGGTTTGGGAAGTCTGAAAATTGAGGAATGTGAGTTTGCTGATCTTAATAAAGATTTCCAGTCTTTGTAAAACAAAACAAAATAGAAATCCCTACAAATTACTATTACTTATGTTTCATTTTATTTATTTATTTTTTAATTTTGTTAAACATTTTCCAATTACATTCTATTTGGCTTGGGCCTACATTACTGCTCTAGCCTCTTAACTAGATGACCTCTAAAAACCCTTCTAACTTTGATTGGCTTTGTGTTGGGTGAAGAATGGAATAAGGATCCAAAAAATTCAGCAGCATAAATAAATTTTCTGGTTTTAAAATGAAATTAAGTAGGATTAGTATAAATTCCATACGTGGATTCAAAGAAATAAATTCAAAAGTACAATATGAGAGAGGCAAGATAGATAACATTGAAACTGAAAACACCCTAACAAAAGTGGCCCAGCTTTTGTTTGAAGACCTTAAATGAACAGAACCCATAGTTTCTCAGGTTCCCTGCTCAGAGGAACATTTTAGCTAAGTTCAGGGGATATTCATCCCAAAAGAGTTAGCTGTCAGGTAAAAATACTATATATTATATATGCATATGCCCTTCTACCCCACATACAAATATCATGCTCCAATTTTTAGTGCAGTTTTAAACATTAATATCCTAATACTGCAGTTTGATTTATGAGGAACCTTGTAATATGTACATATTTGCATGTATATACAGTATATACAAATATGTGTAAATATGTAGGGTATGTATATATGTATATATATATGTATGTGTATATATATATATATATACATATATATATATATATATAGACATGCATACACATGAACTCATTACTCAAGCCTCATGCTAAATCATGGAGTAGTTGTGATCTACATCAAAGGATTTAGTGTCAATACAGATAAAACCATATTGATGTTTTTAATGCAGCACCATCCCTGAGAGTACTGAAGAGTCAAAGTATCTTCTACTAACTGGAAACAGAATATTCTATCTATATCACTGTGTGAAGGATGGAGAAAAGAAGAGAGGACAAATGTCAAGGTTTTAGTTCTGTCACCTTACACAGGATTCTTTCAAAAGTCCCATATTACTCTTTATCTACACAATTATTTTAATCATTTCTAAAATGTAGAGTGATTAAGAACATATTGCCAAATTAAAAAAAAAACATGCAAATTCAATACAGCCAAAGTAATATGCATGTGTCTTATTTTAAAGCAAATAGGTATGCATTTTTATCCAAAAAGACTAAAAATAAGATAATTACATCCTGATCAAGAATTTGTCTCTCTACTCTTTGATATTCTTTAAATATTAGTTGTCCAATAACTAATTTTTCATGTCTGTATTTTGGTTGGTGCTTTAGTCCTAGACCCCTGAAAATTAAACAGTGTTATGTGGTGGGGAAGCATTTTTTTTAAAATAAAAAATAGATTTCAAAGCATTAATCACCTGAAGATTCAATATTCTTTTTTTGGTTTGTTTGTTTCACATTATTCATTCCTCTTGCTTTATATATCACCATCACAGTACATATTTATATATAAGATTTGAAAAGCAATTTACATATATATTATGTCTTTGGATACCTGTGAAAATTCTACTGTGTGTATATATGTGAACATGAGTGTGTGTGTGTGTGTGTGTGTGTGTGTGTGTGTGTAGGGTTGTGCAGGAAGATCAGTACTTCTGGTATGAGGGCTGCTGAGCCTTTCTCAGGGCTGCTTTCTACCTCTGCTGTTCCCTTGATTTATCTATCTCTCACCAATAGCTCCAAGAAGCTGTAGCCTGTATAGTTGCCACAGTCTAGTAAACTATCTAGACAGACAAGATAAACCAGTTAGAGGGAACCAATGGGTCTCAAAGCCATCAGTGAGTTGGGTGGGGTATCTACCTCAAGCATATGAAGACTTCCACCTCCACCATCCCAACCCCTGCAGAATGGATGGATGAGAACAATTTTTTCCAACAGCTATGAAGGTAGTTGAAGCAGGCTCTATGGAGCTCTTAGCTTTGGTTAGACACTGAAGACACCAAGGACATACTATGCATTCTAAGTCATTACCAGTGTTATTGACTTTTGTCTTGCCATTGGACTATGAAGACTCTGGAAGAGAGAGTGAGGCTGATAACTTTGCACAAGTCTGCCTCACTTAAATTCAATTTATGTAAGTCAAAAGACATCACCTATACCATTTTAATATTTTTATCTCCCTCGAAATCCAGTGATCGCAGGTGTAGATATACTGGGATCTGTAGTCATAACCATGAATGTGGGCAGATTAGACAATAGAGTCATCTTTTCACTGGACTGAAGGAGCAGAGAGATTTGGCAGGCCGCTGTGTGTCTGAGCAGACTTTTTAAAGGACCTCACTGCTCACATCCCGACACAAGAAAGAAGATAAGAAAGGTACGTTAAAAACTGTCTGCTGCACCCAACCCTGGCCTGCTTATCGTGATGGGTGGGATCCCACTCTGCAGTCAAAACACACACATACATACACACACACAAACGTACAAAAACTTTTGTGAATATGATTCCATTTACCATCAGTGCATTGAAAGCACACTTATGGACAAAAAGAAATCCAGTAGACCTGAAAGATGACCAGCTCTTGTCACAAGAAAACTCAGAAAGTAACTCCTACATATAGCAGCCCCAAGTGAAACAAAGCTGTCAAATGAAGGCTACCTTACTGAAGTTGGAGCTAGATATATTTTTTTTGTTTTTGCTTTTTTTTTTTCTGGAATGGCCACTGTGCTAAGAGTGCCATGAAGTTGATGTAGGTTTTGTAATAAAAACTAATCTAGTCAACAAGATTGTATACCTCTCAAAAGTAATGAATGATAGGCTCATGACAATGAGATTGGTACTTGCAGGAAAGCCTGGTGCCACTATCATCAGTGTATATGCTAGCATCATAATGAACCTTGGTGAAATCGAAATCAAAGAAAAATCTTATGAAGACCTGGAGACCCTCAACATAAATGTGCTGAAGGAGGATAAGCTTATAATTCCGGGTAACTTTAACATCAGAGTAGGCACACAGTATCAGACATGGCAGAGAGGGATGAAGTCACAAATAGAAACAGTAATGGTAACTTACTACTCAAAACTTTGTACATCTCACGACCTTCTCATCACCAATGCTGGCTTGACTTCATTTACCTAAACACAGTAAAACTTCACGGATGCACCCTTGCTGTAAACATACATGTTTAAACTAGGTCATTGTAAGGTGAAGAGACAGGTGGGATGTGAGTGATAAAAGAAATGCATGGTGCAGAATGTTGAACTGATCATAGATTTATGTTGTCCAAGCCAAATATTCACAATCAACAAAAGTGTTGGCCCCAAGGCAAGATAACTACTAGAAGATTTAATGCCAAGAGATTAGGGTAGTTCTCCCAAAGTGAATAGTTCATTGCTAATTTGGAAAGAAAGCTAAGCCAACACACTGTTAGTAACAGTAAGCAGAAAAGGAGAGGGCAGCTTTCAGAGATTCGGTGTACAG
Source organism: Trichosurus vulpecula (assembly GCF_011100635.1). NCBI lineage: Eukaryota > Metazoa > Chordata > Mammalia > Diprotodontia > Phalangeridae > Trichosurus > Trichosurus vulpecula. The sequence goes on from NC_050579.1 coordinate 179,681,510, forward strand.
CATTTCAGTTACTCCTCTGGGACAGAACATATTCAAACTCAAGATTGCTTTGGTGAAAATGATTCATTTTAGAATCTGCTAAAATGAAAAAATGAAAACTCCACAGGGTTTATCAGCAGGATAGTTCATTTGTCTCTAAAAAGGCCACATTTAACTTTATCAAAAGTAAAATGTAAGTGAAGCTTAGAGATGCTTGGCTCAGTAAGAAGGCAGATGAAGTTCAGTTTTACATTGATGGTAACAATAGAAAGGGCTTTTATGATGCCCTGAAGACTACTTGTAGGCCAGAGACCTATAGTGTATCCCAACTATTCAGTGTTGATGGAGCCACATTGATTAGTGATAAGAACATGATCCTGGAGAGATGTGCTGAACACTTCCATAGTGTTCTCAATAGACCATCATCAATCAACACTGAAGCCACTGACTGTATAGCTCAAGTTCAAGTCAGTCTCTCTCTAGCCAAACTCCCAACTGAAGAAGAGGTTTTAAATGTTGTTAATCTCCTCTCATGTAGCAAAGCTTCTGGTGTTGATTCAATTCTAGCTGAGATTTACAAGGCAGGGGGTCCACTGCTCATACAAAAGCTGACTGAAATCTTACAAGTTATATGGCAAGAGGAGGTTACCCCTTAGGAGTTCAAGAATGCCTCCATTGTTCATCTCTATAACAGAAAAGGAAATAGATTGTTCTTTGATAATCAAAGGGGTCTTTTCTCTCTTAGTCATTGCTGGCAAGATTCTTGCTGGAGTCCTCCTTAATAGGCTGATCCTTCACCTGGAAGAAGGTCATCTCCTCAAGAGTCAGCGCAGTTTCTGAAAGGACTGAGAAGTGGTGGATATGGTGTCTGCTGCTTGACAACTCCACAAGAAATACCAGAAGCAGAATGGAGGTCTGTACACAACATTCATCAACCTGACCAGGGCCTTTGATACTGTCAGTCTTGAGGGTTTCTGGAAAATCATGGCAAAATTTGGTTGCTGGCTTCATCAGTATTTTATGTCGGTTTCATGGCAACATGGTTGTCAGGGTTCCGGATGATGCATGATGCTCTCACACTTTCCCAGTGACCAATGGAGTGAAGTAGGGCTGTGTGCTCGCTCCAATTCTTTTTAGCATATGTTTTCAGTGATGTTTTTGGATTCCTTCAATGAGGAAAAAATGGCTTCAAGGTCAATTACTACACCCGTGGTAAACTATTTACCTTTAAAAGGCTTCAGCCAAGACTGAAATGAGAGTTGGTGCATGATTTTTTGGTTTATAGATAACATTGCACTCAATGTAGCCTCTGAGACTGAGATAAAGCAACATATGGATTGATTCTCTGCTGCTTGTGCTAATTTTGGCCTAACAATTTACACCAAGAAAACAGATCTTCACCAGCCAGCACCATGCCATCAGTTACAGCAAATAGAGAAATTTTGAATGCTGGGCATAATGTCACTTACCTTGGCAGTGCACCTTCCAGGAAGATACACATAGATAATGAGATTGAAATGTGCATTGCCAGAGCTAGCGCAGTGTTTAGGAGTCTCTGAAAGAAAGTGGGGGAGAGAAGAGGTATTAGGTTGCCTACCAAGCTGAAGATGTATAGAGCTGTTTTGATGGTCTTATTGCTGTATACTTGTGAAACCTAGATAATCTACCAGTGCCATGTGAGGAAACTGAGTATGTTCCATTTGAATTGTCTTAGGAACATTCTGAAAATCATTTGGCAAGATAAAGTACAGAACATTGAGGTCCTTTCTGAAGCTGAACTGTCAGGCATTCAAATTCTACTGTAAAAAGAACAATTTTTATGGGCTGGTCATGTTGTTTGAATGTCAAACATATGTTTGCTTAATAATTATTTTATGGAGAACTCACAGAAGGCAAGTGTTCACTTGGAGGTCAAAAAAGCAGTACAAGGACACTCTGAAGATTTCTCTGAATAACTTTGGTATATATTGTGAGACATGGGAGATGCTGGCATAAGATTGCCCAGCACGGCATGCCTACCTCAAAGAAAGTGCTGTGCTCTATGAGCAAAGCTGAATTGCAGTGGCACAAAAGAAACATAAGATGCACACATCTAAAACCATTTCCACTCCAAATGTTCATAAGGACAATTTGTACCTGACCTGTGATGGAGTCTTTCCAAACTCATGTTGGTCTGATCAACCATAGTTGGACATACTGTACCTTGCCGATAACGTAATGATGTCACTTTAGTCCTCTTCAAGAACAAAGGACAGCCATTCTCTACAATATGCTGCCTATGTAGACAGAAATAAATTTTAAAAAAACTATGTTTAAGTATAGATGAAAAATGCTGCTGTAAATGTACATGTAAAATAATTAATGTTGTAATATTAGTTAAGGTGGGACTTTTTTTTTACTGTTTTCTTTTTTAGAATGCTAAAGTAATCAAATGCCTTTGATTAAGTCTCACTAGGTGCAAAGCCCTAGACCCACACCATTTTGCTGATTAGATGTGAAGCATTCAGGTCCTAAGAAGGGTATATAAACTCAGAGGTTAGCATTTTGTTTGGGGGTCTCAGTCACTGCAAGAGTGTTGGTGTGGAGACTCTGCATAGCTGATGGAGCCCCCTGGCTTTGAAGAAACACAGTTGTTGGTGCTTCTCTGGTAACTATGTATTGTTATGGATAGACTGGTTTGTGTTATTTGCTCTTTTTATTTAATGTATGTTTGCGATTTCAGTTTGTAGTTGTTCTGAAGTTCAGGGTGCTGGCTTTTCCTCCTACGTGAAGTGATTGATATATGTATGTTTGATTAAAGTGAGATTGTAAACCCCTTAAAGTTGCTTTCCTTAGAAAAGCAGATCATAGAACCTGTGCTGGCAGCCTTTCTGTGTGCTGATACTGTTGGTCTTACACAGCCACAACAGCTGCTAGCAACATTGTTGCTACAAATGTGTTCCATTTTTGCCAAGTAAAAAGACAACAAAATAAAAGAAATTAATTGATTTGTATAATCTGTTTCTTGGAACCCAATTTCCCAAATCACAATATATTTCAAACTATTCATTGGTAATATAGTCAACTCCAAATTGATGGTTCTTTTATACAAGCAATAACTACTTGATGTGAACACCTGTGAAGGAGATAAGATGCTTTCAAATATGAAGAGTTTATATAAGACTTCCTCTTCAAGAATTCCTAATTTGTACTCTTGAATATTCTTTGATAGATTACTAATTGACAGGATGTTCAAATGAAGTACTATCTGTTTTACGAGAGCAACTTAAAACCCGAATGATTTCCTTAGGTAGCTGTAGTTGTTTATTATTTAGCAAGCTTAGAGAGGTTATTCAATACAATAGGAAATGCAAAAGAGACACAGTGTCTACTCTAAAAGCAAACAACCCCAAACTATATAAAATTAATGCTACCCAAAACACAGACGTCCATTAAAAATGGTTTGGTTTGTTGTCCTCAAAGGTTTTATTCCAATATAATTCATTTGAATGGGGAAAATAAGATGTATAAATATATGCAACATGTATATGTTTGTATACATACATACATATGTGTGTATAGACACATACACACACACACACATATATGCACCATAAATTTAGGTACAGATATAGGTACATATGACTGAGGAGTTTTACGCAGTAGTATATAAACTACAATGAGAAGTGTGAGTAGCTGAGTATGACAGAAAAGTGAAACACTGACCAGGGTGATTTTGAAATATTCCATGGGCTTAAAGTTTGCCACAAAGTATCTGTGCAGTGATTTTTTCCCCACATACCTAGAATATATTTTTTCTTCATATATAGCTGCTAGAATCTCTAGTTTCTTTCAAATTTAAGTAAATACCTCTGCCTGAGAGAAGGGACTGATTTTCCATCCTCCTTTGTTTGTTTCTCCAGTTCTTAATACAGTGCTTGGCACATAGTAGGTATTTAATAAATGTTCGCTGACTGACTTCTCACAAGAAGCCATTGCCATAATCTCCACCATCTGTGCCTTTCTGCACACAATAGTCTTAATAATTAGTCACAAACATTATTTATTAGAAATTTTAGTAATGATAACTGCATAATTTTCATGCCTACCTATTTGTGCACATGCCATTTAATTCAATGAACATATGTTCTTTATCGTAGGAAATGTTTTATTTTTGCCTTAGGATACTACCACCTATCACTATGCAAAACCCATAGTACTCACTTCAGAAATGGTTATTGATTGATTACCTTTAGAACCAGAGAGGGAGACTTTAGGACCATATATTTAGAGGTAGAACAGACTGCAGAGCTCCTCTAATGCAACTCTCTCATTTTATAAATGGGGAAACAGAGAGTCAGAGACATTGGATGACTTTCCAAAGGTCACACAAGTATAAGTGACGTTCGCCCAGTTCCCCTGATTCCAAATACTGTGCTCTTTCCACTGAGTTATACTGCCTCTAATATAATTATTGTTTATACTGCATAACATAACATTCATCATATTTTATTTTTGTTTCTCTAGGGCATTTTATTTTGTACTGACCTCATTCCCTAGATATAAGATTTAGTTTATGCATGAATTTTTATATTTCTGTATCTTCCACAGCATGTCTCCCTCTCGCCTCAATCTCTTAGCTGGCAACTTCGTCTTATATTTTACAGAAAAAAAATGAGACTTTGCAATGAACTCCCTCTTCTCCTCTCTTCTTCATTTCTTATCACTCTGGTGCCTTCTGACACTTTCTCCTCCTTCACCTCTGTTTCACATGATGAAGAGGCCTTACTCCATACCAAGGCTAACCTCTCTACTTGTTTAAGTAATCCTATTCCATCTCATCTCCTCCAACACATTCCCCCCACCCATCATCCCCACTCTTTCACTTATTTTCATTTTGTTTTTCCTCTCTACCAGATCCTTTCCAGCTATCTACAAAAGTGCCCATGTCTTCCCTAACCTGAAAAAACAAACAAAAAAAATTCACTTGATCTTTCCATCCCTGCTATCATCCTATTTCTCTTCTGACCTTTGTAGCTAAATTCCCTTTAAAGGCTGACTACAATAGATACCTCCACTATCTCTCCTCTCACTCTCTTCCTAACCCCTTACAGTCTGGCTTCTGATCTTATCATTCCACTGAAATAGTTCTCGCCAAAGTTACTAATGATCTCCTAGTGGTCAAATCTGATGGCCTTGTCTTAATTCTCATTCTCCTTGACCTCTCTGCAGCCTTTAACAATGTGGATCATTCTCTTATCCTTGCTACTCTCATTCTCCCTAGGTTTTTGGGACATCACTCTCTCTTGGTATTCCTCCTCCCTATTTGACCACTGTTTCTCTCTCTTCTTTGCTGCATCCTCCTTTAGATTATGTCCTCTAACCACAAGTGCCCTTCCACATTCTGTCCTGGGTCCTCTTCTCTCTCTATACTACTTTACTTGATGATCTTGTCAGGTCCCATGGAGTTAATTGCTGCCTTTTTGCTAATGATTCTCAAATCTACTTTTCCTTCCCCAGTCTCTCTTCTGCCCTCCAATCTTACATATTTAACTGCTTTTCAGACATCTCAAACTGAGTGTCCAGTAGTCATCTGAAACTCAATATGTTCAAAAGATAACGCATTGTCTTTTTCCCCTAAACCCTTACCCTGTCTTATTTTTACTATTACTGTAGAGGGCAACATCATCCTTCCAGTCCCTCAGGCTTATTAGCTAATAGTCATCCTATATTCCTCACTATCTCACCCCACCATATCCAAGCTGTTGCCTAGGCCTGAGGATTTCACCTTTATATCTTTCTAATATGTCCCTTTCTCTCCTGTGACAATGCGACCATACTAATGCAGGTCTTTATTAGCTCATGCCTAGGTTATTGTAATAACCTATTGGTGGGTCTGCCTTAACCTTAAACAGGGTCACTTAACCCTGTTTGCCTCAGTTTCCTCATCTGTAAAATGATCTGGAAAAGGAAATTGCAAACTACTCCAGTATTTTTGCCAAGAAAACCATAAATGGGATGATGAAAAATCAGACATGACCGAAATGGCTGAACAATAATGAGTCACAAAATAAAACTGCTGAAAAACAGCTGAACAACAACTGTGCCATATTTTTGCCATTTTCTCTCTTCCTTATTGAAACACCCAAGTTCAGCTTTTGTCTTGGGTATATCTTTCAACTTCTACTGTGATAATTAGACAATAAGAGCATCTTGGTGGAAACCCTGTTTGCTAGGGCAAATATGCATTTGGCAGAATCGCATATAGCAGAATGAATTCACCCATTGGGTTGGTGGGAACTCACAATCATTTTAGGTTCCTTCCTTACAATAAGCCTGAGGTCTGTAGCATTCAGCATTGCAAGGAAAGCTGCTTGCCTGAGCAACAGTACAAGAGCTCATAGGAGATTGTTTATCAGCACTTACAATACTGGTCACCAGTTTACTGCAGATCTAATTAACCCAGTACCCTTAAGGAGGCTGGTATGCTATTTTAGAATCTTCTATATAGCCTTAGTGAGACTTTTGCTTCATCATGCTTGAAGATGTTTTGTTTTAATGATTTTACCTCATTTTAATTATTTATATATCTTTTTAATTATGTTGATATACTCAAAAGCCTTGTAGCAAATGGCACTTAAAATACTTTAAAAAATAGCAGTGGATTTTATGTATCATCTTTTGACATTTAAGCTTTTAAATCAGAAATAGGTTAATAGAGGAAGCTAGATGTAGGAAACATATGCCTCCAGGGTGCTATCCAGAGCTTTCCAAGGCAGAGATGCTTCTATTATGTTGTATTTTCTTCAATTTAATCTCTAAAATCTCACGAAATTTCACAATATGCCTTGGACTTTGAATTCACTGTCAGATGTCTCTAATCTTGGAAAAATGTTCCCAATATTTAATTAACTTAAACCTTCTCCTCTTCAATTGTATCCTCAATTGTAATTAGAAGTGCATGTCTCCACATTTCTAATTAATCCTGTTATTTAATATTTATTAAGAGTGTACAGGATAGCTGACACTGTTCTCAACTCCTAAGGATGTATGAGAGTTTTAGCAAAAAATGTCACTGGCTCCATTTCCAAGATAAGCCAGACACACATGTTATAAAAGCGAATCAATGTGGAGTTAAGGATTTGTTTTTTTTTTTTTCCACCAGACATGATAAATGAGACAAAAGAGGCAGAATGCTCACTCAATCACTAAAACAGCATTTATTATGCATGTTCTGTGTACCAGGCAAGACCTGTGCTAAGCACTAAAGGTACAAAGAAGGGAAAAATCATTGCTCGCTATCAGGAAGCTCACAGTCTAATGGGGAAGACAATATGAAAACAACCATGTACAAACGAGATATAGAGGATAAATTGGAGATACTCAGCAGAGGAAAGGAACTAGCATTAATTGGCTTTCCATAGAAAGTAGGATTGTAGCTGAAACTTGAGGGAAACCTGGAAATCCTGGTGGAGTAGAAGAGGAGAGAAGAGAATTCCAGGAAGGGAGAAGAGTCTATGAAAAAGTCTGGAGTTGGAAGATGGAATGCCTTGTTCAGGGAATAGAAAGGAGTCTATAATTGTATTAGAGTGGTGAAGAAGGGAGGAGGGACCAAATAAAGGAAAGAGCATTGGAAAGGCAGGAAAGTTGTGGGGGGTGGGGAGGAGGAGGAAATAACTGTAAGAAGATTGGAAACGTAGGAGGGGAGGAGGTTATGAAAGGTTTTGAATACAAAACAGAAGTTTTATACATCCATTTAGTCCAAGTTTTCACATGATACGAGACAACTGAGGCTCATGGTTTGTAGATTGACTAAATCAGGCTTTAAAATCGGTTGGCAGAAAATAATTCCCAAACCATCGACTCTTGACCTACAAAGTCTTTGAGTGTAGCAGTATAGAACACAAAGCTGAGGAAGGTCTCTTGAGGAATCAACAATTCAGGCATTTGTGTGTGATATCCCACTCTTCTATTTCATCAGTCTGGTCTTCTCTTTCCCCTTATTCCTTCCCTTTTGGGGAGAGAGCTTACAGAGTCATATTCTCACAGAGGTTCCCAATAACAATTGATCTTTTAAATCATTTAACAAACCCTGTTTGTTGACATCTTGATGTTTAAATAAAGTTTTGATTTTGTTTCTACTTCCATTATATAATTAAATCATACAGGACCAACAAAACAAAACAAAAAAGAATAAGAAAAAAATATTGGTAAGGGTTGAATAAGAAGGGTAGATTGGGAGACTTTGCCCTGAGTTAGCTGAAACAAACTGAAAAGGTTAAGAGAAGTACTTGGACTGTTAAAATAAACACCCTAGTCTGTTTTAAAACAAAAGTTAAACAAAAAGTTTAGTAAGAGATTACATCTTGGGAAGTGGACTTAAAAGAACTCTAGCTATGACCTAGCCAAGAATATCTAGAGTGAAAGAAATATCGCTTTCCTGATTTTTAATTGATGTTCTTTTTTCCTATGATTATTAATTTAATATGTTCTAAATAATTCCAGAGTTATGCATTAATCACTTCAAGTCTAATTCAGATGTTTGAATTTACACCAAATAAAACTGAATCTCATATATAAATGGTATCTCAAGAAAAAAAGAGGAAAAAAAAAAAACCTGTTCTAGGTAATTTGAGCTAAGACACCAAAACTTGTTTTTCTATATATTTGTAAGTATTTGTATACTTGCCACATGCACATGTTGACACACATACTCTATCTCTCTAGCTATTCACTTGCTTATCTTTATCCTTGATTCATGTGATTTCTCATTTCTTTGTTGACATTTACAAACTATATATATTAACTACTGTAATCTATATCAATCACCCAAACTTTTTCACTAGGCACTATATTGATATAGTAAGGGACTAAGTTTGCTGGGATTTTAGTAGACTCTTTGTACTTAAAATCAGCAGAACTAATATCAAAATATATTAATTTAGAAAATTATGTAAAATAGAAATTTTTCATTTACTTAAACATATTCATCATATGCAATCATCTTACTTTAAATAAACACCAGAGAAAACTTAAGTCTTCAAGAAAGAAAAAAAATGCCTCTCAACCATAAAGAAATACATTTTCAATCCTTCCTTGAGCAATTAATCAAAACATATTGATAAAATGCATTTTACATAAAAAGATACAAACTATTAAAACATACTAATGAATTCAAATATTCTGATTGATTCCAGAGATACATATTCCATAAAAGTGACAAATTGTAGATTAAGGGGAAAAAGTCTTATTTTCTATACCAACAAGAATATATGATGTGTTTAAGTAGTTATATTCTGGAAAATAAAAATTTGCAAAATCAATAATGATATAAAAATAATAAACATTTATTAAATGATGTATTGTTTTCAATTACTTTTTTTTCTTCAGACATATATCTGATAATAGGCCAGCTAGGTGGCACGGTTAATAGAATGCTAGGTCTGTAGTCAAGAAGACTCATCTTCCTGAGTTCAAATCTGGCATGATACCTTTATTAACTTTGTAAACCTGGGCAACTTTGCCTCACATTCTCATCTGTAAAGAGAGCTGGAGAAGGAAATACCAAACCACGTGTTATGTTAATGTCAATGTGAAGATCTTTCCCATTGATTAATAGGTCCATGTGTCCTGCCTGAATCACATAAGCCTGTGGTGGGAGGAGCTTGCCAAATGGATAGAGCACAAAGGGGTGGAGCAAGAAGTGAGACACAGCAGTCAGAGCTGGGAGAGAGACCGTGGGAGTTGCAGCTTGGAGGGAGAGAGAAGCAGGCACAGGCAGAGTAGCTAGCATTAGGAGAGAGGGAGTGATTTTGCCCTTTTTCATGGGGAGGCCCTAACAGAGGGAAGCCTTGGGGATGTCAGTGCCCCCTGCATTAATAATGTTTATGGATTTCTTTGTTGCTATGATGAATTTAGTTTTCTGGTCTTGGAATAAATGTTTTGGCTCTGTCTTCCATGAAGAGGATCTGTTATATTTTTTGTGATTTCAGAACTATACCGGCATATTCATAGCAGCTACAGCCACTGTGGGTATCACATTGGCACTATACCATTCCAGTATCTTGGCCCCGAAAACCTCAAATGGGGTTATGAAATGTCAGACAGCACTGAAAAATAACTGAACAACACCAGCCTTGTGTGTGTGTGTGTGTGTGTGTGTGTGTGTGTGTGTGAAAAGATTGTTCTTTCTTGTTCTTTGGAGTCTGTTCTTACATTCCATGGTTTCAGTTAAATGGTAAGAGTGTGGTTTCGTAGAAAGAACATGGGATTTAGTGCCAGATGATCTCAGTTAGAGTCCCTGTCTTGATATTTGCTACTTGTGTGACCTTGAACACATAAAATCACCCTTCTGTCTTCATTTTCCTTTAATATTTAGTTCAAGTAGACCAATCAATCTAAAAGCATTTTTTAAATGTCTATATAACCCCTAGTTCAAAGGCTAATTGCACAAGAATTCTCATTCAGTGGAGATTAATTAATTCCTCAATACTGCTGTGCCTATCTGAAGGACAGAGTCTGTGAGAGTTGCAAAGAAATGGCCTGGTCTTCTGCCTTCAAGCTTTGAGAAAGAAGATGTGATATTTCAGAATCTCTTGAGAGAGAAAGACTCTGGAAGAAATTGCAACGTAGAAACATTAGCACCACTCTCAAAGCTGTAAGTCTCTTCTCTCCAGTCCTTAACAATTAGGTGCCTCACACAGGCCTGGGAGAATTTAGTAATTAGTCAGTCTCCACCAATGAGGAGAATATTTTGCAAATAGCCTTTGAGCCTACTGCAGGACTGGCACTGGGGATAGAAAGACAAAAAAAGGAAACTAAATCTGCTTTTAAGGAGCACAAGATTTATAATCATTTACAGATTGAAAATTATCAATTTATGATTCTAAGAGAAAAATAAATTTATTTCTTATACTGCAGTTATTTCACTTAGCTGTGGCACTAAAGGACTGCATCATAGTTATTTCAAGTTATCTAAAGAAAAGAGAAATTTCTAAAACATAACTTGTTTCACTGTATTCATTTTGGTTTATTTTTATTTCTTTTATATTTATTGTAGTGTCACAGTAGCTACACTTAGAATGAAGAACCAGGTTAAAAGAACCTTTCTCATAGTTATTAGTTGTGTAACTCTGGTAAAATTACTTAACCTACATATTCTTCAGTTTCTACATATTTAGTAAGTGGATGGTATTAATATATATTTAGTTTATTGATTTTTTATTGTTCTTCATTCTTGAAGAAGATCAAAATGACATCATTATGCTGGGGTCAAAGTACAGTATGTCTGACTGTGGCTGATTAGACCAATAAGAGCTCAGGTTATACCACAAGTCAATCACAAATAATGCGTATGAACTGTGGGAGTGGAGTTGAGTGCATTGAGTGCACAATCATCTCCAAACAAAAAGTCAAGCACCAACTGTCCCACCACTTAAGTCTTAGCTTGTAGCCTTTTTCTTGATAGTTTACTGTCCTAGTTTACCTAGTTTACCATTCATGAGGCAGCTGACCTTTTTGTCATTTTTGTCCTCACTGAAGGTATGAAAACATTATGCTAAAAAGCAAGAGAACAAACACACAGCACTGATTCACTCCATCAGTGACTGAGAAAGCACAAGAACATCATTAATTATCCATATCCAGTGCAGTGTATAGAGAGCCAGTATCAGAAAGTCCTGTACTCAAGCTCTGCCATTTACATATACTAGCTGTGTGACATTGAGCATCGGTTTTCTAGGCAACTCTGAGATTTTAAGTTGCAGAGAAGGCACCACCTTGCATTGGTAGGAATTTCCTCATAATATATTTCCTTCTCTCAATGAAATCACAATTCCAGTTTTGATCTCTCTCTCTGTCTCTCTGTTTCTCTTTCTCTTTTCCCCTTTTTCTCTCCCTTCCTCTGTGTCTTTCTTTGTAGAAAGAAATATAGATTTATCTTTAGATATACAGATATCTCTATAGAGCCTTAGAACATCAGTAGTATTCTGAATATGTGGCACTCCTTTATGATAGATAGATGTTTGAAATTGAAATAAACACATATAAAAATGTTTCTATAAGAACATATATATATACATATACATATATAAGCACATATATGTATGTATAGAGAGATCTATTTTAGTAAAAATATAGATTCCTTTTTATTTTCACTGAAAATCTGTAGCAAGAAGCATCACATTATTTATTTTAAATTTTGAGGCAGAAGACTTGTAATACTTGTAGCATATGTGGAAGTGGCTGGGGAGTGTTTCTGGGAGAGTCAGAATGATACGTAATGGAATTGTTTTGGAGAGACTTTTCAGCACATGTAGACTAGCCGTTCTTATAACCACAAGGTAGAAAATAGCCGCTTTCATTGCAGTTGCAAAACTAGAAATAAGGAGGCTTTCAAAAGGCCTAATTCAGCCTCATACTATTTACACTATCTTGATGGGCCATTGTTTTGTGTTTGATTCCTCTAACTACAACCAATGAGAGACAATATTATAAGGGGAGAAGCCTTAATTCCTCTCCCTCTGAAACAGACCTGTGGATTTTTGAATGCAGTTCTGACTTAGTGTTTAGTCCTTTTTTTTCCAAATTAGGTGGAGAGTACTATGGAATCTATGACATTGTGAGTTTGCAAGGTCAGAAAATCTAGGCATCCAGATCTTACAGGAGTTTGAGAGTTGAGTCCATTTCTCAAGGATTGAGAAATAGCCTTTGTGACCTAGCCAAGTATAAGCTGAGATCGATGCTCATCTGACAGGACAGGGCATGACAGGGACTTTGGTGGGGTCCAATGTTGTGTAGAAATTGTTCTTAGTGTCCTCCCACTCTCCTCAGATCCCAAGGTGATATGGAAAGAGGGTAACTGCAGGCTTATTGGGTTGGGGGGGGGTGTAAACATTTGTAATTTTCTTCTTGCTTACCTATGCTAAATATTTAAATGGAACTGGTTTGCTAATCAATGACACCTAATAGTAGGGTGAATACACCTGAATTAGTGACTCTAATCAACATTTTTAGGGAATAACATTGCAACTCCTCAGGCAGGGAAGACACTAGAATCAAGATTCAGAGAGCAGCCTAATTCTGTTATGATGATCCAAATGGTTCTATCTGTTATCCAGTCACTCCAAAAGTTTTCCACATGGGCAGCAGAAAAAAAGTGGATTGTATATGAAACTCTTAATTTCCATTCATAACAATTGCAGGTTGTAATAAACCCTATGTGGTGTATTCAAAATTATTTTTTCTCTTCTTCTGAATTTCCTGTGTTCTCTTCTGTGCACTAAATATATAATATTAAACATGTATGTATAATATTAATTAATAACATATTTATATCTAGTTGAAGATTTCATATTAAGTTATATAGAGGAGATAAAGTTAAGAAGTGTATGAACATTAACCTAACCATTCTCTAATTTGAAATATTTGATTATCAGATGAACATCCTATAGGAAAATCTGAATCATAATAACCTAGATGTAGCTGTACAGTTAACCAAAAGACAAAAGAGTTATAACTCAGTGGAACCATAACTCACAGGTTCACTGAGTAGAGAGGAAACATGGATTTGACAGGGTTGGTTTTATTACACATCCAAAGAAACGAAGGAGCATCATTTCATGGGATAATCAGTAAGCAAGTCTTACAGTATTCACAATAAGTATCACCCAAATGAAGCATAAATATACATGATTCTGGAAAATTTTCTCTTCTATTATTTATCGAAAGTGAAAAATTTTAGTTATCTAAAATACCAAGTTTGATGCCACGTGTTTCATGAGAATCTGCAGAATATTTGTCATTGAGCTGAAGAATTACATAACAATAATCATAATGGCTCCTGGGAATAGTACTTAACTGAGAAGATTTAGCAGGTAGGATCATAGGTTTAGAGCTGGAAGATAAGGCAGAAATCAGAGAGTGAAATCCCTTTTTTTATATATGAGTAAGCTAAAGCTCAAAGACATAACATTACTCACCCAAAGTCATACATGTAGGGGTCACCAGATGAAAGATTTAGGGGTGGAAGGAAAGTTAGAAGTCATTTAATGCAACTCCCTCATTTTTTCCGAGAGGAAACTGAGGCCCAGGATGGTTTAGTGACTTGTCCAAGGTCACACAAGTAATTAATGTCAGTCACATAATTGAATTTTGACGTTCTGACTCCATTGACAATGCTCTCTTACCTTTATCATGTTTTCTTTTTATTGAAAACTGAATCCAGCCAAATTAAAATAGGTAAATGATTTTGACTAACCACTCCTTTGCTCCAAGATCAGTTATTTGCTTATTGATAACCCACTAGAGATGATGGATAAGTCACAATAGAAACATGTACTATGCCAGGACACTTTCTTGTAAGTGGAATGCATCGTTTTGTAAGCATGGCATTTGTTGCTGAATGGCATCTGGGACTTATGAGCTACACTTAAATATTCTTAACTTATAAGCAAATATTCCACAATATGCAGAGATGTAAGAGAAGTGGAGGCACAGAATTAAGTTGTTTCCAATGTGAAGGAACATGAAATTGTAGCATCATTATATTTCAATTTATTATAACTCAACATACGAAGGGTGTACTCAAAGTTCTATTAAAAGTTATGACTGCAGACTATTTGAGTCACCTTCATTTAAGTAACATTGACTAAGTAATACATTAGCCTAGGCATTAATAATATGAAGATGTAATTTTTTAAAAAGAAAATCATCTCTTTGGGCAAGGTGGCAGTACATCTTCTGGGCATGTCAAATAATACTGTATAATCATTAAAAAACAACAAGTGGGGCAGCTAGGTGGTGCAGTAAGTAGAGCACCGACCCTGGAGTCAGGAGGACGTAAGTTCAAATTTGGCCTCAGACACTTGACACATGTACTAGCTGTGTGACCTTGCGCAAGTCACTTAACCCCAATTGCCCTGCCAAAAAAACCCCGACAACTGACTTGTTCTAGGACTTGTTTGCAGGGCTCTTTGTGCTACTTATTATCTCTATAACCTTGGTTAAGTCACTTAAGCTCTTTGGAGCTCAGTTTCTTCATCTTTAGATTGAGGAAGGTAAATTAGAAGGCCTCGGTGCACTGTTCTAGGTTAAGATCTATGATCCTAGGATGGAATAAATATTTTTGACATGAAACAAAATATTTATGTTCAAAGAGAGATCCAGAGAAAGTGACACGAGAAATTAGAAAAGGGAAATAATATTTTAACTGCCCCCTATTTTTGGAGGGTCATTGAAAAGTGTTTTTTATCAACGTTTTTATTTGATAGCCTTCCACGTCAGGTTAGGGCAAGCTGTGCTTTGGAAATTTTAGGAGGGTGGCAAGGGACTGTTGACTATTTATTTTTCAAAGGAGAAAGTCTTGATCTGTAGAGTAGAGGCCCTTTCCTTAAAGAAAAAGGAAAACAAACAACAACAATCTGTGACACTTTATCCTTGTACAAATAATGTAAAGACTCATCAACAAGTGACCATGAGAGAGAAAATATGGAGTTACTACTAATCCAAACTTTCAGTCCCAGATCCTTATTACATCTTCAGCAATCAGGAAACATTTTTTTTTAGCTTGTCCATAAAATGATTTTGTGATTGAAAAAAAAAAGAATCTGTCCTCCTGGCATTTCACTCTTATAATTTAGTATACCTTTGTCGTGAACAGATGTGTGTGTGTGTGTGTGTGTGTGTGTTCTTGTGTGTATATTTGAATGATGACAGGAGGCAGGAAACATTATTGTATAAAGAGCAATGAGGTTGCTCTGTAATTAGCTGTGAAACCTTTGGTAAGGCTGTGAGTCTCGGTTTTGTAAGCAGTAATTGAAGCAAGCTGGACTGGGTGCGTTTTCTAATTTTAAACTCTATGTGGCCCCAAATAATATATTTATTAATATTTTTTCTCATGTGCCTTCTGCCTCCCATTTTGCCTATTTTACCATATCATGAAGAAGGGCATGAGCTATCCTCACTAAACAGTTATGAATATAATTCCCCTTTCCCTAAACATTGTAATATAACACAGGAGAACAAATTATTTCCCATGTTTGACTTTAAATTCTTTAAAATTCATATTTAATGAGAACCATGCAATCCCCTAGTCTCCAGAAGCAGAGCCAGCCCTAACTAAATTTACTGACTAAGCAGGGCTGTAATGATAATGCTCATTCTGCATGAAATGCAGAATTATATACTATTTTTCAAGTAAGATGTTTTTCATGCTATTATTGCATTTTCCAGTCTGAATAATCTCGAAAAAGGCTAATCCCAGTAGGACAAAAAATTGTCTGTATGTAGCAATTCATTTGGACAGCCATTTTCTCTTTTTTTGTTCTCACTATTCCAGGTATATATGAATAAGAACTTTCTTTTCAATTCAATTGAATAAGCATTAATTAAATTTCTCCTATATCCCATTCATTGTAATGGGTACCAGGTACACAAAGACAAAAAAAAAATTATTGCTGCCCTCAAGGACTTTATATTCCAATTAATTTCTTAATTAAATAGATTTGTATTGATAACTTTTAGTTTTACATCACTTAAACCCCTCTTATATCTTTCTTTGCCAATGAATTATCTCTTTTAAAAACTAAGTTTTTAATAAAAAAGTAAAAAGAGGAAGCAAGACAAAAAATTAGAAAAACCCACTGATACATTCCATTGGCTTCTACACTATCATCACTCTCCTATGGTTTAAAGTTTATATTTCTGAAGAAAAGTATTCATTACCTTTTCTGCTAAGATTCACCAGGCCTGAGATGAGGCATGAGAAATGTTTCCATATTCAGAGTTAGAAAGAGGTGTTTAGCTTTAAATTGACCAAAATATGGTTCATACTAGAAAATCAGGAAAAAGAAAAATCTTGACTGAAGAATAGAGGCCAAAATTAATGGAGAATGCATTTTTACAGGTCTGTTTAAAATGATATTCATGATCATAAGATAAAGTCCATTAATGTATTATATTATTTGTTAAGATCTGGTGGTATTTCCTGTTCTTTTTTTTTAAAGAGGAAGTGACCTTATTCTAGGGCTCTTACTATAATTTAAGTTTCTATGTGTTCCATGAGGCAAGCTTTTTTTTTTTGCTTGTATGCCTTAAATTTAAAAGATACTGATTTAATTTCATCCCTACAAAGACACAACAGGGTTTTAAAACAATGGTCCTGACATGTAGCCTACGTGAGATAGTCACAATCTCTCTTTGACCATTAGTCTCATTTCCTTATTAATTTTTTACCTAGGTTTTAAGTAAATTGAGGTGTATGTTCTAGTATTTCCTCACAACATTCAAAATGCAAAATCTCTTTTATTAATTAATAAGTTCTAAACATCAATTCCAGTTTATTAATAATCTGAAGAAACATCTTTTCCCACAAATTTTTGATAACCTCTCAGTATCAATTCCCTGGTGCCAGTGTTATACTTTTAAATAAACAACAACCTTACTGGCTATACAACTTACTAATAGTGTAACGGTCACCACAAAGATATAGACGATATTTCAACAATTTATCAGCTGTGAGAAAAAGCTCAGCTATAGTCAGTCAACAAACATTTATTAAGCTCTTATTATGTGCCAAGGGTTGTAGGATGGTAGAGGGAAAACCTGAGGGAAGCCTGGAGTATAATGAGAAATCTATCAACTGCAACTATAGGCTTCTTTACATGCTCTAGAATAACAGTCTCATCATTTAGGTCTTTCAGGATAACCATCAAAATCTTTCCATATCTTTTTCATGGGATGAGTTAAATTTAGTTCTCTAAAGATGTCTTTGTATGCTCTTTCTCCTCGAGGAAGACTCACTCATCCTCTCAGGAAATAAGCTCTTTCTTCCTCTCTGTTCCTTAGAATCACTCTCCAGGCAAAATGGACACACAGATACACACACATGCATGAGTAAAGAAAAATCACCAATTCTATAATTTTCAATCATATTCTAGATCTCTAAAATTAGATCTGCTAAAGTGCAGGAATGTAGTGAAAGTGGGTAACATGAAATTCTCATAGATAAATTGGAAATGTTATATGAAATATGACTTATGAGTACTATTTGTTTCTTTTCCTATGCAACTGGACACTAAAAATGTATTTCACAGGCCATTATAAGACATGCAAAAATCTGAAAATTGTGTGATATAAATATCAATTGCTCCTTTGAATGTTTTTCCTTTATGATTTTGGTATATAAATGAAGATAGGCAGATGGATAGATAGATAGATAGATAGATAGATAGATAGATAGATAGATAGATTCCATTATATGATGAATGTATAATCAAAATATCTACCTACTGATTATATAATACATGTGAATATAGGTCTTGTTTGTATGATTGTATATATTATATGTGTGACATAAATGTGCATATGTTGATAGATCCCATTAGGTAATGGATATGTATAATATATGATGTAATACATGTAAGTATATAATTACATTACTCATATGTCTATATATGCATTATATGTAATGGATATTTATATCTAATTGTGTATGTATGTATTTTATATGCCATATATATATGGATAGATAAATTCTATTATGCAACACATATATACATATAGGAATAATACATATGTATGTATATTATTCATATATATGTATTATACATGTTTGTATGTGTGCATATATTATATATCATACATGTGATATATGTGTGTAGATAGATAGATAGATAGATAGATAGATAGACAGATATTCAGTTTGAGATATTTCCATTGTGGAAACTCCTTCCAGTAGAGATCGACAACTTCACTTCTAGTCCTATTTACCTTTGACACAGGTGTTAAGTGACTTGAATAGTTACATAGCTAATATGTGCTATAGTTAGGAATTAAATCCAAATTTTCTTCATTCTAACAGGTGGCATTGTATTAATCAGTGAATAAACATTTAAGTGTCTATTATGTGCTAGGTGTTGGAGATAAAAGTATAAAGAGAAACAATTTCTACTCACATGGAGCCATCATTCAAATGTTAGGGGGAAGCAAATGCATACACATATGTGCATGTAAGTATTACATATGTGCATATATGTACATATTTTTGTGTATATAAACATATATACATACATATAAATAGATGCATATATTCACACATATATCACAAATATAAATCATATCAATACAAGTCTATACAAAGACATTAAATGCCAGGGTATTTGTGAAGGAGAATGAAAACATTTGGGGGTATTAGGAAAGGGTTCTTACAGAAGGCAATATTTAAGCTACATCTAAAATAAATGGAAGGATTCTTAAAGAGAGGTAGGGCAGAACATAAGAGTTAGACAGTGTGAAGACAGAAAGAGAGAAAATTGAGTGATATGAATGAGCAACAAAGGGAAGGCCAATTCAGTGAAATGATGGAGTGCCAGGGGGAGTTCTGTCAAATGAGGCTGGCAAGATAGATTTGGAACTGCTTTTACATGGCAGAGCTGATAGGTTGCATGCAATCTGCAAAACTTCTGAGTGTAGCCTGAACTAGATTAAAAATTGTAATTCTGAAATTATAAGAAAATAAAAATACACTAAAACTAGATAATACTAATTTGTGGTTTTCTAAATTTATATGCAACTCTCAGGAACCCTTTTCTACTTGAGTATGATGCCACTGTCAGGCATTAAAGGAAGAAGAGGAGGTTATTTTTTATTCTAGGGAAAATAGGAAGCCATTGGAGTTAAGTGAGCTGGGGATCATATTGTTAGATCTGCACTTGGAAAAAAATATTTTTGGGTATAGGATGAGATGGAGTGGGAACAGACTTGTAGCAGGCAATTTGTTGTGATAATTGAGATGAGAAATGATAAGAGTGTGGATTAGTGTAAGTATATGAGTGAAGAGAAGGGTAGGATATGAGAGACATTGGGAAACCATATACTATATTATACTGCCTTTTTTCCCTTACTCCATGAAGTTTTACAATGCTATATCAATCAAAAATATGCTTTTAAAAGGTAACATGATCCACCTCCTGAAAAATTTAATTTTGATGATGCTATATTTGAAGTTAGCATTAATATTTTATAAAATTGTATCTGTCTAAAATGGTTGTAAAGACCAACCACCATATCTAAGTTAGATTCAGCCTTTGATGGAGACTCTTATTTTCTTCAGGTCTTCCGGCAAAAAATATTGACAAAACAAAGGTAAAAAAGAGTAAACAATGGATTTAGGAGGGTATGACTTCCCAGGGCTCAGCTTGTGGTTCTTCTAAATAAATTGTTGTCAAGTAGACATTATTCAGTGCCCTTGGACCTTTGAATGGCCAGGTTTGAAAGCTGATGTTGATTGGATGACCTCAATCTCTACTTTTTTCTGGACTGTGTAGACAATACACAGGAATGACAAGGTAGGAAAAGGAAAACAAGCAATTAAAAATAAAATTAATGGCTTTCATATTGTATAGAGATAGCCTTAGATAATAGGAGACATGCCTATTATATGTTATTTGCAACTGTTGGCCATTACTGTTTGCAAATCCTGAAGGAACAATAGCCTATGTTCCTTCTTGGTCTAGACTGAGAAGGCCACCTTCGTAGAAACTGACAATTTTTACATTTTTCCCCCAGAAATATACAATCTTCCAAAGCAGCTATTTTTGTCTAACTTCAAAGAATCTCTTACTTGGGATGGAGTATGGAACCTGCAGGGTAGAACAAGACAAGTTATGCAACCTAGGAAATGTTCAGGTTGCAGACTAATATATGGAATACACATTTTCTAATAGTTCAGTCAGACCATCTCCTGTAGGACAGAAATGATTATTGGTGATGCCTTGGCTGTGTTTGGCATAAGTCATTGGATACTGATCACAGAAACAGCTGGAAATACTCTCAGTGACAAATTGTTTTTTTTTGGGGGGGGTCAGGGCAATTGGGGTTAAGTGACTTGCCCAAGGTCACACAGCTAGTACATGTGTCAAGTGTCTGAGGCCGGATTTGAACTCAGGTCCTCCTGACTCCAGCGCCGGTGCTCTGCGCCACCTAGCTGCCTGACAAATTGTATGACGAGTATGTGATTCTCGTCCCTAACACTCAGGGCTTAATGTAACTGTTTTTTTTTTTTAATTCAAGTTTCTGTTGTGACCATAACAATTCAGTTCAATACAAGTTCTTGTTAGTAGACTCTCTGTCTCGGTCTCTCTCCCTCTGTTTCTCTCTCTGTCTCTCTCTCTGTGTGTCTCTCTCTCCTCTTTCTCTCTTTGCATATGTATATATATGTGTATATATATATATATATATATATATATATATATATATATATATATATGTATATATATGTATATATATATGTATATATATATATGTGTGTGTGTATGTACATATGTCTGTGCATATGTGTGTACATGTACACAGAAAGAAAAAAATAGGTAAATCAGTATAGTTTTATTCTCCTAGAATACTTTTTTCCTCTTCCTTAGGCTTAGAGCTGTTCATCTAAATTCTTCTCATCTTCAAGATCTAACCAGCAGTCTTAACAGGCGGGATCATAAAATTTGAAGCTGGGAATGTACTTAGTAAGTCAACCATGTTACTCTCCCATTAAAGAAAAAATAAAAACTCTTCATGTTTCCCTGTTTTCTCTAGGATAAAATTCAAAGTAACTAACACTTAATACTCTACACAATCTGACTCCTCTTTAGCTTTCCAGATACATTACACATCAATATTCTGAACAAAGTATACATTCCAGTCAACTAGGCTTTCTTTACGCCATTCTATAGTTTGTCATCAATATCTAGAGTAATGAGGAAATAATAGTAAACGTTAAATCGTTATATGACCCTGGCCAAGTTATTTAACCTCTCAGTTTAGGCAATTCTCTAAGACTATAAATTTCAGAGAAGTTACCAACCCATATTAGCAGAAGGGTTTTCCTCACTATGGAATTCCTTATACTGTTAAAATAGCAGGTCCCTTTGCCATTTATGCATACCAAATGCAGTCAGTGAAATAGGTCTATGAGAGTCAAAGCATAGCTAATCTTTCTTCTGTCTTATAAAAAGGCAATTTTGCACAGTAGATAGATTTGAACCTAGAGCCAGGTAGCCTGGCTTCAGATCTCTCCTCTGACATGAGCTATGAGAAAAACAGCAAGCCATTTGAGACTAATATATCCTTTTATTACAATTTTTAATTTATTGATTAAAACTTTGAGTTCTAAGTTACCTCCTTCTCTCCTGCTCCTCCCTTACCCATTGAGAAGGCAAGCAGTATGATATCCATTATACATGTGAAGTTATGCCAAATATTTCAATATTAGCCATGTCCCAAAAAATCAGGAAAAATCAGAAAGTTTAAAAAGTATGCTTCCATCACAGAGTTCATCAGCTCTCTCTCTGGAAGGGAATAACACTTTTCATCATGAGTCCTTTGGAACTGAGAATAATAAATCCTTATAGAGGCATACATTTAGTTTGGGAAGAGGTTAAATATTTTGTCCATGATAATATGGCTGAGGAAGGCTGAAACTTAAAAAAGATGGAAATGTTTGTACAATGAGAACTAGTTTAACTAGTATTAAACTATACATTCTATCAGTTATCTGTATCATGAGCCATTTCTTTTAAATGCCAAAAATAAGCATGCTATAAGAATACTAATGTGTATATTTTGGAGAAAAATAGCCTGACCAAATCATATGAACTATTCTTTCATAATTTATAATAATCAGACAGATTCCATAAAATAAAAACATATCATTCAGTTGGATGGAGTTTATTCATTTTGGAACAAACTATTCCTTTAAATACTCAAATGCCTATCTTGTTGAAGATAATAGGATTTGTCCCTGGATAATGAAAGCCAGAAAATGGCTTTATACAAATTATAAAACTTCTATCAAGCTAGAACAATATATCCTCATTAATATGTGTGTTCATGTATAAGCTAAAGATAATTGCATTTTGTGAAATATCTTTTATTCTAATTTCTCAAAAAAGTTTGCAAAGATATATTTTTTCATTTATATCCACATATGTACAGTATAAGCAAATATAAAATATCTAAGCAATAATTACTGCCATTATTCCTACACCATCTGTCGTTTTCATTTACCATTCATTTAAACTAATCACTTATAATTGTTTCCAAGATTTCTGGTGCATATGAGGTTAAATCATCAAAGCAAAACCAGTGGGAGGTAGAATATTGCCAACGTTGAGTAATGGAGAGAAAATCTCTCCAATACTACTACCTCCAATGACCTTTTATACAGTATTGTGGAGTTCCTTTGGAGAAAATTCGAACAGTCTAAAAATGGGATCAGGTCTTTAGTCAAGTACTGAGGTCCACATAATTAAAGGTGTTCAAGCAGAAACAGGATGACTAATTACATATGGTATAAAACAAATTCTTGACTGGGTAAGGGGAGTAGGCTAGATAATCTAAGGTTCCTTCAGACTCCAACATTCTAAGATTCTGTTTATTTGCTTTGCAGAAATGGGAGTAAGGGTACTTCTAAACAAAATGGAGAACATGGGACCATTTACACCATAAGACATCTGTTTGGCAAAATTTTCCTCACTCTTCTCAATTTGCCTTTACATTATGTTGTAGATAGGTCCTCTGACAATAAACTTGAGCAGCAGAATGGTACCAGGTTTTATTCATTAAGATGAGAGGTACTGGCAGATCTATCTGCACTCTATTAAGCATCTGATGGAACGTTAAATAACTAATATTATCAGCATTCCAGCTAACATTCTTTTCTTCTTTCTGTCTTTTTTTCTTATTAACCAAGCATCAACCTTTTAAAATGTTTCCTATATGCTCCTAACTTTTATATTACCATCTTTTGCCTGTCTTGAGTGCTCCTATATTATCTCCCTTTGTTTACAATAAATTACCTTACTACTTTACCCTGCATATGGGGATGGTTCAGGATGGGTCCTTTTGTGGAGTGCTCCATGGGATGCTTAACATGGGTTGAAATGTAGAATAATTAGAAATTAAACAAGAAGGCCAAAGCATCCCGTAACTTTCTATTCAAATTAAGGACCAAAAATTCCATTCAATAAGCCAGCATCAATATACAATGTACAGTTTGTTAACGGTTGTAGTTCACATGCATATAGCATTTAAAAGGTGGTAAAAGACTTTGCATACATTATCTCATGAAACCCTTGCAGCAACCTTATGATACAGGTGGTATTGTTACCATCTTCATTTTATAGATGAGGAAACTGAGGCACAGCAAGGTAAAGTGACTTTCTCAGTTTCTAAGAACTAGCAAATATCTTAAGAGTTAACCCAAACATATTTTCCTGACTCTAAATTTAGCTTTTTCTTATTATATCATGGTGCCTCTAAGCTAAGCAGAGAAATGAAAATTAAAACACTATCCTGAGCAAAAGCATGATTAATACCAACATCTAGAAGAGAATCAAAAATTAAAGAATCTTAAGAAATATTTTATGCTTTCGAATATTAACTTGTAATCTGAACATTCAGAGAAATAATTACCTTAATAAAAATGTGCAACATGACCATAAGGTAAGAGCAATTCACAAGAAGTTTCCATGGTGATCTTAGATGCTCTCTTGTAAGCCCTTGAGTGGTGCTTATATACTCTCTTCCAGATGTGCCTCCTGGACTTCCAGGGGTGGAGCCAAGATGGCGGCTGGAAAGCAGGGACTAACGTGAGCTCCCCACCGAGTCCCTCCAAAATCCTATAAAAAATGGCTCTGAACCAATTCTAGAACTGGAGAACCCACAAAACAGCAGAGGGAAGGAGGGCTACAGCCCAGGACATCCTGGATGTTCTCTGGGTGAGGTCTACCCCACATGGAGCTGGGAGTTGGGAGCGGAACGGAGCAGAGCCCAGCATGAGCGGCGCGGACCAACCAGACCAGGAGCCGGGTGGAGTGGGCCCTAGTGCCCTGAATCAGTGTGCTGCGGCAGTTACCAAACTTCTCAACCCACAAGCACCAAAGACAACAGAGAAGGTTAGTGGGAAAAACTGCGGGAGTGGAAGGAGTTCGTGGTTTGGCTGCCGTCCCGGGGCAGCAGAGGTGGGGCAGCTACAACTGCAATTGCTTCCGGCCCCAGGCCCGCCTGTTGGGAGGAATTAAGTGGCGGATCAGAGCAGGAGTGCACAGCCTGCTGAAAATCTAAGCCCAGTCGAGGTTGGGGGCTCTTCGGAAGGAGGAGTGCTGGTGTGGCAGAGCTGACAGGTCCCCCACCAAACGTGGAACATAGAAATCTTTAGTCTACTAGCAGCCATACCCCGCTGAAAAACTCAAGGGTCAAGTTAGTTGTTTGGGAATATGGCCAGGCAGCAAAAACGCACCCAGATGCAGTCTCAGACTTTGGATTCTTTCTTTGATGACAAAGAAGACCAAAACATACAGACAGAAGAAGTTAACAAAGTCAAAGAGCCTACAACAGAAGCCTCCAAAAAAACATGAACTGGTCACAGGCCATGGAAAAGCTCAAAAAGGATTTGGAAAAGCAAGTTAGAGAAGTAGAGGAAAAATTGGAAAGAGAAATGAGAAGGATGCGAGAAAACCATGAAAAACAAGTCGATGACTTGCTAAAAGAGACCCAAAAAAATACACTGAAGAAAACAACACCTTAAAAAATAGACTAACTCAAACGGCAAAAGAGCTCCAAAAAGCCAATGAGGAGAAGAATACCCTGAAAGGCAAAATTAGCCAAATGGAAAAGGAGGTCCAATGGACCACTGAAGAAAATACTACCTTAAAAATTAGATTGGAGCAAGTGGAAGACAGTGACTTTATGAGAAATCAAGATATTATAAAACAGAACCAAAGGAAAGAAAAAAATGGAAGACAATGTCAAATATCTCATTGGAAAAACCACTGACCTGGAAAATAGATCCAGGAGTGATAATTGAAAAATTATTGGACTACCTGAAAGCCATGATCAAAAAAAGAGCCTAGATATCATCTTTCAAAAAATTATCAAGGAGAATTGCCCTGGTATTCTAGAGCCACAGGCCAAATAGAAATTGAAAGAATCCATTGATAGCCTCCTCAAATAGATCCCAAAAAGAAATCTCCTAGGAATATTGTCGCCAAATTCCAGAGCTCCCAGGTCAAGGAGAAAATATTGCAAGCAGCCAGAAAGAAACAATTTGAGTATTGTGGAAACATAATCAGAATAACCCAAGATCTAGCAGCTTCTACATTAAGAGATCGAAGGGCTTGGAATGCGATATTCTGGAGCTCAATGGAGCTAGGATTAAAACCAAGAATCACCTACCCAGCAAAACTGAGTATCATGCTCCAAGGCAAAATATGGATTTTCAATAAAATAGAGGACTTTCAAGCTTTCTCAGTGAAAAGACCAGAGCTGAATAGAAAATTTGACTTTACAACACAAGATTCAAGAGAAGCATGAAAAGGTAATCAAGAAAAAGAACAAGAAAAAGAAATTGCAAAAGTTGCTAAAGTTGAACTGTTTTGTTTACAGTCCTACATGGAAAGATGATGTGTATGATTCATGAGACCTCAGTATTAGGGTAGCTGAAGGGAATATACATACATACATACATACATACATACATACATATGTATATATACATATATATACATATATAATGTTTTTTATGTGTATATATAAGTGAATGTGTATGTATGTATATATGTATGTGTACATACACACACATACACACACACACACACACACACACACATATATATATATATATATATAGAAAGAGAGAGAGAGAGCAGACACAGGGTGAGTTGAAGATGAAGGAGGGAAGATATCTAAAAGAAATAAAATCAAATTAAGGGATGAGAGAGGAATATATTGAGAGAGGGAGATAGGGAGAGATAGAATGGGGTGAATTATCTTGCATAAAGGTGGCAAGAGGAAGCAGTTCTGTGGGAGGAGGGGAGAGGGCAGGTGAGGGGGGAATGAGTGAATCTTGTTCTCATCAAATTTGTCCTGAGGAGGGAATACCATACATACTCAATTGGGTATCTTACCCCACAGGAAAGAAGAGGGAAGAAGATAAAAAAGGGTAATCAAAACAAACACTTTGGAAAGGGGACAGGTCAAGGGAGAAAATTCAATAAAGGGGGATGGGTTGGGAAGGAGCAAAATATAGTTAGTCTTTCACAACATGAGTATTGTGGAAGGACTATACATAATGATACACATGTGGCCTATGTTGAATTACTTGACTTCTTAGGGAGGGTGAGTGGGAAGGGAAGAGGGGAGAGAATTTGGAACTCAAGGTTTTAAAAACAGATGTTCAAAAACAAAAAAAAAAATATTGCATGCAACTAGAAAATAAGATACACAGGCAATGGGGCGCAGAAATTTATCTTGCCATACAAGAAAGGAAGGGAAAAAGGGATGGGAGAGGAGTGGGGTGAGAAAAGGGAGGGCTGACTGGGGAACAGTGCAACCAGAACATACGCTGTCTTGGAGTGGGGGGGAGGGTAGAAATGGGGAGAAAATTTGTAATTCAAACTCTTGTGAAAATCAATGCTGAAAAGTAAATATGTTGAATAAGTAAATTTAATTATATATATATATATATATATATATATATATATACTCTCTTCCAAAAGGGTTTGCAGTTGGGTTTCAGGTCAACCCATATTTGGACAAAATTAACAAATTTCTTTTGATCTATTCTACAAGACTCCAAACATTCTAAATTGGCAACATTTGAATGTGAAGGTTGACTCAAGCTGCCTTAGGTCTACTAGCATCTTGGTCCATGATAGAGAGACAGTCTGTGGTTAGTCTATAGAAATCCAATATTAGGTTAAAAAGGCATATGAATTCAAGGTTTCCCATGGTTTGCCACACTCCACTATCTATGTTTATTCATGTGCTCTTAAACCAAATAAATAGATCTGTCTCTATATTCTATTTCCTTTTATAATTGCTGTCCATGGACATATTCTAAAGTTACTAGCCATATTGTACTCCATAGTACAAGACTTAAGACATAGAAAATACTTAAAATTTTACATTTATGTCAACTTTTTGCCCCATATGTTCTAGTAAAATACTGTATGCTCATATCAATATTCTCTTCCCTTGATCTAATTTAATATCATTCATAGCACTGAACTCAGAATAAATGAAAAATTTCAGTGTGCTCTGTCAGGTCAGAGCCTTATAGTCCAGGCAGAGTTCAACCACCAGTCAAGTAGCAAAGTATAGAATTCACTTCAGTAAATACAACAATGCCGAAGACTTGAAAGATGTTGCGTTCTTTTCTGTCTTCAACTGCAATTTTCACATATTCAACATGTTCAACAATCAACAAACCTCCAAGGATGAGCATTAGGGTTCACTGTTAGGTTCAGTGCTCCTAACTCTGTCAATTTTGCCTTTCAGAACAGACACAAAGGAGAGAAGAGGAAAAGTTGTATTTATGTCAATGACACCGAAGTGATGCATGCATGCCTGCTTCCCATCCTAGTCCAATTCTTTCACCATCAACCTAATTCTGCCACATCTTTGTCCTGCTGCCAACAGCTATGGTCCTAGATATATAGGTTCTCAAATTGAGTGATACCACCCTGTGAGGGAAGCTGGAACAATCTAGGGGGGTGGTAGTAGCCTTGGGTGCAATTGGGGGATATTGAATAAAAATAAGGAGGCAGTGGAAGTGTAAGGAAAGAAAAGAGAATAAATTAAAAAAAAACATTTGTACATGTTTCATTTGTTGTGTAACAGAGTTAAAGTCATAATGATTCCATTATTTTCCAAATAAATACACAAATGCATGTGATAACTGATCAGTAGTCCCATCCTCCAACAGGTCTTTCTGGTAGGCAAGAAAATAATTTTATTAAAAAATCAAAAAGCTCAAATTAATAAACCATATATAAAAGAATTCACAGGTCCGCAAAAGCAGCAACAATTTAAAAAATAGACAAAATATCAACAATAAAATGCCTATGATACTAAAATGCATATTTTTTTCTTGAATTATGTCTTCAGTTCTAGACAAATTTAACTCTTCTTAGAAAAACCGGCAATGAAAACGAATGTCAAGTACTTATTTTAACAGAAAAGACTCAACAAACTACCCCCTTTTTAAAGCACAAATATACTGTCAGCATTTAATGTTGGGAGAAATGATCTACTTTCATATGGTATTTTCTTTCCTTAAACTTGTAAACATTAGAGATACTGGAATGGCAGACTGTTTCCAAGTACCTTTAGAAATCTTCGTGTTCCCTTACTTCTGAAACTACCAAGACTTAGCAAAAGTAAACTCTTGAGCAAATACAGTCTTTTTATCATGACAACTATTTCACAAGTGGTACAGAACATGATTCTCTATTACTTGTGGTAATTATCCATCCTGGAAATTACTGGAGAAGGGACTTCTGTTCCTCTGAGTATCCACATCTTTTCAGTGTCTTGGTAAAACAATGGAAAATTGGACTATGTGTTTCATGCTGTGTAGGTTTTCTGTCCAGTCCATAGATCCAATCTGTAGTATTGCAGTGAGAAGTAAACTGGTGGCCTTATTCGAATTTTCTTTCAGTCTTCATGTTATCAACTGAAACCAGTTTCTCATGCTCTTTCCAGGAGTCATAATCCATCACCATAGCAATGGTTGCATAGCAAATTCCAGCTTCTCTGGCAAGCACCACCTCTGAAACTGTGGTCATGTTGATCAGATCTCCTTCCAAAACATGAAACATCAGGCTTTCTGCCTGAGAACTAAAATATGGTCCCTCCGCAGTTACCATTGTTCTCTTTGAGTAACACTTGAATCTAAGTTTCCTAGCAGTCTCAATGAGAACATCCCTGGTTTTAGAGAATAATGGCTCAGCCATCGGAATGTGACACACTCTTCCAGAGCAGGTATGGTGTCCATCATAGAAGCTTTGAGGTCTTTTGATTGTCCTGTCAATAAATTGGTCAATTATGACCATGCCTCCAGGATGAATTTCTTTGCTTAAAGAGCCACAAGCAGTAGTCACTATAATATGAGTTCAGTCCTCCTCCTTTATGGCCCAGATGTTTGCTTGGAAGTTGATATTTGAAGGCATGATGGTATGCTGCCTTTCATGTCTTGCAAGCAGGACACAGTCAACATTTTTTATTTTCCCCCAAATCAAGGTATCTGATGGCTTGCCATATGGTGTGTTAACATATTTTTCAGTTCCTCCTAAAATTTCAGGATCATCCAGACCAGTTCCACCAATAATCCCAATCTTCACAGGGGAGGCAGCAGCTGCAGAGGCCATGTTTGCAGGATTGCTGAGTGGGAGCCTCCAACATGTCTTAAGGAGCAAGTGTTGGCAGGTGAGTGTGTAGCACATTGTCAGGAATTCCAACATGCATCTCCAGGAATATGTGCATGTAATGATTTGTTTATAATACGGTACTATACAGTTATATGACCTAATATTACATCATAAAAATTTTAATGCAAGAAAAAACACAAGTTTTCAATAAATTATTAAATTTAAAATATGTAATTATATAATATATGATGCAAATTAAAAGTATTAAAGGGTTAAAGAAAGTAGATTTCCAGGGGGGCCCTGAATATTTTTTTGTCCAAGAAGAAGTATCAACTAATCTTGAAATCATATTTCTTCTTCAATTCAGGAGTATGGATTAGCTTGCTGAAATGTCTTATCCTAGAAACATTTTATTTGTGTAATAATGATCTGCAAATGTTTGTATATAGTAAAATTTTAAAAAAACTGTATGATTCTTTATACACTCTGCCACTTTTTATTCCACAATGATTGAGGATGCATAAGAGAACTTCCCATGATTGAGGACACTTTTTTCTGTTCTGCTTGCTTTATTCAACATCTTGAAAAAATAAAATCAAAAACCACCAAAGGCTCACTACTAACTGATAAATATTGTGATGATGAGCTTCTCTAGACTTTGGAATGCTGGCACTCAAAATAAGAGTTATAAAAAATTGTCAAAAGTAGGAATGCAAACTACTAATAAGTACCTAAAGATGTTAAAGCCTACCAAAAATTCAGACATGCAAATTAAGACAATACTGAGTTATAGAGCTCTCATAATGCTGGGAATGATGACATGGATCAATTTTGGATTAACTGGAAGAATGTAGAGAAACTAATTCAATGCTATTCAATTGTAAATGTATTCCATTTTCTTGGAAAAATTCAGAATTATACCAAAAGTCACAAAACTGTTTTTAAAGACTTTTCCCTAGAGATTCCATAACTAGAATTATATTGCAAGTAAGTTATTGATATTGTAAAAGACCCAAGTGTATAAACAAATTATAGCATTATTTGTGATGATAACAAATTATAAATAAACTAACAATTGAGAATATTTGAATATGAGGCATGGGTATCATGAATTTTTAGCTAGCTCTAAGTCATGACAAATGTAAGGAGTTGAGAGGAACTGTCTTCAGGGAATTTCCTTTGTGTCTATGGACAGCAAGGGAGAGAACAGGAGATGAGAGAAAGGGAGAAAAAAATCAGAGGAAGACATTCATTCAGCCCGAGTTAATATTCAAAAGATAACTTACAATATAACATGGATTAGAACTTCACAGTCTTAGGAACCATGGAGGAATTGTGGCATATATTAGTAGAGGCAGTAACTTCACTTGGAAATAAATAAATATATATATATATATATATATATATAGAGAGAGAGAGAGAGAGAGAGAAAGAGAGAGAGATGTAGAGATGAATTTATATAGATAGTATATGTATAAATGTGTGTACATACATACATTCACGTATGTGTAACTGATCAGAAAAGAAAACCTACACAAGATATTAAAAATGATGATTGTTTCATCAGGTAGCTGGCATGGGTTATGATTCTCTTAGTATAGCAGTATGGTATAGTACAAATAGCACTGACTAAAAGTCAGAGTACATGGATTATAATCCTAACTCTACTACCTATAGCCTCTGTGACACTGACAGGTCATTTAGTTTCTATAGATTCCAGTTCTCTCATCTGAAAAATATGGAAGTTGAATTAGATGACCATTGAGTTACCTATCATCTATGTTTGGTTTTTGCTTTTATCTTTAGTAACTGCTTGACTTCAAGTTGGCCTTTTCTTTTATCCTAAGGAAAATCCTTAAACTTCTGATGAACAGATCCATTTGACCTTTCCAAGTTCCAGAGCCAAGAACTTAGAGCTTTGGCACTTTACAAACATTTCTCTTCCTGCTCCCTCCTGCTGTCAAGACACATCACCTCATCAACCAAAGCATCTCTCTGAAACTGTTCTGGTGAGCACCTTGCCAAAAAGAGACAAAACCATTATTATTACCTGTACTGTCCTTGTGACTTAGGTTTCTATTGTCTTACCTTGATTCTAATATGTGCCTTCACACCTGAAGAAGTGGCTTTTACTAGAAAAAGCACTATGGTTTTCTGGATTCCTCCCCTGGTATGGGATTTAAAGCATCTCATATTTCTTGGGGGAAAAAACTGTTTCCCTGGAATCTTCAAATTATAACACGAAATGACCACCCATTTGAACTCTTTCTGAAGTCAGATATTACTGAATTGGTTTGTTTTTGTTGTTATTTTATTACAAATTTGCTACTGCACAGCAGTGTTATTGTGATTAATTGAAAAGGGTTTTTGTTTGTTTCGAGGGTTGTTTTTCTTGTCTGCTTGCTTATTTGTTTTGGTTAATCAGAATACTTCCTGTCTTTTACTAAACCTGCAATAATCTCATTCAGATAATTTCACATGTACTCTACCATGTGGTTGGTGTCCTTTGTTCTTGAACAGGAACAAAATGACATCACTGTGCTTGCGTCAAGATTCAATGTGTCTGACTGTGGCTGATCAGACCAATATGAGCTCGGAATGCTCTATCACAGGTTGAGCACAAATAGTCCATGTGAACATTTGGGGTGGATACTCCAAACTTGTGCATCCTGCATTTCCTTTGAGTTGTTTCAGTTCTGCTTGGCTCATAGTGCACAGCACCTTCTCTGACGTGGGCACACCATGCTGAGTGGTCCTGTGCCAATGTCTCCCATGTCACACAATCAATTCCAAAGTTCTTGAGAAAGACCTTGAAAATGTCCTTGTACCACTTCCTCTGCCCACCATGTGAATGCTTGCCCTGTGTGAGTTCTCCATAAAATAGTCTTTTTGGCAAGGTTATGTCTTGCATTCGGATGATGTGGCCAGCCCATTGGAGTTGTGCTCTCTGAAGCAGAGTTTGAATGCTTGGCGGGTTATTTTGAGTAAGAACCTCAATGTCTGGTACCTTATCCTGCCAGGTAATCTTCAAAATCTTCCTAAGACAATTCAAATGGAAGTGATTCAATTTCCTGGCATTGCTGGCATAGTTGGTGGACTGTCCAGGTTTCACAGGCATACAACAATGAGGTCAGCACCACAGGTCTATAGACCTTCAGTTTGGTAGTCAGTCTAATACCTCTTCTCTCCCATACTTTCCTTCCAAGGCTCCCAAACACTGGCAATGCATTCGTCAACCCTCATTGACAATGTGTAGATCCCTAGAAAGTAAGTGAACTTATCTATAGCATTCAACACTTCTCCATTTGCTGTGACTGATGGTTCTACATAGCCTTTTATACAACAACATCAGAAAACCTAGGCATGACACCAGTTGCAGTGGACAAACCATAGAAAATGTATGGTGTTGTACTATGAAATAGAATATTAATTTGAGTTGTCTCTGAAAGCTCCGAAAAAAGCCGCTTTTTTCTTTATGGAAACTGATCTCTCTCCTGACTTCAGAATAAACAGATCCTCAGTACAGATTTCACAGCTGCCAGTTCATTAACCCACCTAAGTGTCCTGAGTTAATATAGACATGTGATTATTGGTACACCTGCTACCCACATTCCAGATTTCAGAAGTACCTCTTTCTGTGCCACTAATTGACTTGATCATTACCTATGTGAACAGCAGGGATGGTTCTTGGTATAGTGAATCTTAGGCATTTAGCTATCCAACAAAAAACACGATCTAAGTTTACAGATACGTACTATGAATGCACAAAGTCTGGAGATTTTCTTAGTTATTATGCTCTTTAAAAAGATTTCTTTGGAAAGATTTTTTTTAAAGATTTAAATATCAGATGAATTTTCTATAGCACAGTTCCTAAATCTTTATTTCTGTTTCAGGGACCTCTATCAAGATTAGGAATAGTATCATATGTGTCAGGAAATGGGGTTTCGGAGGTCATTTATTCCAACTCCTCCCCTTCTGTCAAAATGTCATTCAAAATAGCCTAACAAAATGGATCAAGAGTTGGCTGTTCAGGGGAGGATTATAAAGTCCCTGCAGTTTCTTATTCCTATTGCTGCCCAATTTTGGGACATGTTGCTGCTTAAAATTACCTCCATTCAATAGCCAAAAGCTTCTTTTCTTATGCCTCACAAGTGAACCTAGGTTCTGGAAAGCTATCCTGTAGAGAATAATAAAGGCCAGGTGGTCTGTCCAACTGAAATGCATAGCATGAGTGGAAATATTTGCACCTGAGGAAAATGTCTTAATCTAAGCCAGGGGCAAGTAGTAGAAAAGATCCTAACTTGAGGAGGAGAAAAGGAGATTTGCTTGTCTGGAGAGGCAGATAGTCAAGATACCAATAGTCTGCTTCTCAACAGAGCAGCTAAGTGGCATAGTGGATAGAATGCCAGGCCTGGAGCCAGGAAAGGTCATGGTCTTGAATTCAAATTTGGCCTCAGGGGAGACAAGATGACGGCTGGAAAGCAAGGACTTGTGTAAGCTCTCCGCCAGGTCCTATAAAGCCTATAAAAATGGCTCTGAACAAATTCTAGAACTGCAGAGCCCACAAAATAGCAAAAGGAAGCAGGGCTCCAGCCCAGGACAGCCTGGATGGTCGCTGGATGAGGTCTATCACACACAGAGCTGGGGGCAGAGGAGAGCAGAGCCCAGCGTGGGTGGCGGCAGAACCAAACAGACCAGGAGCCAGGCGCACCCTGAATCAGCGAGCTGTGGCAGTTACCAGACTTCTCAACCCACAAACACCAAAGACAACAGAGAAGGTTAGTGGGAGAAGCTGTGGGGGACAGTGTAGAAGGAGTTCATGGTTCGGCCACCACCCCGGAGATAGCAGGGGTGATGCAGCTAAAGAACTACAGCTACAGTTGCTTCTGGCCCCAGGCCCCACCTGGTGGGAGGAATTAAGTGGTGGATCAGAGCAGGAGTGCACTGGCTGCTTAAGATCCCAGTCAGGTCCTGACTGGTGGTTCTTGGGGAAGGAGGAGCGCTGGTGTGGCTGAGCTGGCTGTATAGAAATAGCTCTGAAAACAACAGTGCATCCCCTCAAGCTTCGAACAAAAAGCAGTTCTGTAGGAATGGAAGAGGGGGCAGGTGAGGAGGAATGAGTAAATCTTGCTCTCATCGGATTTGACCTGAGAAGGGAATACCATACACACTCAATTATGTATCTTACCCCACAGGAAAGAAAGAGGAAGAAGATAAAAAAGAGGGGACAATAGAAGGGAGGGCAGATAGGGGGAGGAGGTAGTCAAAAACAAACACTTTCAAAAAGGGACAGGGTCAAGGGAGAAAATTCAATAAAGGGGGATAGGTTAGGAAGGAGCAAAATATAGTTAGTCTTTCACAACATGAGTATTGTGGAAGGGTTTTACATAATGATACGCATGTGGGCTATGCTGAATTGCTTGCCTTCTTAGGGAGGGTGGGTGGGGAGGGAAGAGGGGAGAGAATTTGGAACTCAACGTTTTAAAAACAGACATTCAGAAACAAACACAAAAAAAGGTTTTTACATGCAACTAGAAAATAAGATACACAGGCCATGGGGCATAGAAATTTATCTTGCCCTACAAGAGAAGAAGGGAAAGGGGGATGGGAGGGGAGTGGGGTGACAGAAGGGAGGCCTTACTGGGTGATGGGGCAACCAGAATATATGCCATCTTGGAGTGGGCGGGAGGGTGAAATGGGGAGAAAATTTGTAATTCAAATTCTTGTGAAAATCAATGCTTAAAACTAAATATATTAAATAAATTAAATAAAAAAATACAAAAAAATCTGGCCTCAGGTACTTACTAGCTGTGTGAGCCTGGAAAAGTCACTTAACCCTGTTTGCCTTAGTTTCCTCATATGTGAAAAGAGTCATAGAAGGAAATGGAGAACCACTCAAGTATCTTTGCCAAGAAAACCCAAATTGGGATGATAAAGAGTCAGATATGACTGAACAACAGGGAGGCTGCCCCTAGAAAAGGCGACAAGATATCTGGTAGCTTCCTATAGAAATATTATTCTGGATAACTGCATGTTAAAGTCAATCATTATTTAAACTTGGCATTCAAGAAGCCTTATTACAGGTGGTGGTTATATTCACAAAAGTAATCCATATAGCAAATAGTTAAATGCTTTTGGAAAGGAAGGTTCTCCCTGTGAGTCAGCATGAATCTAATCATGATGGTGGGTGTAAGTAAGAAGAGAGTCAGTACATTCACTGCCTTTATCTATCCTTCCCCATCATGTAGCTTAGGAGATTGGAGGGTAGCTTACTGGGGTGGCACTAGTGACAAGGACAGACCACACTCCTGGGTTTGATTAGAGCTTTTGCACAGCCTTTGCACTCTCTCACATTTGTTCAAAGAACCTCATTCCACAAAATACAACTAGAGTGACAGTTCAGCCCCTCCAACATTGAGAAGGTCATTTCTGGCTTCTATCACCACTCTGCCTTATTTGGGTTTCCAAAGCTGGTTTTTCATTCAAAGAATTTAAGTGCATTTACCACCTTCTAAACTTTCTATACTGGGACAAAGGCCCATTTCCCTTGCTTTCAGTCTCTACTTTTAAAGGCTGTGAGTATGAGGCTATTAACAGACTCTATCTGTGTATCCATTAAGCAATAAACATTTATTAAGTGCTACTACGTACCAGGCTCTATGATGACTGGTGGAGACACAAAGAGAGTTAAAAGATATCTCCTGCCCTCACAGAGCTCAACTCTGAGGGGGAGACAACAAGCAAATATCTACCTACAAACAATCCATATGTAGTTGGTGGGATTCAGGTAGGGGGTACAGATAATCGACCATGAGAAAATGGTAGAATTAAGAGGGTTTGGGAAAGGTTTCTTTTTGAAAGGGGATTGTAACTGGGACTTGAAATAAGTCATAGAATTCAAGAGGGAGAGATTAGAGGAGAATAAGCATTCCATGCTTTGGCATCAGGCAGGGAAAATGATCAGAGATGGGAGATGGAGTGTTTTGTTCAAGGAGCAGCAAGGATGCTAGTGTCTTTGGCTCACAGAGTATGAGGAGGGGTATAAAGTGTAAGAAGACTGGAAAGGTGGGAGGGGCTGACTATGAAGGATTTTGAATGTCAAACTGAGGATATGCTTTATCCTGGAGGTACTGAGGAGCTGTTGGAGTTTGTACAGGAGGGAATATGGTCAGAGTGCTTCAGGAAGATAAGTTTGACAGTTCAGTGGAGGTTGGCCTGAAGTGGAGAGAGACTTATGGCAGGTACATCAAAGAGGAGACTGTGCCAGAGTGATGGCAATATCAGAGCAAAGAAAGGATCATATAGGCGGGGTGGAGCCAAGATGGTGGCTGGAAAGCAGGGACTAGCATGAGCTCCCCGCCCAGTCCCTCCAAAAACCTATAAAAAATGACTCTGAACCAATTCTAGAACTGCAGAACCAACAAAACAGCAGAGAGAAGCAAGGCACCAGTCCAGGACAGCTTGGATGGTCTCTGAGTGAGGTCTATCCTGCACAGAACTGGGAGCAGAGCAGAGCCCAGCATGAGCAGCTCAGACCAGCCAGACCAGGAGCTGGGCAGAGTGAGCCCTAGCACCCTGAATCAGTGAGCTGCAGTGGTTACCAAACTTCTCAACCCACAAACACCAAAGACAACAGAGAAGGTTAGTGGGAAAAGCTGTGGGAGTGGAAGGAGTTCACAGTTCAGCTACCACCCGAGGGCAGCAGAGGTGGGGCAGCTACAGAAGTACAGCTGCAGTTTCCTCTGGCACTAGGCCCACCTGGTGGGAGGAATTAAGTGGTGGATCAGAGCAGGAGTGAAGAGCCTGCTGAAGATCTAAGTCCAGTCCGGGTTGGGGGTTCTTGGGGAAGGAGGAGTGCTGGTGTGGCAGAACTGGCACATTCCCCCAAGCATGGAACATAGTTCTCTTAACTCCACAAGCAGTCTTACCCCGCTGAAAAACTCAAGGGTCAAGTTAATTGGCTGGGAATATGGCCAGGCAGCGAAAACACACCCAGATTCAGTCTCAGACTTTGGATTCTTTCTTTGGTGACAAAGAAGACCCAAACATACAGACAGAAGAAGTTAACAAAGTCAAAGAGCCTACAACAAAAGCCTCCAAGAAAAACATGAACTGGATTCAGGCCATGGAAGAGCTCAAAAAGGATTTGGAGAAGCAGGTTAGAGAAGTAGAGGAAAAATTGGAAAGAGAAATGAGAAGGATGTGAGAAAACCATGAAAAACAAGTCAATGACTTGCTAAAGGAGACCCAAAAAAATACTGAAAAATATACTGAAGAAAACAACACCTTAAAAAATAGATTAACTCAAATGGTAAAAGAGCTCCAAAAACCCAATGAGGAGAAGAATGCCTTGAAAGGCAGAATTAGCCAAATGGAAAAGGAGGTCCAAAAGACCACTGAAGAAAACACTACCTTAAAAATTAGATTGGAGCAAGTGGAAGCTAGTGACTTTATGAGAAATCAAGATATTACAAAACAAAACCAAAGGAATGAAAAAATGGAAGACAATGTGAAATATCTCATTGGAGAAACAACTGACCTAGAAAATAGATTCAGGAGAGATAATTTAAATATTATTGGACTACCTGAAAGCCATGATCAAAAAAGAGCCTAGATATCATCTTTCAAGAAATTATTAAGGAGAACTGCCCTGGTATTCTAGAGCCACAGGACAAAATAGAAATTCAAAGAATCCACCGATCACTTCCTCAAATAGATCCCAAAAAGAAATCTCCTAGGAATATTGTTGCCAAATTCCAGAGCTCCCAGAAAAGGAGAAAATACTGCAAGCAGCCAGAAAGAAACAATTTGAGTATTGTGGAAACCCAGTCAGAATAATCCAAGATCTGGCAGCTTCTACATTAAGAGATTGAAGGGCTTGGAATATGATATTCTGGAGGTCAATGGAGCTAGGATTAAAACCAAGAATCACCCACCCAGCAAAACTGAGTATCATGCTCCAAGGCAAAATATGGATTTTCAATAAAATAGAGGACTTTCAAGCTTTCTCAGTGAAAAGACCAGAGCTGAATAGAAAATTTGACTTTCAAACACAAGAATCAAGAGAAGCATGAAAAGGTAATCAAGAAAAACAAGAAAAAGAAATTGCAAGGGACTTACTAAAGTTGAACTGTTTTGTTTACATTCCTACATGGAAAGATGATGTGTATGATTCATGAGACCTCAGTATTAGGGTAGCTGAAGGGAATATGTATATATATATATATATATATATATATATATATATATATATATATATATATATATATATATATATGTGTATATATATATGTTTATGTATACATATATATATAAGTGAATGTGTATGTATGTTTATATGTATGTGTGTGTATATATCTATATCTATATCTATATCTATCTATATATCTATATCTATATCTATATATAGAGAGAGAGAGGGGGGGGGGACACAGGGTGAGTTGAAGATGAAGGGAAGATATCTAAAAGAAATAAAATCAAATTAAGGGATGGGAGAGGAATATATGAATATATTGAGAGAGGGAGATAGGGAGAGATAGAATGAGGTGGATTATCTCGCATGAAGGTGGCAAGAGGAAGCAATTCTGGGGGAGGAGGGGAGAGGGCAGGTGAGGGGGGAATGAGTGAATCTTGCTCTCATCAGATTTGGCCTGAGGAGGGAATACCACACATACTCAATTGGGTATCTTACCCCACAGGAAAGAAGAGGGAAGAATATAA
The DNA here is from genome assembly GCF_011100635.1 of Trichosurus vulpecula. Taxonomy (NCBI): domain Eukaryota; kingdom Metazoa; phylum Chordata; class Mammalia; order Diprotodontia; family Phalangeridae; genus Trichosurus; species Trichosurus vulpecula. Next base: position 179,721,382 of record NC_050579.1, read on the forward strand.
AAAGGGGGATGATGGAGGGGAGGACAGATGGGGGTTCAGGTAATCAAAAGAAACACTTTCGAAAGGGGACAGGGTCAAGGGAGAAAATTCAATAAAGGGGGATGGGTTGGGAAGGAGCAAAATGTAGTTAGTCTTTCACAACATGAGTATTGTGGAAGGGTTATACATAATGATTCACATGTGGCCTATGTTGAATTGCTTGACTTCTTAGGGAGAGTGGGTGGGAAGGGAAGAGGGGAGAGAATTTGGAATTCAAAGTTTTAAAAACAGATGTTCAAAAACAAAAAAAAAAAGCTCTGCATGCAACTAGAAAATAAGATACACAGGCAATTGGGCATAGAAATTTATCTTACCCTGCAAGAAAGGAAGGGAAAAGGGGATGGGAGGGGAGTGGGGTGACAGAAAGGAGGGCTGACTAGGGAACAGGGCAACCAGAATATACGCCATCTTGGAGTGGGGGGGAGGGTAGAAATGGGGAGAAAATTTGTAATTCAAACTCTTGTGAAAATCAATGCTGAAAACTAAATATATTAAATTAATACATTTTTAAGAAAAGGAAGGATCATATATGAGAAATGTTACAAAAGTATCATTGACGGGACTTCACAACTGATTGGATATGGATGAATAGCTTGGGTGACTAGGAGGATGCCGGTGTCCTGAACCGTAATGGGAAGTTAGAGGGGGGGCTTTTTGGAGGGAAGAAAATTAATTCAGTTTTGGACATTTTGAGTTTAAAATATTTACAGGACATTCGCTTTGAGATATCCAATAGGTAGCTGGAGATGTATGACTAAAGGTCCCCAGGGAAGTTCAAACTGGATAAGGAGATTAGAGAATTATTAGCATAAAATTGATAATTGAATTAATGGCAACTAATGAAATCACCAAACGACAATAAAATAGGAGAAGAAAAGGACCCAGGACAAAACCATACAGAGAGCTGCAATTAAAAGGATATTGGACAGTGTTAAAAACTTTGGGAAGGTTAAGAAAAATAAGAATTGATAAAAGGCCTATTTATCACCAGAAGGTAGGGTGGTTAACAGGTGAGATGATATCTATCTACATCTCTATCTATCTATCTATCTATCTATCTATCTATCTATCTTACAGGAACTCACAGATGATTTAAGATATTGAACCAATTTCAGTATGGGGAAAGAGTAAAAGATTCATATCACTCCATTTTTCTACTTGTTAACAGATCTCATAAAATATTAATAGAGAAGGTCACCTGAAGTTAGTTTTTTTAAAATATTATATATAGTTTTCAATTATTCATGATAGCACCCTCTCTGATTGTTTCTGACAATCCAGGCTTCTACCAAGAGGTTCTTTCCTTAGGAGACACATGAGAATGAAGATCAATGAATTTGGCATTAGTTATGTTATATCTGTAATAGACAACTGCCTTCCCAGAACAAGCTGGCAGGAGGTTCCTTGCAAGGATCATGCATTTAGGTTAACTACAATTCTTGCTAAACACACTTGTCTGAAGTTCAAAAGTTTTCTCATATTGATCACTTATTTCACTAAATCAAGATTTTTGAAATCCTACCATTTAAAAAAACAAACAAACAAAAAAAAAGACTGTTTTCCTCACAATGAATATCCTGTCGAAAACCCATGGTCAGCTTAGCATCTTTTGTAGGGATAAAGGTGAGAAATCAACAAATTTGATTTTTCTTAATAGTTGGGTTCTTGAACAATATGCACAAAATAAGCAGATAATACACTGAAACCTTCAGTTTTTGTCTTTAGCATTTTGTAGATAATGAGCTTCCTTTGTTCTGACTTTCATTCTGCATCCTATTCCCAATCTCTGTCCAAAACTGATTAGATTAAACTCTGTGAGATTCTGTTAAAATTAATACAGAAGAAACCAGGGATATGTGAAACATAGATTTGACAGCAGACCGAAATCTTAGGGGGTGAAGAGAGAAGATAAAATTATCACCATATACAAATGTGTCTGTGTGTGTGCCTGTGTGATGTGTGTGTGTACACATACACATCACACAGAGACACATTGTCATATATCAACTCTTGGACTTTGAGGTCCTAAATCACAAGTCTTTAGCACTGGAGCTAAAGAACCCTTAAGTATTTTATCTTCTCTAGTAGCCTGTGGCAAGTAGGTGTACAGGTACTACAGCCCACTCCCTTAGAGCAGGCTGGGACTCTAACAAGTCTTAAACCAACAGCGAGAGAACTTGGGTACCCCTTGTTCACTCTTTCCCTCTCTAATTTCCCCATGTTAATTAAAATGATTTATGTATTTGTCAGTAACAGATAGTAGTCTATTTGCTAGAACAAGGTATTGGATGTCAGTATCCCAGAGACTTAATCTCTTCTCTCACCATGTGACAATTCCATGGTGGATTGTGGAATTGAGAAATTACTCTTGAGCCTCAGTTTTTCCAGTTGTTAGCTGTGATGATAATAGTTTTCTATTGCCTTTCATATAGAATGACTATTTTTATTGTCAAAGTGGAATATAATAATATCTATTTTATGAAAGCTAGAGAGGATCTTTGAGACTCTTCTGTTAGCACAGACATGATAGATTTTTTGCAAAAGCCTTATGTGATTTGTTTTTTCCATATATTTTTCAAACGTTTTTCACATAAGTTTAAGAAATTGGAGGAACCTTTCCAATTCTACCATATTTCTAACTTTTCTATCATATTTAAAGCTGAAAAGGACCATAAAGATCAACGAGTCCAACAAACTCATTATAAAGATGAGGGAACCAAGACAAAGTCACACGGGTAGTAATTGCAGAAGCAGAATTTCAACCCCCAAGTCATTTGATTACAAATCCACAGCTATTTACATTATAATATATCGCCAATTATTACTTAATAATCACGTTAGTGTAACCCTACACACACTCTGACAAAAGCTATAGGTAAAGCTGTCTAACCAAGGTGACACTGTCTAACTATGTAACAACAATGTTACTTGCAGCTACTGTGGCTGTGTATAGTCAACAACCCCACCACACAGAAGGGCTGCTAACTCAGGTTCTGTGATCTGCTTTTCTAAGGAAAGCAACTTCAAGGGGTTTACAATCTCACTTTAACTAAAAATAGATATACTATTCACTTACTTCAGGGGAAAAAGTCAGCACACTGAACTTCAGAGAAAATACAAACAGAAATTTCAAGCAGAAAAAATATAAACAGAGCAAATCAACATACAGGCTTCTAACTGGCTGACCATAGCAACAGATACACAGTTACCAGAAAGAGAAGCATCAACATCTGGCTTTTCAAATCTGTCAGGGGGAGGGGTGCTTCTTAACAGCTACTCAGAGTCTTCTCTGGCCAAATCACAGGAACAGTCTTGCCATAAGTGAGCCCCAAGCAAAATGATAACCTCAGAGTCTATATATACTTCTTCAGCATCAGAGGGTGTCAAAATCTTGTGATTCAAAACCATGTGACCTAGGCCTTCCAGTGATTTAAGTAGGTCATCAAAGCCTCCCATTTCAACCAAAGATTCTTGATTAAAACAAAGGCAAGACTCAAAGGCACTCCATTGCCTTGATACTGAGAAGCACTCCAAAATGAAAAACAGCAAAAAGTCCCACCCTGCTTGCCATTACAAGCTGTTATCAAGAGAACTGACTTCTCAGTGGTATTTAATTTGCTCACATGAAAAATATGTATTTGTGTGTATGTATATATACATATACGTATATAATTTTAAATACTACAGTAACCTATAGTAGTGATACATTCCTGAACTTCATTTAAAGCTTAAATGGAAAAATTCAAATATATTCTTGATAGCAAGACTAACTATCCCTGTATATGAATAAACAATAAAAATACTTTATGTGTATAAAAAACTTATTTTTAAAATTTATTTATAAAATTATATTTGTATCTCTAGAGCTTGTTTTGTTTCTGAAAACTAGAGAATATTGTTTTTATCTATCTTTAGTCAAAGTTTGTGATCCCCCCAGAGAAGACCTTCTTCATTATTCAGATTGAACTGAATAGCATTAAGATATAGACATACAGAGACACACACACACACACACATAAATATGAGTGTATGCATATATGCACATGCATATATGCATATCTGTGGTTGAGTGTGTGTATATTTACCACATTTATAGTTTACCACAAATCTTTAGAAGGTGTGAAAATACAGTACTCAGTTTTAAAAATCCTTTCATCTCTTCTATGGATTTTGTAAGCATTTTCAACCCCACCCCACCCCCACCTCTCCCACATCCATAGATTTCAAACATCTGAATTTTATTTTATGTCAATTGGAAACATTAGGTTGATGTGGATTATACACTGGGGATCTGAATGGAGAAACTTGTTTATTTCATCCATATGGGTTCATTGTAGCTTCACCAGAAAATCCGGCTAAAAGGGTACCTCTGTGACAGAGAAAATGACATTATTTTTGTATTCAGCTCCAAAAGGGAAAGCTAAAATTTCATCCCAGGGAGCATTCCATCTAACCAGATCATTTTTATGTTAACAGTATCTTGGCCACGTGGCTCTGTCTTGCATTGATATACTTAAAACTACTTATTACTGCACTCCCATCGAAATCTAATAGAGTTTGAAATTTAAAATAGTCAACATCACCTGACAGCTTTCTCATTTCGAATGGTCACAACTCCATAAAAGTGTAAGAATCTATGGCTTATTTATATTTGGCTGATACTGCTACTCTACCTTGATTCACATGGAACCCTGTACTCTTGTTCCCCTACAGGATATGCTTCCATTACATTATAGAACCAGGCTAAGGAAGTAGATGTCTTTTTATGAAGTACTCCCTGAGTTTATATTGTGGTCATTTGTTACAAGGTGACATTGTCTCCAGTATATTGGGAATTATTAAATTCTGTACTCAAATGAGTCATCCTTGTACTTTAGCACAATATCTATTATCAATGGACTCCTGCAGACTGATGTATTTTTCCAATCTAATTCTCCTAGACATTAAGTTATTTGGAAAGTTTCAAAAAGATAATAATGGTGTCTTGGAAGTTTCCTTTTGTGATGTGGTTAAATGATTAAATTGGTTGATGTATCCTGTCTGTAAAGATGTTGACAATGTATGAAAACAAGAAGCTAATATCCAGACATCTTTGAGAAGAGAAATAAAAATGGTAGTGAATTTCAGGACATCTGTAAATTATGTAATGAATCCATAAATGATTGGCTCCCTGCAACTCCTTTGAGATGGAATTATTTTATGGGTCAAATCTGGAAATGTATATCTTGCAAGTTCTAAAAGGAAAAATAATTTAAACTCAAGGCTTTTTGTGAATTGCTTCATATGAACATTTTTTCAAAGACCATAATTGGATTTTTCTATTAAAAGTAACTGCTAACACAAAAGCCAATCAAAAGGAATTGTTGTGTATATATATATATATATATATATATATATATATATATATATATAGTGATATTATTCCCTGAATAGTGAATTGTGATGTTGTGTGTGTGTGTGTGTATATATATATATATATATAGTGATATTATTCCCTGAATAGTGAATTGTGATAATTTTTAGTCCTTTGCAACATGTAGAATTTGTGGGTGGTAGGTTCAAACTCTCACATAGGATCTAGAATTGAACATTCATGTCCTCCATGACTCCATCCATTCTTCCACTCTGTGAACTCTAATACAGTTGAGGAATATTATTCTTTCATAACTCAAACTGTATATCAATGTAATACTTTATTAAAAAATTTTCATCAGCTTATTTTAATCAGCCAGGATCACCAACTGCCTGCTAGACATTTCAAACAGGATGTTCCATAAATATTTCAATTATAACAGGTCCAAAATTGGTCTTATCCTTCCCTCTAAATCCACCCCTCTTCAAAACTTTTATTTTAAGCCAGCGTATCATTCTTCTTAGCAACTGAGATCAGAACCTTTGTGTCATCCTGAATCCCAAACTCTTCTTCAATCAGTTACCAAATCTTCCCAGTTCTCCCTCCACAAAATCTGGCTAATCACACTCCTCAGATAACCAGTATGTAAGTTCAGGTCCTCATTGCCTCTCAACTGATTATTTAATAATCTTCTCTTTGATCTCCCTGCCTCAAGTATCTCTCCCTTGTAATTCATGCTTTAGACCCCAACCAAAATGATTTTCTTACAGCCTAGTCTAACAATGTCATTGTTCCACACAATGCACTCCAATGGCAAGCTTTTACTTTCAGAATAAAATATAAAGTCTTGTGTTTGTCATTTAAAACCCATCAAAATCTGTCCCCAATGGATCTTTCCAGGCTTATTGTAAGTTGTCTTCTACCAAACATATTGTGGTCTAACCTGATTTACTTCTTGCTATTCTTCATATACTAACCTCTATCTTAGGTGGCCTCTACTTTTTATTGGCTATACCTCATGCCTATAATATACTCACTACTTACCTCCATTTCTTAGAATCCATAGTTCCCTTTAAGGTATAGCACAGATATAACCAGCTATGTGTAGTCTTACTCTTTCCTTTTTCTCCCCTTAATACTTCCCTTTCCCAGTACTTTGTAATATTTGATTCTATTTTGTATATATCTATATGCATGTTCATGTTGTTTCTCTGTGCTAGAATGTAAGCTACTGTTATATACCAGTTCCATTTGAAGACAATTAACATCAATTACATATTTACAAAGGTATGTTTAATTCAAAGATATAGCAAGAACAAGAGTACAATCACTTCCTCTAAGACCTCAGAGACATAATATTTTCAAATGGTGCTTTGGTCTCTGGGAACAATGTACTCAGATTTATTGTAATTTCTGCATTACAATGATCTGGCCAATTTCATATCTGAATTCAACACCTCTCCTGAATGAGGCCAACTCTTAACTACATGGGAGCTGGAATACTCCTTAATCCTCCGGCATCAATGCTTGGCTGGCTGCAAAACCTGGCATGGACTAGACTCTGATATTCCTAGATTCCTGACCTCCTACTCTCTTAGCTTTCCGAAACTAACAAATTCATAGCCTTTGACATGAACATTAGTCTTCATGTAACACGGAAGAATAAACACTAGTGTAGGCAAAGAACCAAGGCCCATATTCACAGGGCCACATACCAATCTAGGAGACAGAGGGACCAAAATGTTTCCCCTAATGATATTGTCTCTCAGTAGATGTGTTTAACAAAGGAATTAAAACCAAGGGAAGAAATTCAACCAAAAGGGAGAGGAAAAAGCTGTAGGCAACTAAAGCTTTTTGAGGCTAATCCAGTTAAGTTTCTCAACTGTACCCAATAAAAGAGATTGCCATTCACTATGTGATTCCAGACCAGAACCAGCTTCAGAATGTTTATACATGCTCCCAAGTCTCTCCAAGCAACTTCCATTGCATATCATCTCAAATCTCTCAATATTAGGCTCTTTATCCTCATGTACAGGAGGAATTGCATAAGGCAAGAACCAATGCAATCTGCTGAGGCCTACAAGGACTGGGCTTGTTTTCTTGTCTCCCATTATATATCTATTCCAGCACTTAATATAATATGAAGTATAGAGGGAGAAATGAACCCAGGGATGTAGAAATCCCAAACCAATATTCCCAAGGCAAGGCCACCTGGAATAAATTCGCAGACTCAAGCATTCTTTAAGTCAAGGAGGCAAAGATTTATTAGGCCTTAAGTAAATAAAGAGGGCAAGAGTTCTTAGGGAACCGGCACCCATACAGGGCTACATGGAAAGTTTAAGTACAAGATTTAGGGATGAAACCTGTCAATTAGGTGTGTTGGGGTGGGATTAGGGAGTGGTCAAGGCGTGATTAGGGGTTGGTCAGTTCTTAAAGGAACATGCACTTTTGTATCTTCTGCGCAGGTATCTTACCCAAAGTTCACTGGGAAATAGCCCAAAGCGGGGCTACCCGGGGTGTGGTTTTGCCTGTGAAACTTCACTAAGTCACCAAAAGTTCACGGCTGACTGGGAATATCCAGGTGGATTCTGTCACGTGTCTTGTTAGACAAGATTAATGTAAGGGAGTATACATTTGACTATGTCTAGGATACATGTTAGACTCAGTGTAGTCAATTATCAGCATCCTGAATCAATCTATAACTGGGCATAGCTGCTTAATGAGGAAGAAGCAGAGATAATTTTGGGGCATACTGCCCTTTAGCTAAAGAGAGGCTGCCTGGGAAAGAATATGTTTGAGAACTAGATGTGTTCTGAAATTGGAATTCTGCCACAGGCACAGGCACCCAGGCAGAGGCTAAGGGGAAATGTGATATTAGAATTAGGGTCCAAGCACAAGCACCCCATCACAAGTATATAGTAAGAAATTAATAAATGCTCATTAGTTAGCTGATTAAGTTGACCTATGGATATATAACTTCATTGAAGAATTGATGACAGAGAAAAAAATGATCTTCTGACACGTAATTACTGTCCCATTGTGTGACTCAAGGCAATCTTGGTGCATCTATTAAACTAATAATACTTCAGACTCTCAATGGAGCTAACTTTCCCTCAATACATTTTATATGTGTGTATGCAGGTGTGTACACACACACACACACACACACACACATATATATATATATACATATACATATGCATAAATGTGTACGTGTGTACAAAGGAAATACTTTTGTGCCTATATATTACAAGAGTGAAGAACAGCTCTAAGAATATAAAAGTTCAAAACAATATTTGTATAAATTTATATACATGCGTATATAAATAAATATGTATTTATATGTGTATGTGTATATCTCTAGGTATTACCAGACTACATACTTCTTAATTTTTAATGAGTTATATGGAGAGAACAATAATTGTGAGATTTCTTCTCTTAACTTTCCAAATTAGTTTGTTCTTTTCTAAGTAAATCAGTGTACTTCATAGTTCAAAGTGTTTTGAATGTCATAAAATAACCTGCCTTTTTTTTCTTGCATATGGCCTCCACAAATGGTATTTGAAAGGCTTCCAAAAAAGTGTAATTCAGAAAAAAAAGTGCATTAGTTTTTTTTTACATTCATTTTAGCAAACTTTGACAACGTAGGCTGCCCATATTTATAACAAATGACATTCAAGAAGATCTATCCTCCCTCATACCTTTTTTTTAGAAGTTAGAAGTTTTTTTTTTTGAAGTTACTCCATCCCTTTCCAAATCCACCCTGATCATTGAATTACATGTTCAATTATCTCCACTTTACATCTGCTGCCCTGCTTGGCCCTGCTTTGGATAAGGTCATCACTTCTAAAATCAATCATTCTGCTAACTCAAGCCTCCTCTCCCCTGTTTGGAGGCCTGGAAGACAGTGTACTAGACTCCTCCCACTGTCTTCCTTTATAGAAGGCAGAAACTAGACTCTCAGATCACTCCACTTTGCATCTGCTAGCCTAACTGGTTTCAGCTCCACAGGACAAACTGTCCCTGTGCTGGGTAGTGTCTGGTCTTTCCCTCCCTAGCTTTCCTGACTCCTTTTGTTTTCTATCTCTGCCTTTAGATTGTAAGCTCATTGAGGGTAGGGACTGTTTTGCTTTTTATTAATTATATTCCTGGCTTAGCACAGAGTCTAGCAGATCATAGGTGCTTACTAAATTTTTATTGATTTAGATTGCTTATTTTTTGTCCAGCCAAGAAAAATTGAATCTACTTTAAAAAGAATCACATGCCATGACAAAACTGAGATTTTGAACATACCACACTAAAATTTTCGGCAAGGATCATATTGTTTCTCAAAAAAACAAACAAACAAACAAAAATCTGCCTGAAATGTTGGAGACTATTTAGACAAGATTTCTACTCATGGAAACCTGATAAGGAAAGAACGAAATTCTGAACCACACAAGTGGCCATTTGTCAGACATGGGCACTAGCCTATATTCATGAAATTTATGCAATTACAAATATCTTATTTTGTGTCTCTGAGCTATAAACTGATACTAACACAACTGCCACTCCTTGTCTTATGAAGAGTTGTTCATCTGGCATGTGATATAGATACACATTGTTGTTCCTATTTGCCCTGGGCCTGGGAGACTGTAGGACTCTGGTCTTTGAATAATATTAAGTCAACATTCTGAGCCATGGGTCATCATGGTCAGCGATGTGGAAGTGAATGATCCTACCCTGGCCTTCATGATTTTCTCATTAGCATCTCATAAGAAGTAAGCATTATATGCACATAGTTATGATTGATGCAGAGGGCTTTGTTTCTTCTGACTCATTCTCAATACAACCGCTTAAATGATCTATGGAGACAAACATATTCCAATACCATATACTTATAGTACTCTTTCATCTAATTCTCACAATCTATCTGTGGAATGGACAATGCAGCTAATATTATTCTTGTTTTACAAGGGAGGAAAATAAAGCTTAAAAAATTAAGTGATTTGACTCAGGTCTCATGACTAGTGGCCTAGTTGAGAATAGAACCTAAAGCATCTAACTCCTGCCTCTTTCCACTGTACTACATAAGGAACATTGTTAGGGAAAGCAGTGAGTATGTTAGAAAGCCAGGCCTAGAGGTCTATGCAACCACTCCCAAATCGAATTCCTTTCTCACATGCTGTTAATTTTCTATACTCAATGACTTTGAATCTACTTTTAAGACAAAATAGAAATGACTTGGACTTAGACTAGTTTCCTGCTCTGCTGGATTGTAAAATATTTCAACCTCATGAAAAACTCATATTCCCAAATAACTCTATATACTCCCAACTCCCCATTCAATTATTATGTACACTTAATATAACATCCCCACCCCCACCCCCACCCCAACTCCCCCCACACACACATAATACTACTGATGAAAAAATCTTTGTTACAGACTGAGCAAAATGCGTTTGTGGTGAACCTTTATTTTAGTTTATTTCATTTGCTTTTGGCCCTGGAAGTTTCTGCTGATGAAGGAAGGAATGGAAGTTGAAATTGTAAGGGTTTAGTTGCTAACTGGGAATCCTTTTCTTATTTTACCACATATTTCTTCATCTACCAAAACCCAAAATAAAGTAGAAGAAAAAGAGCAAAAGGAGGTAAGACAATAAATAGAAAAACTACTGAAAGTGGTTACTGTTATTTATATTAGAAAGATGCTTTGAGATATATATTTCAATATAAACATTGTACCTGTTTCTTAAAGGACCTTATCTAGAAAATATATGCATATTGAATCCCATTGTTTTCATTATACAATCAGAAATGTATCTCCCATGTGTGGGAAGGGGTGTTGAGAAAGGCTAGGTCCCAAGATATAATTATCTATCTCACATCTCACATTTTTAAAATGTTCTGTGGTTTACAAAGCACATTCTTTCCAGCAAGCCTGTGAGAAAGATAACATAAAAGCACTCCCAAGAGAACAGTAAAACTTTTAAGTCATTTAGTAAAAATAAAATGCTTATTTCTGGTAATACTAAAGAAAATCAAAATTTCAGACTCAGGCAAAGGAGGTCTTCTTTTATGTACTACAGTAGGCTTTAAAGGTCTGAAGGCAAACAAAAGGATAATGCCCTATGTAATCAGACAGAACACACGGACCAAATGTGATTCTGTGTCTATGAAACATATTCTGCAATATTTTTACAGAAGGATAGCATATATCTTAAAGATGCTGTTTCTGTGGCTGCTAAGTCCCTGAATAACCCTGTTTTGTAAAAGTTCCTGACTTTTATAATGAGACAGGCTGATCCAGATGGGAATAGCAAACGGAGAAAAAGAAACATTGTAACAGTTCATTCAATTCAATTAACATTTATTAAGGACCTAGTATGGGCCAGGTTCTGTGCTAACCTCTGGGAATACAAAAAGAAAGATAGTCCGTGCGCTCAAAGAATTTACAATCCACTGGGAGGAAAGCAAGTAGCTGAAAATCAGGGGTGGGAGTGAGAATAGCAGGAGTTATCTAGTTTCTGGGAGCAAAAACCAGGTAGAGCTGTAGATGCAAAGTGGAGAGAAGTAGAAATCCAAATCCTCCCCTCTAGAAAGAAAGGCTTAAGGGAGAGGTTGGTATTCCACCTTCCAGCCCTCTAATCAAAGGGGAAAGGAGACTGAGGGAGTATTATCCTATGCTCCAGTTAGCTCCATGGTGATGAGATTAGAAGTAATGAGTTTATCCTTGAGGTACCTCTTGTTTTGTGGAGTTTGAAACCAGGAAGAGGTGCAATTTAAGTATTCATGATTTTAACACATATGTAGTAAGGGCTTACTATGTGGTTCACTGGGCAGCTAGGTGGCACAGCGGATATTGTGCCAAGCTTGGAGTGAGGAAGACTCATCCTCATGAATTTACATTTGGCCTCAGACTAGCTGTGTGCCCCTGGACAAGTCATTTAACCTAATTTGCTTCAGTTTCTCACCTGTAAAATGAGCTGGAGAAGGAAATGACAAAACACTCCAGTATCTTTGCCAAGAAAATGCCAAATGGGGTCATGCAGAGTGGGACATGAATAAAAAAAGACTAAACAACAGCATGTGCTTTTCAAAGTGAATATATATATATATATGTATAAGTGTTTATATATACACATATACACACATATATACATAGAATACATATGTATGTATTGTGTTTGCTTACTATATATACACATACATATGTGCTTATTTTATGCTTGCTATATGTATTTATATAAACACCCACATCACTATATATGCACACGCATATGTATATTTACATGCATATGTGTCCTTGCTATATATATGTGTGTGTATATACATACATATATATATATATGTATATAATGTGTGTATGTGCACACATGCACACACACACACACACACACACATACACACAGAAAGAGAGCCAGAGGATTGGCTTGGTCAGACTAGTACTTTAGGAATATGAATTCACCAACTGCTTAATGGATAGAATGGAGACAACACTGAATTGAACTGATTAAAGCAAGGATAACAGATAGGAGGCCAGTATAGTATTCCAGGTGAAAAAAAATGTAGATATAAAACAGTAAATTGTGAAGTACAATTCCTAGAATACATAAAAGTAAATTAGCTACTTAAGTGCATAGTTGAAAAAATATGTATCTGAAGAGAACTAATAAAACTTGTATATCATTTTAATCATAATTATATAAACATATCTACCATATTTGACATGCTGTTGAGCTAAATTTCAATTTTTTGTATGTCAAGCTTTGTAAAATGAGATACAACTGAGTAGTCAAATCTCCTTAATGAAATTTGGCTTCAGAACTAGAGAGAACATCACATTGGCAAATATGAAACTACATGTTAATAATAGCTTCGTTTTAACAAGGGACATAAAAGAAAAAATATATGATCTACTTTACAAATTCTAATAGTATTTTTATTTTTTTGCAGTTTCTTGACCTCTTGGCATTAGCAGTAGAAAGAGCATCTAACTACCCAATCCAGTTGACACATGCATCAATATGTGGAAGCATACTTACATAGGACACGGAACAAAGTCCCCTGCTTGTGATAATGCTTCTGTCACTACTAATTGATTTCCAGATTCATTTATTTCTGAAATCTTAATAACATTCATGGCATATTAGAAAGTATATGCCTTCAGACTCCCATCTGAGATAGCTCTAAGAAATTGTGGTTCACTATGAATAGATATTACAGGCCAAAAATATAATTGAGGAAAACCTCACATCTAGAATCAATTCCTTGACTTTCACCTGCAATCCAGTTATGTTTGAATTCTGCTGATGTCATTGTCCTGAAATAACATGGGTTTCCAGCATTTGCTTTATAGCTAGAGAAAAGTAAATATAATGTTTACAACTAACAGATTATTCCTAAGTCAGATTCTGCCCACCCTGGTACTATAGTTCATAAACTTTGCTGACCCATTTTTATTTTTAGGCAGTTAGTTTACTTCAAACTATAGAAAAAATTTTTAACTGCTTATATATCTCTTCATGGATACATTTATCAGAACATTTACCAGTCAAAAAACTCCATACCATAATCCTTTTGATCTCTCTGGTACTTCTAAATGGAAAAATACGCACAGGTACATTTAATTCAAATTTACCTAAGTATTTTAGGGTTTTAAAAATGATCATAAGCACACACACACACACACACACACACACACACACACACTCGCTACCTAGGTAGGATGATGACCTGTTTCTCCACTTCGCATGGACTTAGTTATTCTAAGTTATTTTTTTAATTTTATTTTTCCTTTATGGAATAAAACAAGTATTCCCATAACATAGTGCAACAAAAAAGACAATTGCACATGAAATTGCAAATCTACTATGCACAACTTGCTATTCCTCTCAAATATACAACAAACTTATCATTTTTTTCTTTTTTTTCTTCCTTCTCCCCACCCTAGAGATGATAAATGGAAGTATGCATAGAGTAATCTTACATAAGTAATATATATTTACACATATACTTATTTGTGTCTTGTTCTAAGAAAACAAAGCAGTTATATTTTGATATTGTCTTTAAAAAAACAATTTATTACTTTAATATTTTTAGTAAAAAGCCTCAGTTCCAAATTCTCTCCTTCCCTCCCACCTGTCCCCCATTCATTATTATTTTCTTCATTCTTTTGACTTTCATTTTTTTTTGATGTTTCAGGGGGTCATTAGCTCCTGCTTACTCAATGCTCATCTTTAAAGAATTATTTTCCTCAGTGAATTTTTGTACTCCCTCTCTCCCATTCTGCCAATTCTACATTTTAAGGATTTCTTTTCTTTGGTGAATTTTTATACCTCTTATACCATTACATCAATTTTGTTTTTTAAGGTGTCATTTTCTTCAGTTTTTTATGCCACTTTTACCAAACTGTTAATTCTCTTTTCATAATTTTCTTGCATCATTCTCATTTTGTTTTCTTGTTTTTCTTCTACTACTTTTATCTCTTTTATTAACTCTCACAGGTATTCTTGTTGAGGTTTTGTCAAATTAGCTTTTTTTTTTTAATTTGAGGCTTTACTTGTAGCTACTTTGACATTATCTTCTGAGAGTGAATGTAGGTATTCCCTGCCATCATGCTAGATTTCTATAGTCAAAGTCTTTGTTGTTGCTGTTATTTGCTCATATTCATAGCCTATTTGTTGACTTTGAACTTTATGTCAAGGCTGGATTCTGTTCCTCTTTGGTGGCTTCAGGGTTTTTTGTGCTGTTGTTTTCAGAGTTAGTTCTAAAAGTCTGCAAGTTTTTGGTGCTTCAAAGGTGGTGTGAAATGCTGAGAGGTGTATTCACTACTCTTCTGGTCTTTCTCTCTTCTTTACCCAAAAAGGGTCCCTGCAACATCTAGTACTCCTTTTCATCTTAGAATTATGACCATCCCACTGTTCTCTTGTTCAACAAGTGCAATTCTTCCCTTTTGCCTTGCAACTATGACTATAGCCCCTTCTGACTAAACACAACAGCTCCTCACCACACTGTAACTGAGACCCAGAACTGTGTTTGGGTAACAGAATTGCCAATCAGTGCCAGCTTCACCCAGTGCCAGTCAAGGGGATCCTATCATCTCTTTCTAATTGTCTGCCCCCTTATGGTCTCTGCACTAAGAACTCCCAAATCTGCTGCTGCTGCCTCCAAGGCTAGCCACTGAGTGTTTGGGTTGCCCCACCCTGGTATCACAGACCTCTCCTTCTAACCTCCTAAGTTTTCTTAGGCTGGAAACAATTTCTCACCTCAAACTTTCGTTGGCTCTACCTCTCCAAAATTTGATTTGAGGTATCATTTTGAAGTTGTTTGGAGAGTTCATTTGGGTTGCTTCCTCTTCTCTACCATTTTTATATAAATATTTTCTAAATTACTAAAATAATGTTTACCTCATTGATTAATTAGTTCAATGCCCTTACTCTCTCTCTCTCTCTCTCTCTCTCTCTCTCTCTCTCTCTATATATATATATATATATATACACACACACACACACACACACACATATATCATATATATAACATGTATTATATATACATATATATATATTTATATATGAAATCTCTTTATCTCTTTGGATTAAACAAACATTGATGTTACTATGTCATTTTTAGACAATGCCACAAATAATAAAGCAGTAAAAAAATTAATTTTAAAAAGATAACTGGCAGAGTTACTTTTAATCATCACTTAAACTGCCAAATTTCTTCAGTTCTGGAAGTAGTCCTACCATTTAACTGTCTCAGAATAGCAGCCAAAATGTCACACATATTTTATTTTATATATCTTCTCAAGATGAATTAAGTTCTGTTCATCCTCTTCCTGTCTGTGTCTCACTCCCTCTCTCTTTATCCTTGACAAGTAACTGTAGAAAATGACATTTAAACTTCCATTCTTAATTTTCCATTGCCTCTTAACATATCATAAATGTATATATGGTCTCCGTGGGAGAAACTCTTCAAGTTGGTGTTATATCTATACATACATATAGAGACATGCACATGATTTATGTGACATTATGCCAGAGAGGAGAGAGAAGGGGAAGAGTAAGGAAGACAATGGGCCGGAACCTGTACCTGTCACACACTAGCTATGTGATTCTGGCAAAAGCAGTTTCCCCATCTGTAGAGGGTTAGATGCAATGATCTCTAGTGTCCACTTCGACTCAAAATGTCTAATCTTATTAATATGATCCCATGAAAGTCCCTCTACTTCTTTAACTTCTCAGAGAAATAGGCAAAACTTTAAGAATATATATGCATATATGTGTTTGAGTATACGTATCAATACACAAATGAATATATGTGTACACGTGTACAATGTATATATACACACAATACACATGCATACATACATATGCACACATGTACATATATCTCCAATCTGAATGAGTAGAAGTTTCTCAGCAGAAAACATAGAAGGTATGAATTCTTAAGGTCAGAATGGAGAAGGAGCTCTGGGTTTTCACCAACAGAAATGGCAGAAGGGTTGGGGGAAAGGGAGCTTTGCTTACTTTCTTTCTCTAGCCCTCTAGCACCTGGTGAGATCTGGTTAGTGGCATCTGGAGGAGAGGATGGGAGGTATCCTCTAAGATAGCTACTCCATTTGGCGTTTGATACATATATGTATGTCATGTATATGCATATGCAATACATTAGTATAAAGGAATGCATGCACGTATATGTACATGTGCTTACATAAGCACACATAGCTTTGTATCCATGTACAAATATTAAATAATGTCAGAACCTGAATGGAATATAGTTATTGATAGATAATATATAAATACATTATTATTGGTTTATCAAAGAGATGGAGACTTTTAAAAGTATGTATTTTTAAAAATACCTTTAAAAGTAAAAATTCCCTTACTATTACATTTAAAATAAAAATAAAGTTATTTGGCTTGTAAACATCAAGTTGATTGAAACTGTCATTAACTCTCTGCAAGACCCAAAGAGATATAAGAAAAAAGCTGGCTATTCAGAATTTTTCATAAAGTCAATGTGAGATATTTTCACCCTTCTGTAATAATAATAGAACAAGATTTGTGTACTTCTCTCTCCAATAAGTGAACACATTTTATTTTTTTTTTGTTTTATGAAAGTCTTTTTAATAGGAACTACTCATTTCTAAATTTAGTATTAAGATCAATACCAGCAATGTACAAGAAGCTGTCAATATAATCTTACCAGAAATTTACCAGTGTCCCAGAATCAGTTACTCAGAAACAATAAGCCTAACAAATCACATAGAGAAAGCCCACTGCACACAGGATGTATAGTTTTGAGATTCTGACATGAAACTTGACAGCAAGCCCATTGAGTAAATCCCTCAGCACCTATAACTTAGACAGTTAATGCAGATGGGCATTTGGAGTGGGGAGATAGTGAATAGGATCAGAGCAGTTAGAATCGAGTTTGGGTGATTGTGTATTGCTTTTATTAATACCAATGATGCCAAGCTTCTTCTTGCCACCAAAAATCCTATCTCTTTCACAGCAATATACAATAAAATTCAATTCAACAAACATTCATTAAGCCCTAATTATGTTTCAGGCACTGTGTTAAGTGTTGGGGCTACAGAAACAAGCAAACAAAACATGACAATTCCCTGCCCTCAAGGAGCTAACATTGGACCAGGGATATGCCCTCATAAAAGTTACTAGATATTCCTTCGTCATCACAGTTTTCCCTATCACAGTTTCAATATATTGTGGATCAGCATGAGAAATTAAATGAGAATTTTGCTGGTGGGAGGACTTTTGTGGAAGTTATAGATGACATGTGAAGACCAATGGACAGCATAGAAAAAATTTAGAAAATAAGAAATGCATAAAAACTATAGCATTATATAATATTAACCCAAATATTACAATTTGTACTGTAAACACCCCATAAATGAAAAAGAAGAAAAAAAACTTCAGACATTTTCTCTGGTACAAAGGTAAGGCCAAAATTTTTTACAAGGATTTTCCAGATTATGGGAGCACCACCCCTCTAACCCCTGTGATGGGGAAGGGATAACTACATGAAGTATGTACAAAATAACATTAAGTGTTAAAAACTGGAGGGGAAAGGCAAGGCCTCGTATAGGCAGTGGCAACTGAACTGTGCTTTGAAGGAAACTAGGGAATGGACAACAAGAAAGCAAGGAGGGAATTCTTGGGGTCACAGCGGAGCAGATATTTCAAGAATGCTCTCCCCACTCACCCAAACATTATGACCACATTCTACCAGGTGTCAGAAGGCTAGTGGAATCTTGTAAAGCCCTTTTTTCTTCCCCCCAGCTGTTACTAACTAGACCCCACCAAGTACTAAAGGACAAGGGAAGGAGGGCAGGCAAAGAGCCCTTTCTCTAATCCTTCTGCTGCTTATGCTGAAGGAAACCCAGAGTTCTCTATCCACTTTGACCTAGGGACTAATATCCTCTTCTGATTGATGTTGGGCCTCTCTAGAACCACCCCTTTCTCCCTCTCCAGTCACCCCCCGCCACACACACACACACACATACATATGCTAAGGGGGAGGTATGGCTGTTAAAACTCTGTAGATTAGTATGTAGTCATCAGCTACAATACTCCACCAGGGAGAGAAGACAACTGAGATCTACCATGTGCCTTGCTGATGTATCCTGAAGACCTCTGGGCCTTGACATCTATTTTGCAACTGAGAGCTTCTTTATATTTTGTCTCTACCAGTTAGAATGTGAGTTCCTTGATAGTAGAGACAGCTTTTCTGTGTTTTATACCCAATAATGAGTATATAATAAGCTTGCAATGGATGGTCTTTCATTCATTCATCATTTATTTGTTTTAGAACTGACTGTACAAAGGTGAGAGATAAAATTTCATTTGTGACAGGGAAAGTAGATCAGATTTATAAACTTACTTACAAACTTTGATAAAAATGTATTTTTAATGTGTAATTGAGAAAAAAATTTTAGACAGGCAAGTTGACACTGAATAAAAAGAGCATCTATGGTGTTCTAAAATATATACCAAAATGTCTTTTGTAACTTAAAAAATGGATGTTTTCATCTTGAAAACATTTGTATTCTCCAATATGATTCTGCACATCATGTATTTCCATGTAGTCATGACATTCAGAATTTCATGCAGTGATGGAGGGAGGGAAGGAAAGAAAGAAGTCATTGTGCTGAACACTTTACAAATATTATCTTTTTTAATCCTGACAACACTTGGAGATAGGAGCTATTATACCCATTTTTCAGTTCAGGAAATTGAGATAAATGGAGATTAAGTGACATATCTAGAGTCACATAGATTATAGTGTCTGATCAGGTTTTGAACTCAGGACTTCTTGACTCCAAGTCCAGCTCTCTATCCACTGTGAAGTTTAGTAATATTTCATTAGGCAAGTAAAAATTATGACTTTCAATTCACAATCAATGGTTACTTACTTTGTTTCCAGTTCTTTACTACCAAAAATGTGCTATTACAAATTTTTTGGCATGTATAGGGGCTTTTGTTTTTTTAATCATCAATGTCATGGGCGTTATATTCCTAGCAGTGTTAGCCATGGATTATAGGAAAGTGACATTTTAGTAATTTCCTTAATATAATTTGAAAGTGCTTTTTATAATGATTGGAATAATTATCCATAGCCCTACCAACAATATTTTAGTCAGTTAATTCAAAAATAGATAAATAAATGAGCAAAAACCCCAACCAAACAGATGAATTAATAAATGAAAAGATATATAGATAAATGAATCGTTAAAGATTTATTGAGTACTTACTATGTGTGCCCTCACTGTGCTAAGTGAAGAGGATTCAAAGAAAGGTAAATACAACCTCTGCCCTCAGGGAGTTGACATTCTAACAGGTGAGATAACATGCAAATAAGTGTGTACAAACAAAATATACAAAGTTTTAATAGAAGATAATTTCAGAGAGGAGGAACTAAGTACTAGGAGGGGAAACTAAAAAGTCCTAGTAAAAAAAAAAAAGGTGAAATTTGAGTTGGCTTTTGAAGAAAGCTGGGGAAGCCAGGAGATAGAAGTGAGGAGGGATATTTTATAAGATATAGGGGACAGCCAATGAAAAGGCAGAGTCAGGAGATAGAGATATCAAGACAGGAGCTAGCAAGACAGGAGATATCAAGAATGCCAGTGCTGCTATATCTTAGAGTATACGGAGTGGAATAAATTTTAAGAAGACTGAAAAGGTAGGAAGAGGCTAGGCTGTGAAACATTTTAAAAGCCAAACATAAGATTTCATGTTGGAACGGGGAGGTAATAAGAAGCCATTGGAACTTATTGAGTGGGAGGTCAGGGGAAAGAGACATGTTCAGACCAAACTTCATTAAGATGATCAAGCAAGTGAGTGAAGGATGGATTGAAGTATGGTTAGATCAAAACGGAGAGGAACTAATTCCTTTTACAGTAGTACAAGCACAAGGTGCTGAGGACTTGCAACTGGATTGTGGCTCTGAATTATGAGAAAGACATGTATACATGCGATGAAAAAATAGAAATAATAAAAGTTTGCAACAAAATGGATATGTGGGATGAGTGTGAGTGAAGAGTTGAAAATAACACCAAGCAAGCATGACAGCCTGAGCGACTGAGTGATTTGTGATGCTCTGACTAGAAAATGAAAGGTAGGGTGAGAAGAAAGGTGGATTTGGGAGACATATAGTATTTCTTTTGGATATATTGATTTTGAGGTCACTGTGAGATATCTAATTAAATATGCAAAAAAGGCATTTTGAATTCTTGTTTTCTACTGCCTCTCCAATATTAACTATATCCATCTTTCAACATTTTTTATTATGTTTTGGGATATGGTATGAAATCTCAATATTATTTTTGTTTTTATTTCTTTTATTACTGGTTGGTTGGAACAAATTTCAAAGTGGTTGTTTGCAATTCTGTTGAATAAAGTATATACTCATTGACTTCATCCACTGATGAATAACTTTGGATTGTATCTTTCATGTCCAAATTTACTACTTGGATTATATCTTGGATTTAAGACCTTAGCTTATGTGAAGATTTTACTTCTAATTGAGGGCTTCCCTTTCTTATAAGTATATGTTAATATTCTTCATTAAAAAGCTGTTCAGAGGGTGGGGCCAAGATGATAGAGTAAAGGCAGGGACCTGCCTGAGCTCTCCCATTTTCTTCTCCAAACAACTTTGAAATATCATCTCAAAATAAATTCTGGAGTGGCAGAACCAACAAAAAGGTGGAATGAAACAATTTTTCAGCCCAAGATAACTTAAAAGGTTCACAGGAAAGATGCATCTCCCTAGGGTTGGAGTAGAGTGCAATCCAGAACAGACCATTTACTAGCAAGCTAGCAGAAGGCCTTAGGGGCACCTGAACCAACAGCTGCAGCTTCCAGATGGCAAGGGTATTATAAAATTGGTCAGAAGGAAATTAAAGGGGATCCTTTCCTGTTACTGAGCACAGGACTGTTTTGCACTGCCCATAGACAGAGCCAGGTCACATTCCCATGGTAAGAAGGAGCACTAGTGCACCTGAACATGAGGGCACAGGGGAGCAGGGACCCTGGTCACATTTCCAGAGAGGAACAAAAGTGCTTGTAGCTACTCAAAGATCATACCACAGGCCAGAAAAGCAGTGACCAAACTTCTTCTTAGAACATACCAACTTGGAAGGACCAAAAACTTAAGGATTAGAACCAGCTCTGAAAATAGCAGTACAAAAATCTCTCATTTCAGAATCAGAGCCAAACTTTAACAGAAAGTTAAAAACTAAAATTTTAACATAAAGTAAAAAGCAAAAGTTAAAAAAGTTTAAACAGTTAAAAAAAAGTTCAAACAACAATAACAAAAGAACTTGACCATAGAAAGTTACTGTGGTGCCAGGAAAGAGCAAAATACAATCTCAGAAGACAACATAGTCGAAACAGCTACATGCAAAGTCTCAAAAACAAATTTGCATTGGTTACAGGCCCCAAAATAATTCCTGGAAAAACTTAAAAAGTTATCTTAAAAACAAAGTAAATAGATAAAAGAAAAAAATGGGAAAGGAAATGAGAGTCATACAGGAAAATAATGAAAAAGAGTCAACATTTTGGTAAAAGAGGCACACAAAGTATTGAAGAAAATAATACCTTAAAAAAAAGAAAAACAAAAACAGAATGGTGAAATGGCAAAAGAGTAAAAATATCCAAAAAAGAATTCATTACAAATTGAATTGGCCAAATGGAAAAAAGGGGTAGAAAAGTTCATTGAAGAAAATAATTCCTTGAACATTAGAATTCAGCAAATGGAAGCTGATGGCTACCAGAGACATTTAGAAATAATACAGCAAATGAAAAATAAAAAAAAATTGAGAAGAGGTGAAATCTTTCATAAAAAAACTGACCCATAAAATAAATCAAGGAGTGATAATTTAAAAAAATATTGGATTACCTGAAAGCCTTGATCAAAAACAGAGCACAGACATCATATTTCAAGAAATTATCTAGGGGTAGAAAAACAACTGTGGTGATATCCTAGAACAAGAGGATAAAATAGAAATCAAAAGAACACACCAACCACCTCTTGAAAGAGATCCTAAAATGAACACTCCCAGGAAAATTGTAGCCAAATTTCAGAACTCCCAAGTCAAGGAGAAAATATTGCAAGCAGCTGCTAGAATGAAACAATATTATGGAGCCATATTAAAGATAGGATAAGATTTAGCTGCTTCTACATTAAAGTAGGGTTTGAAATACGATATTCTGGAAGGTGAAGGAGCTAAGATTGCAACCAGGAATAATCTACCCAGCAAAACTGAGTATAGTCCTTCATAAGAAAAATAGATAGTTAATGAAATAGAGGGCTTCAGACATTTCTCTTGAAAAGAGCAGAGGTGAACAGACAATTTAACTTTCAAATACAAGCATCAAGAGAAACATAAAGATAAACTGGAAAGCAAAAATCATAAGGTATTTGATAAGGTTAAACTGTTTATAATCCTTCATGGGAAGTGTGATGTTTAAAAAGTTTGAGAGACATGATTTCTGGATAATTAATCATTTTATTAATATGCTAACATATCATTAATAAAAGGAATCTTCATTTGGCTGTCTCACTTAGACCAAAGACAAATCACAGTGGTGGACTCACAGTTTATATGCCTTGGAAGAGTGGGTGTTGCTGAGGGAACCAATCAACTCTTATTGGTTAACAGTTAAGGAGAGAAAGAATATTATGAGGTAGACCTAGTCTAATGAGGGGACAGGGAAGTTGTTTACTTCCAAATGACCTCCAGTCTGGGAAAAATCTAGACAGTGGATCTGTATCCCCTACCCAAGCCTGAATAGAACATAATAGGTGGGGAATTTTATCTTCTATTAAATTCCTTGCAAGATTGGGTGGGATAGCAATACTTAGATGAAGGAGAATGTTAATCTTATCTACTATCATCAATCCTGTCCTTCAGAGGCTGAGCCTTTGATATAAGTACTTTAAGAAAAGTGAGAGAACTCTGGATCTCCTCAAATCATTGGTTATTAATCGTTTCTCTCAGAAGACGATACTTGTAACTCCTAAGAACTTTCTCATTATTAGAACAGTTAAAAGGAATATACATAGAAAGAGGGCACAGGTGTGAGTTGACTCTGATGGGATGATAACTAAAAAATAAAATTAAGGGTTAAGAAACAAAGTGATACACTAGGAGAAGGAGTAAGGGAGAGGTGGAATGGGGTAAATTATCTCATAAAAGAAGAATGAAAGCTTTACAGCAGAGGGGAAGATGGCGGAGGTGGGGGTGGGAGGGCTGCACAATGTTTGAATCTTACTTTCATTGGAATTAGTTCAAAGAGAGAATCACAAACATACTTAGCTGGGTATAGAAATCTATCTTACTTTACAGAAAAGTAGGAGAAGGGGACAAGAGAATGGGTGATGAAGTATCAGACATGACTGAAATGACTGAACAACAACAACATATACTTAAACACTTATATTTTATTTGAAATTACTCAACATTAATTTTAAAAGAAAAACTGTTGTTTATTACTATTAATGTAACAATGATAGCTACAATT
Organism: Trichosurus vulpecula; assembly: GCF_011100635.1. Taxonomy (NCBI): domain Eukaryota; kingdom Metazoa; phylum Chordata; class Mammalia; order Diprotodontia; family Phalangeridae; genus Trichosurus; species Trichosurus vulpecula. Next base: position 179,745,802 of record NC_050579.1, read on the forward strand.
TTAGCAAGTCATTCCTCTAGGGATAGGGAAAATGATTCATCTGCTAAATAGTTACAAAGGACAATCTATATTATCTTTATCTTGTGCTCAGAGTCTTTGAATTGTTTTGATTTTCTTTTTTTTTTCTTTCAACAATGCAGTGTGTTCTTTTGTTGTTTCTTCCTTATGCTCCAGATGACTTTCCCAAGCTAATTATAAGTTGCTATTTAGTCATTTCAGTCATGTCTGACTCTTCATGATCCCTTTTTTTTTGGGGGGGGGGGGATGGGGATGATTCTTAACAGAGATGCTAGGGTGGTCTGCCATTTCCTTTTCTAGCTCATTTTACAGATGAGGAAACTGAGGCAAAAAGGTCAAATGACTCACCCAAGGTCACACAGCTAGTAAGTGTCTCAAGCTGGATTTGAACTTGGATCTTCCTGACTTTAGGTTCAGCAGTCTATCTACTATGCCACCTGGATGCCCAATTATACATTACTTTTCCTCAAGTTCTCTATATTTCGTCCCAACTTATTTATCATATGTTCCTCACACACATCCATTTTATCTCCAGCACCTATGACTTTTCATCTGCTCTACTCTATGCCTGATAGGATGTTCTTTCTCATTTCTTCTTCTTGGAAACTCTAGCTCCCTTTAAGGCTTACCTCAATTACCAAATCCTTCAAGAAGTTCTTCTTCAACTCCCCAAGTATTAGGTTCCCTATTATCCATAAAATATTTTCTATGCATCCTCTGGAACATGATGCATTCCCTCCATGCAATCATAGCAAGGCAATGCAAACTCCTTGAAGGCAAGAACTGGCTCACTTTTGTTACATATTTATAGTGTATGTTTGAGAGATATGTAGATAGACAGGCAGACAGACAGACAGATAGACAGACAGATAGATAGATAGATAGAGAAATAGCTCTCTAAATATGTATGTGTATTCATATATATAATTGCTATATTTATGCCATGTATATATGTATTATATGTACATATAGAGAGATAACTATTTGACTATGTAGAAAGTAGATATCGTTACATATATAGTCATTTTCCTGTGATATTGCTTAATTACTTTTGAAGAAAGATAAAAGAAGAATGACACATGCACACTACTAAAGAGAAGTTTAATCTATACCTTTACCATAGTTCAGAAGTGGGAAATTTGTTGTTGGAATTATCTGATTGCCAATGACCCACATAAAACAACAACTAAAGGGCACTTACAAAGTCTCCCTATTCCTGTTGATGAGATTCATAAGAAATAGTTGATTTATTCCTTTATCTGCATTTTTGGACACATGTCTTTACTGGCTGGCTAAGTGGTGCAGTTTCAGAGGTTCAAATCCTTTCTTCTGGGGGTCTTTTCTTTTTCTTTTCTTATTAGTTATTTATGATGGTATACAGTGTGCCTCTTCTTATGTGAATACAACAGTAAGCAATTTAAAATGTTTCCTAATTGAAGTGTCTCTAGTTATGAACAGTATTAAACTTTTATGGAAAGGTAAATTTAGATTTTCTGAGTCTTCAGTGATATTTCATCAAAAGTACACATTATTACAGGATACAGGAGCCAGGGAATGAGGGACCCTAAGAAAATCAATGATTTCCAAAGTGTCTCTCATCTTGAATAGACAGTTCAATCCTTTCCCATATTCCACTCCATTGCAAATCTTTCCCAGATGCTGTGTTGGCAGAGCAGGAAGTTAGGTATGCTAATTCTCCTTCTCAGGCTGCGGATGACTCAGCAGAACTAATTGGTGAGGGAGGTGTCTTTTCTGTCAGGTCATTCTTCTGGTTAATGTGGTTGCTGGAGGCTTTTCAGGAAAAGGCATCAACCTAAGTTTTGAAACTGGTAGATGTCCTACAATGCATGTTCTGCTTTTTGCTTTATTAGCTCAGGAGCTGGGCTGCATTAGGCACACCATTAATCGTGCCTGTGGAATTCAGTGCCTTAAGCAAAGTGACTATCTTGGCTATTTTGCTAGGAAGTTCAGGTTTATAGGGAGGGAAAAAAATTAATTCAGTCCATACAAGATTCTGTCTGACTCTATAATATTATGACTGCCCTAAGTCTGCTCCTTCTTCACTGGAGCAGAGGTAAGTTCAGGTAAATTGGGAGTGGGCTTATGTCTGGCAAGTTTAAAATTATTTACACGGCAAAAAAAAGAAAAAAAATATGACATTGATTGCCAAACCCATACATTCCTAGGAGTTAACTATAAAGTTTGGGCACAAGCCCTGATTTAGTATATTGCTGATTATTATTGCATATTTTCTGCCAATCTTGAACAGCAATGGAAAATGTGGACAGAATACTCTCAGATGTTTGAATTTCTGTGCTTTGAAGTTTAGTGACTTTTAAATTGGACACTAAGCATCTGGTTTTCAGTCTTCTTTTGTTGTGTACTGTGCTTTGTTTGGTTTTATTAATGCTAGAATCATATCAAAAAGAACCCCACAAGAAAAATGGTGATTATGTATAATATGTAACATAGAAATATAATTATTTTTTGGTAAATCGCTGCTCATTTGTACATTCATTCAACAAATATTTACAGAGGGTGTACTATACTGCCATAGCACTTGAGAATTCTTTGCTTTTTTGACTATATGCAATTGTTTGCATGTGAGTATCCACATTCGTGAGAAATAGTTTAGAATGATTTTCAACTAATGTTTTCATGACAGGGGGCTGTAATCCCATTGGCATGAGTCCTTCTACTCATGAAGGTCTGAGCCTTGTAATATCTCAATATATTATTTCATCAGTCTTTGGATATATGTAGACATACACACACATACACACGCATACTCACACACACACATATTTGTGTGTGTATCACCAGATGTTGAACACTCCAATAATGAATTTATGTGATCATATCTAGGTTGGCTCTAACATGAAGGGCATAGTAGAAAGAATAGTGAATTCAAGTGTGAGGGGGAGATCTAGAGTTTAGCAGGACTTGGGTCCAAATCCTGGGTTCAATATTTGCTATCTGTGTGGTCATGGACAAGTTATGTAACCTCTTTTAGCATTGGTTGTCTTATCTTTAATATTGTGAGGGGATGACTAGACTCTAGTGTTCCATTTGATCTCTACATCTATGATCCTATGATAGGCACAAAGTACATCATTGAGTCCATACTTATAACTCTTCCATTACAATAGGACTTAACACTGCTGTTGCTTTATTATGATAGTCTTCAAGGGCCCAAAGCTACCTCCATATCCTAATGAATTATTTTAATAGCTTTTTAGTGGAGTATTAGCCTCCTAATGTTGACATTAACCAGAGAAGTTTGGAAAGAAACAATACCAATCGTGCCCTAGGGAAGATCATTAAGTAATGGAAGCTTATCTTCAAGACCATTTCATCTGATCCCCTTCATTCCCTCTCTTGATTTTTCCTGTGCAAGTATTCAGTTCAATCACATTGATTTCCTGATGCATAAGAACCCTCCAATGCTATATGCTATTAGACCATTAATTCGGCTAATCTATTAAATAACTACTGTGTGCAGATTCTGTTGTAGTTGATAAAGGTGATAGAGTTTACATAGCCCAAGGTGTGTGTTGAAGACTGGAGCTTATATTATATTAGCAGGAAGAAAAGATAACAACACAGATAACTAAACTATACAGTATTCAATGATAAGTTTTTAGGGAGATACAAATCAAAGTGCTATATGAGTGTTCAAGAGTTTGAATCTTATCTACAGGAAAGGATATAAAGGAGGTAAGAATTGTGGTTAGACTTTAAAGGATAGATAGAAAGTCAACCAGTCAAGAGGCAGAGAAAAAAAATAAACACATGGAAGATAGGCAAGAGTATGAAAGATATCATGAAATCAAGGAAACCATAGAGTCAATCCAGCAGACAGAATAATTTAGTTTGGCATCGGTACAGAGAATGCTTGGGATAAACTAGAATGAAAAAGGTAGGAGAATTAGAGGACCAATAGATTATAGAAGGACTTGAATATCAAGCAAGGAAAGTTAAACTTACCTGGCAAGCAAATGGGAGCCACTGAAGAATTTTGAGCAATGTAGTTCAACTAGCTCAACATTTTCATTCTGATATATTCCCTCTAAGTCCATTTGTGTTAACGGCAGAGCTAAGATGATGGAGTAAAGGGAACATTTTTTGCTGAGCTCTCCCAACATTGCTGTCTAAAGAACTTTTAAAAAGTGCATTAAATTAAATTCTAAGTGGAATAACACACAAACGGTTAGAGTAAGTAACTTTTTCTAGCCCAGGACAGCTTAGAAGGACAGAAAGTGAAATATGAAGAACTAGGACAGGAGCTGGCCAGGAGCATAGCATGGCAGAAGCCACACTAGTTGTAATTCTTAAAGGTGGTGGTATAGTAGCAGTAGCAAAAACAACGGTAATGAGAGAACTTTCAGTGCCCAGAAATGGTACGGAAATTAAACACTTGGTCAGACAGAAATTATAGAGGACCCTTTTCCTAGTACTGGGAGCAGGACTGGGTTCCATTTTGGCAACTCAATTGCCCATTACCCCTTTCCAGTGAAGAAAGGAACACTTGTGGTTGCAAGGGAGCAGAAATCTTACTTGAGGAAGGACCAGAGCAAACCTCAAGAGAGCAATGACCACACCTCCCCCAGAATCAAACCACTTGGAAAGCACTAAAAACTCACAGGCCCAAAGAACTAGCTATGAAAATAATAAGACATAAAGTCTTTTTTTTTTTTTTGAGGAGGGAAGGCAGGGCAATTGTGGTTAAGTGCCTTGCCCAAGGTCACACAGCTAGTAAGTGTGTCAGGTGTCTGAGGTTGGATGTGAACTCAAGTCCTCCTGACTCCAGGGCCAGTGCTCTACTCACTGCACCACTTAGCTGCCCCCAAGACATAAAATCTTAAACAGGGCTTTGCACCACTGACACTGGAGGTAAGCAGAGCCCAACTCTAACATAAAGTTCAAAGTCAAGAAATAGGCTTGAAGAAGAGCAATAACAACAATACAAAAAGTACCTGACCATAAAATTCTGCAATGGTTACAGAAGATCAAGACATAAATTCAGAAGAGGACCATGATTTGAAAACATCTACAAGCAAAATTTTAAAGAAAAAGGAAGACTGAAAACAAGTCAAACAAGAATTTCTGGAAGAACTAAAGAAAGAAATAAAAAAAAAACAAAGAAATGATTTTTGAAATCAAATAAAAGCAGTAGAGGAAAAATAGAAAAAAAGAAATGAGAAATACATACGAAAATTTTGAAAAGAGAATGAATAGTTTTTTAAAAGGCAAAAAAATAATTTAAAAGTAAATAATTCTTTGAAAACCAAAATTGGCAGGGGGTGGAGCTAAAATAGTAGAGTAAAAGCAGGGATGTACTTGAGCTGTCTCCCAAACACCTAAAAATACTTTTAAAAAATGACTCTAAACAAATTCTAAAGCTATAGAATCCACAAAATGGCAGAGTGAAGCAAATCTCCAACCCAGGACAACCTGGAAGGCCGACAGGCAGGTTCTATTACACCAGGCTAGGAGTGGAGCACAGTATGTGCTTGTACAGACTGGGCCAGAGCAGGCCTCAGGGGACTGAATTGCTGGCAGCTGTGGCAGTTTCCAGACTTCTCAACAATGCCAAAGACAAAGTAGAAAGTCAGTGGGCTAACTCTGAAAGACCAGGGTGAGAGAAGAGCAAGGTTTGGCCCCAGTCCCAGGGTGGCAGAGGTGGTGGCAGTGGCGGTGGCAGCAGCAGCAGTGGTGAAGGCAGCAGCAGTAGCAGCCTTGGCTGATTCCAGAGCTCAAGGCCCACAGACAGTGGGGTGATCAAGCAGCTGATTGGAGGGAATGCCGTGATATCTTTGCTGTTGCTGAGGCAGGATTCTCTTGCTTTGCCCTGCTTGGAGCTGGATCTCAGTCCTGGGTGTTTGGCCTGGGGTGATGAGGAGCACTGGTATGGCAGAGCTTATGGCAGCTGTGGAGAGGGAATCTTCCTCATGGTTCCAAGGCGGAGAAGAGTGCGTATGGTCACCCACAGATCAGAGAACATGCCAGGAGAGGAGTAAACACCTCTCCTTTGATCATACCACCTTAAAAGAATTGAAAATTTACAGGTGCCTACCACCTGTAATACCACTGCACAACCACTGCAGAAAACACCTAAAACCTGGATAAGAGCACTGGAAGCAGAGTTCTACCTTCTCAAAGAGCTCAAATGTCAAGTGATTTACTGGGAAAATGAGCAATCAGCATTAAACAATTAGACTATAGACTCTTACTTTGGTGACAAAGAAGATCAAAACATACAGACAGAAGAAGACAACAAAGTCAAAGTTCCTACATCCAAAGACTCCCAAGAAAAACATGAATCAGTCCCAGACCATGGAAGGCTCAAAAAGATGTTTGAAAAACAAGTAAGAGAAGGAAAAATTGGGATCAGAAATGAGAGTGATGTAAGAATATCATAGAAATAGTCAAATGGAAATTGGTCAAATGGAAAAGGAGGTTCAAAAGCTCACTGAAGAAAATAATTCCTTAAAATTAGAATCGAGCAAATGGAAGCTAATGACTTCAGGAGAAATCAAGAAATTATAAAACAGAACCGAAAGAATGAAAAATAGAAGATAATGTGAAATACCTCATTGGAAAATCCACTGACCTGGAAAATGGATCCAGGAGAGATAATTTAAAAATTATTGGACTACCTGAAAGCTGTCATCCAAAAAAAGAATCTAGACATCATCTTTCAAGAAATTTTCAAGGAAAACTGCTGTGATATTCTAGAACCAGAGGGTAAAATAGAAATTGAAAGAATCCACCAATCAGCTCTTGAAAAAGATGCCAAAAGAAAAACTCCTAGGAATATTGTAGTCAAATTCCAGAGTTCCTATGTCAAGGAGAAGATATTGCAAGCAGTAAGAAAGAAACAATTTGAGTATTGTGGAGAAACAGTCAGACTAACACAAGATCTAGCAGCTTGTACATCAAGGGATTGAAGAGTTTGGAATATGATATCCTGGATGTCAAAGGAGCTAGGATTAAAACCAAGAATCATCTTTTCAGGAAAATTGAATATAATACTTCAGCAGAAAAAAGTGGATAGTCAACGAAATAGAGGACTTTTAAACATTTTTGATGAAAAGACTAGAACTAAATAGAAAATTTGACTTTCAAATACCAGAATAAAGAGAAACATGAAAAGGGAAACAGGAAAGAGAAATGATAAGGGATTTATTACAATTGAACTGTTTGCATTCCTACATGGAAAGATGATATTTGTAACATATGAGACCTTTTTCAGTATTAGGGTAGTTGAAGGGAATAGGTATGTGTATATGTATATTTGTATATATGTATATATATATATATATATATATATACACACACATGTATGTGTGTTTATATATGTGTGTATATATGTGTGTATATGTATACATATACATACGCATATATTTACACACACACACATATATACAGAGGTCACAGGGTTAGTTGACTATGAAGGGATGATATTTTAGAAATAAAATTAAGGGGTAAGAGAGGAATATATGGGGAGAAGGAGAAAAGGAGAGATAGAATACAGTAAATTATGTCACATAAAAGAGGCAATTAAAAAACTGTTACAGTGGAGGGGAAAGAGGTGAGGTGAAAGGGAATGAGTGAACTTTACAGTAGGGTATCTTACCCTATAGGAAAGTAGGGGGAAGGGGATAAGAGTGAAAGGATGATAGAAGGGGGAAGGAGTAGTCAGAAGCAAACACTTTTGAAAAAGGACATGGTTGAAAGAGAAAACAGAATAAATATTGGGCAGTGCAGGATGGAGGGAAATATAGTTAGTCTTTCACAATATGACTACTATGGAATATTTTGTATAACAAAACACACATAACCTATATTCAACTGCTTGCCTTCTCAATGGCGGTGGGTGGGGAGGGAAGAAGGGAGATAATCTGGAACTCAAAGTTTTAAAAAACAAATGTTAAAAATTGTTTTTGCATGCAACTGGGAAACAAGATATACAAGCAATGGGATATAGAAATCTATCTTGCCCTACAAGAAAATAAGAGGGAAGGAGATAAGAGAGGGGATGGGGTGATAGAAAGAAGGGCACACTGGGAGAAAGAGTAATCAGAATGCATGCCATCTTGGGGTGAGGGGTAGGGGATAGATGCGGAAAAATTTGGAACTCAAAATCTTGTGGAAATGAATGTTGAGAACTAAAAATAAATAAATTTAAAAAAGAAAATCAAAATTAGCCAAATGGTAAATGAGGCACAAAACCTCACTAATAAAAATAATTCCTTAAAAGTTAGAATTGATTAATGGAAACTAATGACTACATGAGACATTTAGTCTCATGACATTTAATCAAACAAATTAACAGAATAAAAAAATAAAGAAGAAATGAAATATCTTATCAGAAAAACAACTGACCTGGAAAATAAATCAAGGAGCAATAATTTAAGAATTATTGGACTACTTGAATTCTATAATCAAAAAAAAAGAGCCTAGACATTATATTTCAAAAAAACTGTATAGGACTATTTCTGAGATACATTAAAACTGGAGAGCAAAATAGAAAGCGAAAGACTCCACAGCAAACCTCCTGAAAGAGATTCCCAAATGGGAACATTACAACCAAAATCCAGAGCTCTCAGGTCAAGGAGAAAATACTGCAAGCAGCCAGAAATAAGCAAATCAATTATCAGGGTCACATAAGATTTAGTAGCTACTACTGTGAAGGAGTGGAGAGCTTCCAATATGGTATTCCAGAAGGCAAAGGTTCTAAGATTACCACCAAGAACATCCTATCCAGAAAAACTGAGTACAATCTCCAGGGGGAAAATGTACATTTGATGAAAAAGATAACTTTCAAGAATTCCTGATGAAAAGACCAGAGCTAAATAGAAAATGTGACATTCAAACACACGACTCAAGAGAAGCATAAAAAGTTTAACACAAATGAGAAATCATAAGGAACATAATAAGGCTAAATTTTTTATATTCCAAAATGACAAGATGCCCTTGGAAACCACTAAGAACTTTATAATCATTATGGCGGTTTGAAGTATTCTACATGGTGTTCCTAAAGTCTGGACACATAGGCAAAAATGTATATTTTCAAAAAATGAAATGATTGAAATTTTCAACAACATTTTATTTAATTGGAATATTAACAAATAACATCTTCAATGTGATTTCCATCATTTGTGATGCAAAATTTGATGTGCTTTGTAAGATTCATGTGAACTCAATGCAATAACTCACTTAAGTCCACATTGCTGTCAATTTTAGCACCTTCACTATTGGAATATGAATATGAAATCATATGATGATATTAGAAGTTGAGCATGTTATTTGTTCTCTCCTGGTTAACCTCCTGGTTTTGTAAATTCTCCTTACTTTCCTTTGATGAATTTTCATTTCGGTCATATCCCTGGCTGTTGGCATCCACCAGAGCTCTCTCCTAAATGATCTTATCTTCTCTTTTTATACTATTTTTGCTTGGTTATCTTATTAATTCTTATGGATTCAGACATAATCTCTGTGCAGATAATTCTCAGATCTATATGTCCAGCGCTGGCCTCTCTCCTGACTTCTAGCCTTGCATCTACAACTGCAAATTGGACACCTCAATCTGTATGTCTCACGCACATGCATATGCATATTGTGAACTATACATGCTCAGAATTGGACTAATTTCCACCCCCCCCCCGACATCTCCTCTTCCATACTTCCTTATTGCAACTGAATGCACCATCATCCTCCTACTTATATAAGTTCACTACTTTGGTATTATCTTATTCTCCAACTCTCTTTTATGTCCCATGCCCAATTTTTTTTGGCAAGTCCTATAAATTCTGCTTCCTTATTTTTTTTTCCTCCTCCTCTTCCTCCTCCTCCCTCTCCTCCCCTTCCTCCTCTTTCTCCTCATTCTCCTCCTTCTCCTCCATAATTCTGGAATTTTGCCATTATTTGGAATCTAAATTAGTTTGCAATTGTTTCTAAACCACACTTTCTTACCTTTTTTAGTAATTGCTAAAAGTCCTGAGCAGCAGCCTTTTTTCTTCTTTGATCTTCTTTTCTTATATGACAAGTAAACAGTTCCAAATAATGACATAAATTTAAAATGGATCATTAAATTTACTGACAATACAACAAGTAAGCAACAATTAAAGCCAGCCAGCACGAATTCATCAAATTCAGGCCATGCCAGCCTAATAACATTTCCATTTGGTCAAGTTACTGGACTGGTAGCTCAGGAGAATGCTACAGCTAGTTTACTTTGATTTTACCAAAGCATTTTCCACAATCTTTGGTGTTACCTTTGCGGAAAGATGGAGCTATATGTACTAAATAATTATAAGGATTTGGAACTGGCTTAATAGCCAGACTCAAAGAGGAGCAATTACTCAAAAAACATGAACTTGGAAGGATAGTTCTAATAGAATCTCACAGTGATCTAGGTGTGGCCAATAATATTTAGCATTTATTTTTATCAATGACATGAATAAAGTTATAACTTACCTGTATAAAATTTGTAGATGACAAAAGGTAAGAAGAACAAGGGATATGTTCGATGATGGTTCCAGAATCCTAAAAGAATCACAGTAGGCTAGTGTATTAAGCTGGAATTTAATTGAATAAAAATAACATTTTACTCTTGGTTTTGAAGAGTCAATTTCACAAGTGCAAAATTGAAAAGTCATGACTAAGGAGAAGTTTATCTAAAAATATATACGTTTTACTGGACATTAATGCAACATGACTCAAGAGTACAATATGGCAGCCAAAAATGGTAATGAGAACTTAGGCTTCATTAAGGAAGGCATAATGCCAAAGGAAAAGGACATATGGGCACCGCCATATTCTGCCCTAATCAAACCACATTTTGAGTATTTTTTCTTTATAGTTCTGGACACCATATTTTTTGAAAGATTGTGGTAAATAGGAGAGAATCAGGAAGAAGCCAACAAGGGTGGTGAATAGGCCTGTGTCTTATGAGGGTTGATGGAAAGTTTATATTTATTTTCAAGGAGAAAGGATTCAGATGGCATATGACTACATGACAGCTGCCTCCACGCATTTGAAAGGCTGTCATGTAGACAAAAGAATTATATTTGTTCTACTTGGCACCAGAAAGCAGAAGTGAGAACATTAGATAAAAGCTTTTGGGAGCAAAATTTGGACTTAAAATAAATAACGCTTTTTACAGTAAGAACTGATTATGAATTAAAGTGATTGATTTGGGAAGTAGAGTTTTCACCTTCCCTGCAAGTTTTCAAGCAGAGGCTGGATGATTATTTTCAATGATACTATCCAGGAAAAATTTATTCTATGAGTTGGACTAAATACTTTCCACTTTTTTTCATATTCTTAGAAGCTAAGCTCTTGATATTTTTCTAAGTTTTGAGAAATGATGCTGCAAGATAGTTGAATTAATAAATTATTTTATTTTAACACATTACAGATCAAAGATGTATGTTTTGGTTCTTAGTGACAGAATAGTCTTTACTTTGAATCTCAACAAATCAGACTAAGGCACCAACCACCATATGATGTCAAAGTTCAAAATTTCAAGGTTCGTTTTATTCTTAAAATGTATATAGACCCCTTTACATGACGAATCTTAAAATGACAAAGGCATAGTAAATTCATAATAACATCGTAACAGTCATCTTTACATAGGGGATAGAGGATTGAGTTTAAGTCAGGACATGTGCATTAGAATCCTACCTTAAGTACTTTAATAGAAATGTGTTCAAATCATTTACCCTCTCAGAGTATCAAATATAACTCTATAAAATGGAGACAATAACGCTCGTCCTACACATCTCAAAATTTTGTTATGACAAAAATACTTTGTAAAATTTAAAGTAACATGTAAATGTGCATTATTCATATCCGCCCCCCCTGCTTCAAGGGTATCGTTTTGGAAGAACAGTTCTACAATAAGCACTGTCTTTAAGGAGTGGATCGTTAGGTGTGCAGTTTCAGAAGTAGTGACAAGATAGTGGGGGACGTTACTTAGGCCTAGGAAATGGGAAAAGAGCTCCCAATCATAATGTGGCTAAAGCACCTTCTAGCTAAATTAAATTAGTTCCATAGATTCCTATGCATGGTCATTCCTAAAATTAGAACCCATTAGCCCTCACTATCGTATTTCTCCTTAACAGCCAGACAGTTGATTCAATTACCTCTTAGCAAAGGCATTTACTAAAATGTCATATTAAGAACAGTAGCTGCAAAACATTCCCCTCATAAACAATGAGTGCATTATCCCACCAATTCTTACAGGGCCCCTGGGGAGAATGTACTTTATCATTGTACAATTGTAATGAGGCATATGTATGGGGAATGTATGTGGCCAAAGTAACTCACAACTCTGATACCATACATCTTCTAAATCCTTTCTCTCCTATCAAATACTCCCAAAACTTCCTAGTGTGTAAAGCTTCTCTGCTGGTAGGCTACTTAGCTAGACTCCCGTACTCTGCTTATGTCCACAGGTTGATTCTCAGTTTTGACAATGATCTCTTGCATTAGTCCATAGTATTCCATTTTCTTTGCAGCCATAGGTCACACTCTTTGGAATTTCCATCCTTGGATTAATAACTCTATAATTATGTTTAGTTGCAGTATGGGTCCTTATGACATTTTTTAATAAATTTTTTAAAAAAATATTTATTTAGTATTTTATTTTTTCACCAATTACACATTTCTTTTTAAAAATTTGAGTTCCACATTCTATCTTCCACCCCACCCCACACTGAGAAGGCAAGCAATTTGAAATACAGTATACTTGTGTAGTCATGAAAAATATATTTCCATATTAGTCATGTTGTAAAAGAAAACATAGACCAAAAAAGTTCCAAAAATAAAGTTTAAAAAAGTATGCTTTGATCTGTATTTCATTTCCATTAGTTCTTTCTCTGGGGATGGATAACATTTTTCATCTTAAGTCCTTCAGAGTTGTCTTGGATCATTACATTCCTGAGAAAAGCTAAGTCATACAAAGTTTGATCATCTTACAATATTGCTGTTACTGTGTATAACGTTCTCCTGGTTCTACTCATTTTACTTTCCATCAGTTCATATAAGAATTTCCAGATTTTTCTGAAAGTTTCCTGCTCATCATATCTTATATTGCCATACTGTTGCATCATAATCACATACCACAGCTTATTCAGACTTTCTCCAATTAATGGTCATTCCTTCAATCTCTAATTCTTTGCCATCAGAAAAGAGCTGCTATAAATAAGTATTTTTGTACAGATAGGTCCTTTTCCATTTTTGTTTTTATCCCTTTGGGGGTACAGATCTAGTAGTGGTATTGCTGAGTAAAAGGATATGCATGGTTTTGTAGCCCTTTGGGCGTAGATCCCAAGTGCTCTCCAGAATGGTTGAATCAGTTCACAACTCCACCAACACAGCATTAGTGTCTCAGTTTTTTTCCACATACCCTTCAAGATTTGTAATTTTTCTTTGCTGTCTTATTAGCCAATATAATAGCTGTGATGTAGTAACTCTGAATTGTTTTAATTTACATTTCTCCAGGTAATACTGATTTAGAAAATTTTTGCAAATATCTATAGATAGCATTGATTACTTAATCTGAAAACTGGCTGTTCATATCGTTTGACTGTCAACTAGGGAATAGTTCTTATTTTGTTAAATTTGACTCAGTACACTATGTATTTAAGAAATGAGGCCTTCATAAGAGACATTTATTGTATAATTTTTTGTAGTTATAATTGTTAACTGTATTTCCCTCCATTCTATTCTCTCCTCCCCATTTACTGTATCCTCTCTCCCCTTTCACACTGTCCCTCCTCAAAAGTGTTTTACTTCTGATTACCACCTCCCCCAATCTGCCCTCCCTTCTATCAGCCCCGTGGCCCCTTCTTTTATCTTCTTCCCTTCCTACTTAACTGTATGGCAAGATAGATTTCTATACCCAATTGAATGTGTATGTTATTTCCTTGAATCAATTCTGATGTGAATAAAGTTCAGGAGTCTACCAGCTCCCCATCTTTCCCTCTACTGTAAAAGCTTTTTCTTGCCTCTTTTATGTGAGATAATTTACCCCACTCTTCCTCTCTCATTCTCTTTCTTTCCTTGAGTGCATTTCTCTTTCTCTTTAATTTAATTTAATTTTAGGTATCATCCTATCATATTCCACCTGCACCTATGCCCTCTGTCTATATACACTCCATCTAACTGCCCTAATAATGAGAAAGTTCTAATGAGTAACAAGTATCATCTTCCCATGTAGGAATCTTTAACCTATGTCCCTTTTGAATTCCCTTTCATGTTTACCTTTTTGTTCTTCTCTTGAGTTTTGTATTTGAAAGTCGAATCTCTATTCAGCTCTTGTGCTTTCATTAGGAATGCTTGAAAGTCCTCTATTTCACTGAATGTCCAATTTTTCCCCTGAAGGATTATACTCAGTTTTGCTGGGTAGGTGATTCTTGGTTGTAATCTTAGCTCCTTTACCTTCTGGAATGTCACATTCCAAAACCTCCTTTAATGTAGAAGCTGCTAAATCTTTTGCTATCCAAATTATGGTTCCACAATATTGGAATTGTTTCTTTCAGGCTTCTTGCAATATTTTCTCCTTGATCTGTGAGTTCTGGAATTTGGCTATAATATCCCCATCAGTTTTCATTTTGGTATCTCTTTCAGGAGATAAGAGATGGATTCTTTCAATTTCTATTTTACCCTCAACTTTTAGGATATCAGGGCAATTTCATTGATAGTGTCTTTTATCATAACTTTCAGGTAGTCCAATAGTTCTAAAATTATCTTTCCTTGATCTATTTTCAAGGTCAATTGTTTTTCCAATGAAATATTTCATATTGCCTTCTATTTTTTGATTTTGCCTTATTGTTTCTTGCTGTCTCATAAAGTCATTTAGTTTCCATTTGCTAATTTTTAAGAAAGTATTTTCTTCAGTGACCTTTTGTACCTCCTTTTTCATTTGGCCAATTCTCTTTTGTAGGGAGTATTCTGTGAATTTTTGTGCCTCTTTTTTTCCATTTGGCCAATTTTGCTTTTCAAGGCATTCTTCTCTTCATTGGATTTTTGTACTTTTTTTTTTTTTTTACTGTTTGGCTTATTTTGTTCTTCAAAGTGTTATTTTCTTTAGTATTTTTGTGCCACCTTTACCAACCTGTTGACTCTTTATTCACGATTTTCTTGAATCACTCTCATTTCTCTTCCCAATTTTTCCTCTACCTCTCATATTTGATTTTTAAAGTTCTTTTTAAGCTCTTCTGTGGCCTGAGACCAATTCAGATTTTTTTTCTTGGAGGCTTTTGATGACTTTTTGGTGACTTTGCTGTCTCCTTCTGAGGATTTATTTTGAGCTTCCTTTTCACTGTGGTTCCTTTCTGTAGTCAGATTTTTAATGGTTTTTTTTTGCTCATTTTCCAGCCTATATCTTTATTTTTTGCTAAAGGGAGGCTTTGCTTCCAAAGTACTGTCCCAAGCTTCAAGGGGTTTGTGCAGATGTTTTCAGAGATACTTCTCAGTCCATGCAAGTTTTCAGTTCTTCCAAGGTGGTATGCTGTAAGGCCAGGCATGTTTCCTAGTCTCCTGGCCTGGGTTCTTTTCTGAGAGCAACACAAGCAATTTTTCTGCCCTAGAACTGTGTTGAGGGTCCCTGCTTCACTGTGGCCACAAGCTTTGGTGTGTTAGTGCTCCTCCTAATATGGGTACAGCCACCTAGGATTGTGACTCAGATTTGAGTATGGGCAAAACAACAGATTTCTGTCCCCAGTGCCATCAAACAGACCTCTGTAATCTCCTGACCAGTTCTTTGGCCCTCTTACCATCTATGGGCTGAGGTCTCTGAAAGCAACTGTTGCTGCTGCTGATTCCCTCACTCCCAAGGCCTACTTCTGGTTTGCTGGGGCCTCTCTGCATTAGACCAACCTTCACTCTCACCCCAGTGCAACAGAGCTTTTCTGCAAAGCTTCTAAGTTGTCTTGGGCATGAAAATTGGTTTACCCTGTCCTCTTGTGGGTTCTGCCGCTCCAGAATTTGTTTTGTAGCGTTATTTAAAGGTGTTTGGAGCTCAGTGAAGCCTTGCCTTTTTTGCCACCTGACTCTGTCTTATCTACTCACTTTTTAAAAACTGTTTTGAACTGATTCTCCAAAAGCTGGATGTATCCCACTATAACAATAATGGGGCAACTGTGGGGGAAAAAAACCAACAACACCAGCACACAGGAAGGCTCCTAGTACAGGGTTTTTGATCTGCTTTTCCAAGGAAAGCAACTTTAAGGGGTTAGCAATCTCACTTCAATTAAACATACATATATCATTCACTTAGTTCAGGGGGAAAAGTCAGCACCCTGAGCTTAGAGCAAATACAAACAGAAATTACAAACAGAGACAATATAAACAGAACAAATACACACAGTTATCAACACACAGGCCTCTAGCTGTCTGATCAAAGAATGAAATAGTTACCAGAGAGAGAGGCACCAACATCTGGGTTTTCAAAGCCAGGGGACTCCAACAGCTATCCAGAGTCTTGTCTGGTCAAATCACATGACACTTTTCCAGTGAGTGAGAACCCACAACAAAATGCTAACCTCTGAGTTTATATACCCTGTTCAAGGTCAAAGGGCATCACAACCATGTGACTCAAAACCATGTAACGCTTCTTCAGGCATCACAACTATGTGACTCAAACCTATGTGAACTAGGCTTTCTTGTTTCTTAAGCTGGTCAAAGACTCTTGATTCAATCAAAGAAACGAAGGGCCAGACTCATCAAAAGTACTTGATTATCTCAGTGCTCCGAAAGAGAAAACAGCAAAAAAGATTCACCCTAATTATCATTACACCCACTTAGAACAGGTCCACTTATAGATGATTATAGTTGATTGGGGGTAAGCTGAGTTAAAGTCCTCTTCTCCCTGCCCCCTCCCCCGCCCAAGAAGAAAAGAGGTAGATGTGTGTCTGATTTCTGCATTTGCCTTCAACTTGCCAAAGTGAGCTGAATCTTCATAATCTCTGGCCCTTTAGGGGAATGGAAAAATGATTAGTCTGATCCAGTGTCTAGGATCTTGGCAAGTATTTTCAAAAAATGATGTTCATTCTTTATAAAGGGATCACTGGTTTATCAGCTCATTAACACAGTAACAACTCATCATTTGTGAATGTATCCTGTGGATACATTTGTAAATATATCCAATATAAACTGAACTAAGGGGTGGAGTGGGGGAAAGAAAGAAATACTTCTTGCCTTACACATGCACACACAAATATATGTGCACACACTTATTGCACATACACAGACAAAATATCTAGGTAAAACTGTGGGAGTCATATGCACGATACATATAGATGTGTATATGTATGCATATATGTATATATATTTATATATACACACATGGGTACATTTGTATATGTGTAGAGAAAGCACTGGGAATGCAGTGCCCATCCTACCTCCATTAGGGGCAGCCACTGATCCATAGATTTAAAAGAAATCATCAAGGGTCCATATGTAAGGACAAAAAAATCAACTTATTTATACAGATATGAGAAGAAAAAAAAATGCACAGCTTAACAGTTTGTGTGGATACGTAGAACTTTATTAGATACGTGTATAAGCGTATTTGTGTGTAAGCACACACACACACAGAGGGAAGCTTAAGGTGGCACAGGGGACAGATTTGTGAGCTTGGACTCAGTAAGACATCCTCTTAAGTTCAAATATGGCCTCTGACACTTAGTAACTATGTGACCTTGGACAAGTCCTATAGTCCTGTTTTTTCTCAGTTTTATCATCTTTAAAATGAGTTGGAAGGAAATGGCAAATGACCAGTATCTTTGCTATGAAAACCCCAAATGGGGTCACAAAGAGTTGGACATGACTGACAAACAACTGAACAAACATACATACACACAGGCACACATATAGATACATGTATGTGTCTGTGTGGGTATACATACACATACAGTAGTGTATTTATATGTATATATATATATATATACGTACACACACACACACACACACACACATATATATATTGTTCAGCTTAGTTTAGTTAAGAACGTATATATACGCCTTTTATCAATGATTTTCATATATATACATATGGGTATTTATACATATATTTGTGTGTATATGTATGAGTTTGTGCACATGTGTATACATATACATGTGATTATATTTATGCATATACACATATGCATATATGTATATATGTATACATACCAATAAAATTAACACAAGTCCATTTTGTTTGTAGTTCCCAAATCTTGTCTCTGTTTGTATTGGGACCCCCACTCTGTATGCCACCTTCTTTTCTGCTAAAACAGCAAGGATCATCCTATCTATTAAGGCCAGGCTACAAAAGATAGCTAATGAGAAGAAGAGCCTTTCCTGTTACTAGCCCTAGCTATAGGCTCTCTCCAATTCAGAAGCACCCTATACTCAATTCATCTCCTGTCTAAATTAAAATCTATATAAGCCATGTTACTTTTCTTCCTTCAGGAACTCTCCACCTGTACCAGTGGGGCTCCTTTGCTAGTGACCTTGACAAACCTTTGATAATTGGAGGTAATCAAAGTTACTTTATTTTGTAAAGTACCTCCATCTTGTCCCTCAGGGTTTTAGCCCCTTTTGTTACCCCAAGAGTGTTATAACATCCAAAGCTCTTACGAACAGATGTAGCAACTTCTCTCCAAAACCATAGAATGTGTGCATTTCTGATAACCATGAGACAGCCTGGAGCCACCTGAAAAGTCCTTAGATTCTTTACCCCTATGTATAAAAACCCATCTCCCCAACCTCATAATCATAGTCTCTTGCATTCTGCCTGTACATGTACATTCTAGGTGATGGATATTGCAGAAATCTTTCATAAAACTTTCATCTTTTCTCCTCAGACATTTGTGGTATCAGATTTTATGACCCATCAATATGCATGTTGTAGATCATGCTTACTTTGGGAGAAGAAAAAAGGAGACTGATAGAACAGAGGGGCAGGGCAGTATAATAGAGAGCCCTGGAATTGTGGTCATAAGAAGTAGGCTTAAAGCCTACCTAGTTCCATATGACTGTGAGCAAATCATCGTCTTTTTTGAAATCTTAGTTTCCTCATTTATACCATTTGAGGCAGTTGTAGCAAAGAGATTTCCAGTGGAGGAGAGAGTTTGGTTACTTGGAGATCCCAATCACACAGATCAATTCCCTATTCTCCAAAGAAAATAATTTGGTTAATAATACTTGTTCAAACTAAGGAAAATATGAGGAAAGTGCTATGCACATGTGAGAAAACATTACTAAGAGAGGAATGGGTCTGAAAAGAGGGGATAAAATACAGACACAAATATAGAGATTGAAAAAAATTATGTTGAATAAGAGAAACTCCAGGAAACTCATAAGGACAGGGAAGAGAAGAGGGTTTAATGTAGAGTATTTCATTATTATTGTATGTTGTTGGAAGGTAAAAGCCCTCTTTCGCAAACTCACATCCTATTGTCCATAAGAACTATAGGGGTGAGAGTAAATTGTAATTTCCCTTTGAAAAGCTCATTAAGTACTTCAGAGCTCTTTAACTATTCTTGTCTTTAAAGAGGCTTTAGTATGAAAAGGATTTCCTAAACCACCTGTGGCTATGGGATTGGAAGGAGGAGAAAGAGTACTGTGTGGTCTCTTTCAGTATTGGGAACTTCAATTTACACAAAAGTCAACTTGTTCTGTTTGATACAGTAACTCAGAATTAGGAGTAATGGTCTGGAGTTGCAAAGTCAATTGCAGCTTTTCAAAACGGAAATGGGCTGCTTCAGGAGAGAAAGATTTCCTCTATACAAAGGAAGAAAGTTTTCCATAAGAGAACAGATGACCTCCTGTCAGAGATCTTGCAGAAGGGATTAATACGCCCATCCAAATTGGACTAGATGGATTCTGAGATTCCTTCCACGTCTGAGATTCAGACATTCTCTGAATCTGCTTTACACTGAAGAGGCAGAGAACAATAAGAATCTAACAGTGTGAGAGTAAGTAGGGCAGAGATTTCTCTTCCTTGAACTAGATTAAATGCTACACTGATGTTTTAAATGGCCAAAAGAAAGTTGAAGAGAAATATTTACTTTTTCCACTTCTTTTTTGTACCATCCTTTAAAGTTTGTGATTTTTTTACATATGTTATCTTATTTGAAACTAGCTACCTCTGTGAGGTAGGTGCTATTATTGTGCCCACTTCACTGGTGAGGAACCTGACCTTGAGAGAAATTAAGTGACATGATCAGGGTCACATAGCTAGTAAGTATCTGAAGCAGGATTTAATGATCTTCCTGACTCTGAGTCCAGTATTCTAATCATTGTACAAGCTAGCTGTTTCTCAGCCTCCTTTCAACTCTTTTAGAAATAACAACAATATATGTAAATAATGTATTCTTCATAGTGGGTAGAGAACCCAAATAAGAGTCAGGAATACCTAAGTTCAGATATATTTTGGACTGTGTGACTCTAGGCAGGTCAATTAACTTCTTAGTGCTCCGGGAAAATCTGAGACTATAGGTTGCAAAGCATTTGCCTGTGCTTATTGATAAAAGAAGTTTCCTTATCAAGAGCTTTAAATACCAAAGAAATCATAGGTCTAGTTTTATTCTATCTTCAAATCAGAAGATGAGGAAGTCTGCTATAGTGGCAAGGGAGGTGGGAAGACTTGCACTCAAGTCCTGCTTCTGACATAAACTGGCTTTGTGACTCAGCAAATGACATTTAACTTCTCATTGCCCAAAACAATTCTCTAAGATTTTAAATTGCCTTAAATTTTCTGATTTGGCTTGGAAGAGTGAGTTTTCTGATTGGGAAATCATAGGTAGATAATACTTGTGTTTGTTTGCATTGTGTGTGTGTGGAGGGGGGGGTGTGGGTGTGTGGGTGTGTAAGAGAGAGAGAGAGAGAAAAAGAGAGAGAGAGAGAGAGAGAGAGAGAGAGACAGAGGCAGAGAGAAAGACAGAGAGACAGAGAGAGAGAGACAAAGACAGAGAGAGAGAGAGAGAGAGAGAGAGAGAGACAGATACAGTGACAGAGACAGAGAGAGCCAAGAGAGAAGAGAGACAGACAAAGATCGACAGAGATAAAGAGAGACAGGGAGATGAAAAGAGAGTCAGAGATAGAGATGCAGAAAGAAGCAGCAGAGACAAAGAGAGAAGAGATATAGTTAAAGAGAGAAGAGACAGGGAGAGAGAAACCAAAAAGAGACAGAAAGAGTAGTGACAGAGAGGCAAGACAGATATTGACAGAGACAGGGACAGACAGAGAGAAAGAGACAAAGAGAGGAAAGGCAGAGAGATTGAGACTTGTACGTAGACAAAGACAGACAGAGAAACCGACTAACAGATTTAAGACAGGCAGGTAGAGGTAGAGAGTCAGATTGAAAAAAAAATGATGTAGAAGTCTGCTGGTAGTATATTATGCTAATTACTTAATTAACGTTCATTCATTCTGTCAACAAAATTAAGTACCTGCCTATGGGTAAAAAGCAGGGTGCTAGGTGCCAGAGACGCAAAAACAGAAACAAAAACAATCCCAGCTCTCAAAGAGGTTACATTTATGGGAAATATACATTTATCTAGATAAGTAAATACAAGGTGGAAGAAAGAAAATGTTAATAATTGGAGTAATCTGGGAAGGTTTCATGTGGAAGGTGACACTTGAACAGACTCTTCAAGGAAGATGAGAATTCTAAGAGGCAGAAATAAGGTTAAAATTAAATTTTCTGAATAGTAAATTATTAATTCAAATGAAGTCACTGACAACTTCAGATTAATTGAACTGAATGTAGGCATATAGAATTTGAAATATAGAAGAGATCATAGAAATCACCTGGAATAGTCCTTCATTTTACAGATGAGGAAACTGAAATCCAACGAAGTTAACAAACTTGCCAAGAAAACAGGCATCTCAGTTAATGTTAGAGTCAGCCCCAAACTCCCTTCTTCTCAACATACACTCCTATACATTTTTAAATGACTTTTACTTTTCCGTAATAGAAGTTAGCTTAAAATAGTCTAAAGTATAGAGGTGTTTTATTTTTGTTTTTCTTTATTTCTATTTGTTAATTAGAATACAAGACAATATATGCAATTCTTATGCTATTTCTTTGGAAGAGGTGAATATTGTCTGGGGAATGGTTAACTAGTGGACATTTAGGCAGAATTGACAGATCTTGTTCTTGTCCCCACAAAAGTGGAGGGATCATTGGTCATTCATGTATTTTATAAAGTCAAAGTTTTTCTTTTTTTTTTTAAGTTCAGAGTTCAAACTGCATGTGTATGGTTAAGACAAACATCACAAATGATTATAAGAAGGATGTGTGAGTTGAAGTCGTTTATGCCCCAGAACCGTGTCACATGTTTCACATTTATTTCGGGCTTTGTTTTGGCACACATTTGTGAATTAGCCATCTATAAAATATCACATGTAATAACAAGTACATTGACAGGAGCCATAGGAAAAAAGGGAAATTTCCTCTCCTTCCACATCTTTGAAAATGCAAATGAACTAAATATGAAAAGCAAAAAGCACATGTTACTTATCTTAGATGCATAATAGAGAAATTGGTGATATTTAATTATATTTTCGGTATGCATTTTCTCCTTTTCAAGAATGTTACTAACATGTTGAGTTGATTCTCCATGAAGATATAAATAATAGTGATGCAAAATTAAAAAGGTGTGAAGGGTTCATATTATGAATTTGTGGAGAGATTACACACACTAAAAAGTTATATCTCTAAAATTTTCATTGGAATCAAGGCAAAAATAATGCTTCATTGCTTGTCATCCCCTATAAAATTCTTCTCACTGGCTACATTGTCACCTAAGAAGAAAACTGGCATTAAGGTGAGTGAATTAATTTTGGCTGAAGAGGCACTACAAAGCTTAGTGTCATAGTTTAGTTGACACAATTTGTATGGCTCCCCCAGTACCTAGCATTTCCTTTCCCTAAGAGGAAATGGGTTTTATACAACCCATCATTTGTCAATTTATGTGCAATTCTTAATTGATTTTGCCTTATTAATCTTGTGAGGTAGGATAGGCAGTCAGTCATTTGAAGCAATATTTATTAAACACCATACAACATGTGGAGAGAGTCATGTGTTAGTTGGTGTGCTTAGTAAGGAAGACTCAGTGTAGATTGGCTATTGTCTAGTTGAAAGAACTCCCCATTTGGAGTCATAAAACACATGCTCAGATGTTTGCTCTACTACTCCCTGTGTACCTTTGAGAAATTAACCAAATTTGTTCAGTTCTTCTTTACATGTCAAATGACAATTAAGCTAGATGTTGGGCCAGTTTCCTCATTTTAAAATGGGACTGCTTCACAGGGTTTGTGAGGCTTCAGAGAGGTTATATAAACACATACATACACACATACATACATACTTAGGCATATATGTATATATATATACATGCATGCACACACATATATACATACATATATGTATCATGTTTTTCCAACAAAGAACCATATAAAAGTATCATCACCACTATCATCATCATTATTAATATCAATATTATTGGATGTTGAACTAAAGTCTCCTGTTGTTGTTTTTTTTTTGGCAGCTTGCAATTAAGTCCTTGTTAAACTCATTGCAAGTAAAGACTGAACCTTCTAGAGAATCATATATAGTGAAAAATGGCTTAGTAACAGAGTGAATGAATGAATGAATATATGAAATAATGAATGACTGAAAGAAAAATTATTAAGTGATTTATATGTATATGCATAAACATACACATATATCATATATATATATATATACACATATATATGTCAATTTCTATACTAAGCAGTAATGAGGACACAAATAAAAAATCAAGACGGTTCCTGTCCTTCGAAGAGTGTTCATGATAAAAAAAAAAGTGAGAACACATAAAGGGCATTGGTAACTAGCAAGGACTATTTTGGTTTAAACAATGACAGATATGGTGAAAGAAGCTTTGGAGGTCTAGATAAATATATCCTTTCCTGTAGCAATGACAGTATTAATTTTATTATGGTTTGGAGCTGAGTGTGGGGCAGTCCTGCATGTATACATATAATAGGGATCATAGGGAGATTTTAGTCAGGGTATTAAGAGGAAGATGACTGGGGCCAACCATATATAGTGGATGATATAAAATGCTTAGCAATCAGATCAATGCATACCCCAAGGTATGAGTTCTAGATCTGAAAGGGATAAGATGCTGGGGGGGGGTGATTTGTTAAAACCCGACAGGAGTTCACAGTATGATTCTTGAGTCTTAATATCAGACTCTTGGAAATGCTTTGGTATTGGTAGAAGATGCCTCTCTGTCTCTGGGGCATCATGTACTTTTTTGTCCTTTTCTGAGCATTAGGTTATGACATTGTACTGCTTTTGTATTTCATGCCCTGATTTTACCCAAATATGGTTTTTTTTGAAGAACCCCGACTCTGAAACACAAATACACATGTCAATGGTAAACATTCTGGTACATTTTGAAGGAATTTAAACATTCCAGCTGTGGTTGCATTAGAGTATGGCTGAGTTAGGGCTTTCTTACATTCTCTCAATTCTTTAAAGCTAAGCCTGGAAATAAAACACCAGAAAGTTCCAAGAAGGACCTAGTCTTATATTTAAAGTAGTCAAACAAGGGAAACACACACATAGACATACACACACATACACACAAATGCAAGCATATTCAAAACAACAGTTTAGCAGTTTATTCACTGTTTCCAATACATTTTGTCTTCTGGTTAACAAATACAAAATTGAGAAGAAAATTATTTTAACAGATCAAAATCATAAAGTTCTCATGGCCCTCAAATTCATTACTTTTTCCACAATGAGAAGAAAAAAAGAGAATATGTTTTGACTTTGTTCTTCTTATTCCTATACACAAAGTTATGAAACTCAATGAGAGTAAATTTCTTTTCATGTAATGCTCAACCCTTAGTGTGGTAAACTTGGAAGAATAAAAAATGAAGATTATAGATATGAAATTTCCAATGGAATTGTTATAATATGATATAATCTTTAATTATGGTTCTCTTTGTCAAAAGTGGCCTTTGGTGGTTCCATTACATTCTTCCTATGAAGATGTGGATTTTTAAAAGTTTTATTAGGTGATGAATTTTAGATATGAACACTTTATGTGGTTCCAGAATGTCACCAACAGTCTCATATTTGTGAGGCTTTGAATGGCATTGATATTATTGTGTTTAAGTATAAGGAAGTCAGATGTGAGGAGGAAATTTCCTTTATCAAGCATAGCATTTACTTCTCTTTGAAGCTTCTTTTTCTTATGATTAATTTCTCATGTTGGTTGATTCTGTGTAACATATTGTTCATTGTCATCAAAAATGGCAGGAAAGATAGAAAGATAGGAAGCTTTTTTTCTTAAGGATTTATTTGACAGTAGAGAAATTAGTCTAGCCTCCTGGGAGCTCTATAGAAAATAATTTCTTCTCTGAGGGAAATATTCAATTACTAAACCAATTGGGAAATATTTATTGTGCACATACTAAGTTGTCAGCATTATATAAGGTGTGAAATGGGATAAAATGCTTTACTATCACAGACTTTATAATGGCTCAGATTCCACTTTCTCTTTAGTGTCTTCTTCCCTACCTCATCTTGTATTTAGCTAACTGCTAAGTCTATTCTATTCTCTAATAGAATGTTACTTTTTGGGAGCAGAGCCAAGATGGCAGCTTAAAACCAAGGATTCACTTAAGCTCTTCCCCAAATCCCTCCAAACACCTGTAAAAATTACTCTAAACAAATTCTAGAGCTATGCCCATAAAATAACAGAGGGAAACAAGTCTTCAGCCTAAGACAGCCTGGGAAGCGTCTATCTCACCGGGCTGGCAGCGGAGCCCAACCTAACATGGGCCATGCCAGGACAGACCAAGCATGGAATACATCTCAGTGAGCAGGCCTCAGGACCATGGATCACTGAACTGTGGCAATTACCAGACTTCTCAACCCACAAACTCCAAAGACAATGGAGCAGGTCAGTGGGAAAACTACTGGATCTGGGTGAGGGAAGTACATGTTCTGTCTGCAACCCCAAGGTGGCAGAGGTGAAACAAAGATAGCAGCAGTAACAGCAGCAGCACAGCAGATGCTTCAGGTCCCAGGCCCATATGGTGGGAGGAATCAAGTGGTTGATAGAAGCAGGAGTGCAAGGATTGCTTTGCTGGCACTGAGGCAAGGTTCTCTTGCTTTGCCTTGCCTGGGTCTAGGTCATGGTCCTGTTGGGTGGTTCTTAAGTGGGAGGAGGGGCACTGGTATGGCAGAACTTTGTGGTGTGTCATACCACCTAAGAATTGAAGTAGCTTTGAAAACAGCCCCAAACCCCTGAAGCTATGGACAAAGCACTGCATACACTGAAAGCAGTCATAACCAAAAGTCAAGTAATTGGCTGGGAACATGAGCAAGCAGTGATAAAGGACTCACCTTAAAAATAGACTAACACAAATTGCAAAAGAGCTCCAAAAAAGTCAATGAGGAGAAGAATGTCTTAAAAGGCAGAATTAGCCAAGTGGAAAAGAATGTCCAAAAGACCACTGAAGAAAATACTGCCTTAAAAACTAGAATGGAGCAAGTGGAAGGGAGCAATTTTATGAGAAATCAAGAAATTATAAAACAGAACCAAAAGAATGAAACTATGGAAGAAGTGTGAAATATCTCATTGGAAAAACCACTGACTTGGAGAATAGATCCAGGAGAGATATTTTGAAAATTATTGGACTACCTGAAAGCCATGGTCAAAAAAAGAGCTTAGACATCATATTTCAAGAAATTATCAAGGAAAACTGCTCTGATATTCTAGAACCAGAGGGGAAAATAGAAATTGAATGAATCCACTTATCACCTCTTAAAAAAGATCCCCAAAAGAAAACTCTCAGGAATATTGTAGCCAAATTCCAGAGTTTCCAGGTCAAGGAGAATATATTGCAAGCAGCCAGAAAGAAACAATTTGAGTATTTTGGAAACACAATCAGGATAACACAAAGTCTAGCAGCTTCTATGTTAAGGGATCAAAGGGCTTGGAATATGATATTCTGGAGGCCAAAAGAACTAAGATTATAAACCAAGAATCACCTACCAAGCAAAACTGAGTATAATGCTCTAGGGCAAAATATGGATTTTCAATAAAAAATGACTTTCAAGCATTCTCGATGAAAAGACCAGTGCTGAATAGAAAATTTGACTTTCAAACACAAGAATCAAGAGAAGCATGAAAAGGTAAACAGGAAAGAGTAATCACAAGGGTCTTACCAAAGTTGAACTGTTTTCTTTACATTCCTCCATGGAAAAATGATATTTGTAACTCATGAGAACTTTCTCAGTATTAGGGTAGCTGCAGATAACACACACACACATACACACATGTATATGTATGTACATACATATATGTATATACATCTGTGTGTATGTATATATGTATATGTTTTTATATATATATATATATATATATATATATAGAGAGAGAGAGAGAGAGAGAGAGAGAGAGAGAGAGAGAGAGAGAGAGAGAGAGAGAGAGAGAGGGCACAGGGTGAGGTGAATATGAAAGGATGATATCTAAAAATAATTAATTAATAAGAAAATTAAGGGGTGACAGAGGAATATATTGGGAGAAGGAAAAAAGGAGAGATAGAATGGGATAAACTATCTCACACAAAAGTGTCAAGAAAAAGCTGTTGTAATGGAAGGGAAGAGGGGGCAGGTGAAAGGGAATGAGTGAATCTTGCTCTCATCAGGTTTGTCTTAAGGAGGGAATAACATACACAGTCAATTAGTTATCTTACCCTACAGGAAAGTAGGGGGGAAGAGGATAAGAGGGGGTGATGACAGAAGGGAGGGCAGATGGGGGTAGGAGGTAATCAAAAGCAAGCACTTTTGAAAAGGGACAGAGTCAAGGGAGAAAACTGAATAAAGGGAGACAGGATAGGATGGAGGGAAATATAGTTAGTCTTTCAAAACATGACTATTATGGAAATGTATTGCATAAAGATATATGTGTGGCCTATGTTGAATTGCTTGCCTTCTCAAGGAGGGTGGGTGGGGAGGGAAGAAGGGAGAGAATTTGGAACTCAAAGTTCTGAAACCAAATGTTTAGAAAAGTTGCTTTTACATGCAACTGGGAAATAAGATAAATAGGCAATGGCATATAGAAATCTATCTTGCCCTATAAGAAAGTAAGGGGAAAGGGAATGGGGGGGGGTGATAGAAGGGAAGGGAGACTGGGAAAAAGGGCAATCAGAATTTAGGCCATCATAGGGTGGGCAGGGGAGAAAATTTGTAAATCAAAATCTTTTGGAAGTCAATCTTGAAAACCAAAAATATTAAATAAAAAAATAATGTTACCTCTTTGTAAGCAGGAAATTGTCTTCCTCCCCCCTTTCTGTTTCTATTCCCTGAACTAAGATAATGCCTGTAACATAGTAAGTGATTAATATATGTTTTTTGAGTTGAATTTAATAGAATGTGGATGTATATATAATGTATATAAAAATGAGTAAACCAGTTAATATTCAAATGCTCAATTCTTTCTCTGGTCTTATAGACAAAAACTATTCTAAGAAGATGAGAAGTGAGAGGGATTTGAATGTTGGGGTAATCAGGTAAAGTTTATGGGAGATATGAGACTTGTGGTTAGCTTCGAATAATGGAAGAGGCATTAAATATAAGGAGAATGGTGAAAAAGTCTAAGAAAGTGGTGATGAGCATGGTGGGTCTATAGCCCTGTAACAATACCAATTTGACTAGTAATTGAGCAGGAGCATTGTGAAAGGTGAATTTATAAAGAACTGAAATGACTTTTCTAAAACTACATAAATAACTAGAGAACTAGGCTTTAAACTAAGGTCCTCTGGCCTTCCATTACAATGCTGAAAAGAGACATTGAACTGATTTTGAGATAAGATGTCTATGTGAAGGCAGTCGATAGGTAAAAATAGGTAACTATAGCAAGTTATCCATTATCTTATACCTTTTTATTAACCTAATGTATTGCTATAGTCAAGGTCACTAGACTGATAGAGAAGGAAAAAGCAATTATTAGGTACTTGCTATGTGGCAGGCTCTGTGCCAAATGCTTTACAAATATTACCTAATTTAACTTTGCCACAACCCAGTGAGGTAGGTGCTATTATGATCTCCATCTTACAGTTGAAGAAATTGAGGCAGCCATAAAGTTTAAGTGACTTATCTAGGATTATATATCTAGTAAATACTTGAAACCAGATTTGAATTCAAGTCTTCCTCAATCCAGGTCCAGCACTCTATGCATTGTAATACCTAGCAGCCTCTATTAAGTATTAGTAATATGTATAATATCAGTAACTAATATAATAAAACCTTCCCAACCTATCCTCCACATTATGTGTATAGGTAGGAAGGGGTGGTAAGAGAAAAGTTCCAAAAGGCAGGATGTTGTTCTGCACATCCTAAGACTGCCATAGTAGTTGTAAAGAACTGTAAGGAAACCTAAGCTCTAGCCAATTGGTCCCTGATAATGCTACTTGTACCATCACCCAAGTCAGTGAAACTGCTCATATAAATCTAAGAAATAAATGGTGTTGCATATGTTTGCAGGTTGACCCTACATAAGGGTCCATAAGGTTAATAGTTTTGACATGAATATATTGGAGCTAATATGTTCCTTCATGTTCTAGTTGATTGAGAAGTAGGTAATTTATCAAGCATTGACTTACTTTGTGTGATTTACTCACACTCTGCTAAGTGATGTGGATAGAAAGTAAGGTAATGAAATACTTCTTGTCTTCAAGGGTCTTACATTCTAATAGGAAAGGATAGCACGTAAAGGGAAGGTGTAAAGTACGAAAGCAATCAAACCCCAAATATGTAAGAAATGACTAAAGAGATGAAAACTTTCCTCACATGCCAATAAAACTGAAAATGGATGTTGATAGATGTTGGTCAGGGCCTCATACTGCTTTTTGCCAATAGTACCTTCCAAGTCTCATAGAAACTCTCATTTACAGGTCATACAGCAACCACTGTAAAGGAATGACAACAACAACATCCAGAACAACAAAACACAACAAAAATGTAATCATTAATCCTAGATTAGATGAAATAAGAATTTAAATTGAATAGTTATTAAATCTGAAGATGAAAAAATTGGAGGCTCTGAGATAATTGGATATCTTCACTTTATACAGACTTCAGGGATTATACCTAAAAACAAATGAATGACAAAATAACACCAAAATCTCAAACGATTTAAAAAAGTATATGTGCATGACTTGATTGGAGTTTGTTTAAGTCCTTTTTGAAATATGGAAGACATAACCCAATCTTAACTGATTTTTAAAAAGTAGATCGGCATGATTTGACTGGAGTTTTTATTTTTTAAATCTCTGTTGAAATATGACAGAGATAATCATATTAGTGAATGTGAGAGGAAAAAATAGTAATTCAATGAAGCTGTTTTTTACTGTAACCATAATGAAATCAATGCATTATCATAGTACCTGTTGGAAAATGAAAATAAAACCTTTTAGGACCTATATATGACAGTATACCCAATAGCTGTATTTAGAACCATAAGAGAAAAAGCAGAGCTATCAAGGAATGTCCTTAACAAGTATCACACATCAAACAGCATGAATAAATTGAAATAAATTGAGATTGCTATTGAAAGAAATTGGAAGTATCTAGTTTCAACATGGCACACATAGTATGTATACATTAGCATCCACATGACAAGCAAAGAAAATTTTAACATTTTTTTTCCAGCTGAAGGCAATAAAAAAGAAACATGCAGAAAAGAACAAAAAAATCATATCATAAATCCTAGAGTCTCTTAATGAATAATTGAAAGCAAAAGTGAATATGTTTACGTGATACGATTCAAATCAACATAACAAAAAAAACAAACTATGCAATGAACAATCCACCTTCAATGACAAGCTTTACTATAGAGGCTTGAAAAGTAGAAAAAAATTCGTGGACAAGTAAAAATGAGGATGTGGATCATTTCCAGTCATCTAGATAGCCACAAGAAGCCCAATATAATTGCCCATACAATAAGGATCAAAGGAAGAAGGCAAGAATAACAATATTAGTTCTTACTGAGCTCAAGGACATTGTGGCAAGCTATTTGCTGAACTGTTAACCACCATAAAAAGGTCAGTTTTGGGGCAGCTAGGTAGCACAGTGAATAGAGCATCAGTCCTGGAGCTGGGAGGACCTGAGTTCAAATTCAGCCTCAGACACTTGACACACTTACTAGCTGTGTGACCTTGGGCAAGTCACTTAAAACCAATTGCCCTGCCTTCCCCCTTCAAAAAAAAGGGCCAGTTTCCTTTTTAGGGCTTATATTCCCCTTTTCAAAGATGGAGACAAAAAAGACACTGACAAAGGAAACTGAAAAATTTACATAATAGCAGGAAACTTCATAAAGAAAGAAAAGGTGGCCTGGATGAATGATTAGATAGTGTCTGGGTTTAGTTAGATATAGTAAGGATACAACAATCCAGATATCCTAATCACAGATCCCAAGGCAGAAAAGTAAACTTGAGTCTAGGTGGGACATGAGAACCATCTTTTACCTATTTGTAGCAGAGTTGTACAGAAGAGTGAATATTGAGTATGTATTGAATTTGCCATCACTAGAAGTACTCAATCAGAGTACAGATGACAATTCATTCCCTATGTTGTAGAAGAGATTTGAGCTTTGGGTTGGGGTTGGACTAGATCATCTATGAAGTTTCTTTCAATTGTTTAATTCTGTTAGGAATCAACTGAATAAGAAATTGCTTTGAAAACTCTGAAATGCTACACCAGAGTAAGGTATTATTATTAAATCACTTAACAGATGATTGTAACCATAATGGGGAAAATGGAATCATCTATTTATTGAACACATGCTATAAGCAAGGCAAGCACCTAGGTGGTGCAGTGAATAGAATGTTTTGCACAATTTTTTTTCCTGTTTGAACAGAGGGTTCAATGTAAGAGAAGAATTTTTAAGATGGAACATGATGTTAAAACATTAATTCACAAATTAAAAAGTAAAGAAAAGATAAAACAAATGAGAAGAAAGATATCCCTTCCATTAGGAAATAGAACAATATATTCATAGTATATATTTTTTAATATGAAATGATACTTCATTCAAGGGATTGTGATACTGATTAATATGTATTTGAACTCATGGAAAAATGAGGAACTTTAAAGATCCTATAATTTTCCCATTGCAAAATAAATAACATGAGTAGATTTTTTTTCCCTTTGCTAGTACAACTTCTCTCTGTTGTCCCGCATTTCTAATCTGGGGATTTAGTGAAAGTGAAATGGACTGTTTAATGGAAAAAATTTCCCCACATTTAAGAATGCAACTCACATCAAAAGGTTTCACACCCCCATAAAAAAAAACCCATTTCCCTTATAACATAGCCATGTCAACATTAGCTCAGATAGATTTAATAAAGTGAGAACATAAAGGACTTGGAAATCCAGATGAATATGATATTTAATAAGTAAACACTATGAATTTTTTAACAGAAAGATTGGCATGACAAAAGTAATATAAAAGGACAATTAGTTTTGCAAAGTGGATTACTAATTTTCTTTCCAACTCATCCTGAATTCTCCCTGCATCCAAATGTCCACATTGCCTTCCATGCCTCCATTCTTCTACATGGTAGAATGAACACCTTCCATATTTCAGCTTTTTGAAATATTTCTCTTTCTTCAAGACCATGCCCAAGGGCTATTTCTTCAATTAAAAACTTCCCTAATCTTTTAAGTGAATAGAAACTTCTCCCTCTTTTTTTATTTCCCTAAATTATTTTGTCTTCCTTGCTCCTTTGAACTTAATCCAGCCTAGCTTTTATCATATGTATCTTTGTGCATGCCCTATCCCCCTTATTAGATTGTAAGCTCCTCAAGGTAGAGAACATGTTGCTTTTTGTCTTTATATTCCAAGTACTTGATGCATTGTCTTTTGCATACTTAGATATTTAATAAATATTTGTTGAACTGAAGTTAATTGAATTGGCAACATTTTAGAGAAAGAATTGGATAAGATGGAGAAGGGGGGAAGTAATTCTGGAATCAGGGAGACAAGCCAAGATAATATTATTGTACTTAGGAGAATTGGGTTAGTCATGTTATAATACATCATCTAAAGCACAGATGTATAGGATTTGGACCATAGCCCCAGGAGAATAAGATGAAAAGAATTAGGGGACAGGGGGAAAAAGCAGTCTACTTGGTAGCAGTTTTAGATAACTTTTTAGTAGGGAAGGAAATGGTAACTATGTCCAAAAATGATTGTTTTTGCATTATCTATAGATTTTATCTGTTAACTATAATTTTTTCTTCTATTTTACCATCAATAGTTTGGAATACACCACATTGAGACCTGTAATTTTGAGAGACACATAGAAATGTATTCCAAAATCCTTGTGAAGAAATGATTTTAGTTTCTTTCAGAACAATGCCATTTGAATTATTGAGGTTCACCCTTTTAATTCTGCAGATTTGGCTTATGACTTCAATTAATTTATTTAAAGATCAGTTTCACAATTGAGATTTTGAATAGGTCAATGAACCTTTGTGAAAGTTACATGCAAATGAAAGTAAGAACAACTTGTGGACAAAATGGCTTCTTGCGTATGCCTAAAAGCCATGATAAATATCCATGAGCTTAAATGCAGAACAAGTCTATATTTTTTAGCATAGTTGTTTTAGACATTCTCATGACAAAATAGCTATTTTATGTGTGTGCTTTCCTACTTTTCCCAATTTTGCAGCATATTTGAAATTAAGAAACTATGATGGAAGATAAATTAATTTTCTTGGAAAATAAGTGACATGCCTCAAAACTGTTACCACAGAAAGCAATTATATACCATGAATCAGCCAGTCACACGTTTGTATGCCAAAATTGACAATGTATTTAATGTGACTTCTAGGAAACCTTTCATTAAATTCATGGCTGACCCCCCCACCCAGGTTCCTTCTTATACATTGGGCTCAGGGGGGAATCCACAAATTTATGGTATCATGGGAGAGCAAAGCGCTCTGAAAGAAGTCAAAAGGGCCATGATCACTTCATTGAAGCTAAGTGGACCAGCAGTTACATGGCCAATTACATCAATCAAAGTATGTTTGGCCATCTTCTACTCTGACAACATGACTCCACAAAGTCAATGTCAATTGGGTGCCAGTGTCTCTGGAAGAAATTACTGTAGCACTGAGAATAGCAATTGATATGAACATCTTTGGGAAGTGTTCAACAATAATTTGAGATATTATTTAATGGCTATCTGAAATTTGGCTTTATTAAACTTTGATTTAATAATCTTAGATAACAAAGTAAATGCCTAAGTAATATCTTCAACTAGACACTCATCCTCTGCTTTGTCTAGATATTAATTTCCTTTTCCATGAAATGGTATCTTGGGGATTTTAGTGCAACATTAAGCACATCGGTGCTCCTCTTACCACACTTCTATTTTACAAGGAAGGTACAAAGCTTCCTGAGATTTTGATATTGTTATACTGAATATACATATTTTTAAGATAATGGCATGATTATAGTTAGTTATAAATTATAAAGCCATAAAATTTTCATCTCTCTGTATTTCTTCAGACTGTTGGTATTTATTGTAGGAGATTTCTTATTCTTCCCATTCCATTCTCCCATACTGGGACACCTCAAATTTCCACCAGACATACTTCAAAGATTATCACACTTCTAGACTTTCGAGAAATGTATTTCTATAATTCACTGTAACCTTTTAAAATCTGGATATTCTAAACATTCCATGTAATGATAGTTACTTTTATAGGAGAGAATAAAATGATGGTGGTGGAGGTGGGCAATTGTCTTACAAATAGTGTATATTTCTAGGAACTAGAGGATCTTTTAACTGATAAAGAATGAAATTATTATAGTTCACAGAAAATGGCTACTTTTGAATTATTTGAATGTTCCATGAATTATTTAAATTTAATCATTTTATTCATTATTTACATTCTGATCATGTCCTTCATTATGCCCATGCAGGTCAGTCACTGGTCTAAAGATTCCACATCTGATTTAAGAAGGGAAGAGAAATAATTGGCACTATCCAGATACATATGCAAAGCCACATTTTATGTTTCTAATCCTATGCTTCTATTTATTGCTCATCACTGTTTACTTCATTCAAAACAACTGCTGAATTCCTGACTATTTAATGAAGTCTTTCCTGGCCATTGAAAATAGAGGCAGTGAATTTGCTTCAAAAATTATCTGAGAACTTCTAATCAATTTGAATACCCACAAACCTATAATGTACACTTTGAGATTTGCATATATTATAACCAATTGATTAATTAACAAAAACATTTCTATTGTTTCCTTATTATTTCTCTCTGCAAGTGTGCATAGTACATGTATATGTTATGTATGTTTCAGTGATGTTTTAAATGAAAAATTTTTCTGCATACAGGATATATAATTAGGTCTCTATAGAACCTGACACAGTACTATATATAGTGAGGACCTTC
Source organism: Trichosurus vulpecula (assembly GCF_011100635.1). Lineage (NCBI taxonomy): Eukaryota > Metazoa > Chordata > Mammalia > Diprotodontia > Phalangeridae > Trichosurus > Trichosurus vulpecula. Next base: position 179,781,314 of record NC_050579.1, read on the forward strand.
AAAAGCTTTTAAGTAAATGGATTTAAAATCTAGAATACAGATACAAATATATTGTATATGAGCAGGACATATGATCATTTGACAATGTGTAAGTTTTATGTGTATATTGAGTCTATTTTTAAATTTTTTTTCACTTCTTTAACTCCTTGAAGTCAAGAAAAGAATGCAGGTTCATATGATGCTGTGAGAGAGAAAGTTAATGCCTAACAAGATCTAATCAAAATCCCTAGTCTCCAGGCAGCTATATTGGCTGAGAACAAACTAGAATACCCAAATTATTTAAGAGAACAAATAGGGGTAGCTTTGTGGCTTCATGCTATTCTCCCTAGAGTTTATCTACAGAACTGTGTAAGGGATTGTACATACATTGTTTTTAAACTCTCTTGTATCTTCCACCAAAGACAAAATTAGATTTGATATAAGGGGGAATATTATACACGCATACATACATACAAAAATGCATGCATACATACATTCATACATATGTGCATATATGTGTATATGTTATATATGTATATGTATTTGTATATAGATATAAAAGAAGTTTTCTAAAAGAATAGAATGCTTCATGGAGGCCTTCAAACGAAGCTGAAAGAGCATTTTTGGAAAAGATTCCTGGTCATTGACAGGTTTGATTAGGTGATTTGTAAAGTCACTTCCATAACTTGCCTTTTATATTTCTGTTATGTTGATTTTGGAATACTTCAAAAAAGCCCTCCTTCCACTATTATTAAGAATTTTTAGTAATCATTATATAAAAACATCTGAATCATTTCTGAAATCCATGGCCTAAGCATTGTGCCAAGAAGATCTGGGTTCAAATTAAGCCTCACATACTCATTAGCTGTGTGATCCTTGGAAAATTATGTAACTTCAGTTTGCTTCAGTTTCATCAATTGTAAAATATGGATAATAATATTATCTACATCGCAGGGTTGTTGTGAGGGTCAAAGGAGATCATATTTGTAAATCACTTAGCATAGGACCTGGCATACTGTAGGAGCTTAATAAAGATTCTATTATATTTGTTCCCTCACTTTACCCTTGTTAAGATATTTTTTAGAAGCCAATAACAACACAGTATTTTTAGGGAGTCTAAAACAAAACAAAGCCGTAGTTGACACTGTTGTAAAATAATGTATGAATGTATACTATTAAATGTTCATTTTAGTATGACGAATTGATGAGGAAGTTAATGAGGTTTTGTAGCACAAATTATGAAAATTTCCATTTACTGTGGCTTTAAATGAATGAAAGTGTTTGGGAAGGATTAAAGTTGAAGGAGTTGAAAAAGAAACCTGCCAGATACACCGATCATTATGTTTCTCTGGAGGTTAATGGCTTTTATATGACAGTTTGTGCTTTGCCTCACTTTAATTGGTTATATAATTTTCTTTGTGTCTTGTAGTTGACAACTCTTCAAGGACAAAGACTGAGCCCTGTGGACCAAAGAAATCCCAAATTGACAGATGCACTAAAAATCAACAACTCAGCAAGTAAAAATTTGAGAACCTAAGTTGAAATATCCCATGAAGACAATGTCATCTGAACAACAGTAGGCAGAAAAAAAACCCTTTACATTTCTAACAGAGCCAATTTTTAGAATTAGAGAATCAAGGTGAACTTGATCATTCATTGAAGCAGTGCCAAATATTTGACATAAACTTCAATTTACAGCAATGAACTTTATGGCATCAATTAGAAAAGAAATTTTCATTTAGAAAAATAAACCAGAAGGAAGTCAGCTTAAGGCTGTTTTCTTCTGTTCCTCTCATAAAGCTTATTTTATCTAAGGACCTCAAAATTCTCATCATCAACATATACTGTGAACTATACAACAGTTTCCCAATAGTCTCAACTCTACATACTTCTTGCAACAGTGGCCTCTTGAAAAAAAACAAAAAAACAAAAAACTTTCATTTCATTTTTTGTAAGCTAAGACTACTCCATCAGAAAATATGTAATGAGAGTTTATTGACTAGAGAACCCTGGAAATTATCCTCCCAAGTGATTATGGTTAAAAACAGTTTTGGTAATCTTTCCATTTCAAAGACTAACCATAGTCATTTTCAATGTCACGGTTTGCACCTAATCCATACTTTACAAGATCTAAAATAGCATAAGTGATTTCAAAGAATGTATCATACCTTTATTTTAAAATGTTAAAAAAAAAGCACTAGACAACTTCTTGGTCATATAACTACAAGATGAAGGATATATATTATTTTCTTATCCTTACCGCCTCTTAAACCTCTCCACAATATGAATTATTTATGAGATAAGACATTTTTAACTTTCTCTGTGGTCTAGGACATCATAAACCTTAATGAGGTGATAGCCCAATTAACTAATAGCAAGGAAGACTAATCCTTACATCCTACTGCAATCACTCAATATCCCTGCTCCTATTTACCACCATGTGGGCTGGGCTAAGGTAGTCCAACCAGGAATGGCAACAGAACTCAACTCTAGCCCTCCCTTCTCCTAGTTTTGTGGAAAACCAAAAGGCAGCAGTGGTTCTGAAAGCAAAAGAGAAAAGTCAGAGAATTGTGAATTGGATCGGGTCACATTTGTGTGGCTATAGAGCACTACACTAAGCCTGTGAAAGAGCCAAGCATCAAACCAGTTGCTACCCTTAAAAAGTCACTTGGGACAGAGAATGAGGCAAGTGAAATGTGTTGAGATAGCTTTGAAGTCCAACTCTCAGGGAAACCTCCATTAAAGGGGAAGAAATTAGAAAGTAAGAAATTGAGGAATAAAGGGGAAAAAGACAGAAATTAGTAAAAGTCTTTAGAAGAAGAAAACTGAAAGACATGTAGCACAAACAACAGAGAAGATGTTAATAATAGAGGTGAATGTGGTCTCCAGATCAGCTAAACAAATCCAGACATTTATGAATAAATAAGACAAAGTAAAATGGATTAATTCCTATGAGACACAGGGAACTTTGAACTCCCTAGGAAACATGGGACCACAGCTGGATATTCCTGAATAGTTTAAAAGAGAAATAAGAATTATGAAAGCAAACTTATATCCTGCACAGCAGAAATAATTGGTAGAATAGAAAAAATCTTGAATTCATTGTGATAAGTCATCAAAGAAATAAATGAGAGTCACTGATTAGGAATGGAAAAACCAATAAGTGAAGGAAAATCTAGGAGAAGAAAAAACCAATGACTTAAAATCAAAGATCATCTCTATATAAGCCAAACATACTGATTTCAAAGACAGGATGTTGACAGACAATTTTAAAATTATAGGTGTCTCTGAAGAACACGAGTAAAACAAACAAAACTGGGCAACAAAATGCAAGAAATAATATTAAAACATTTTCCCAGAATTTCTGAACCTAGAAACAAAAGTAACAATGAAAAAGACACACCTCAAGAGGGGTGTGGGTAGAGAAATATCCCATTCTGCCAAATTCAGTACACATACTGGTTAAACTTAACAGTTCAAATGATTAACAGCATATTCTACAAGAAAGAGGTGGGGGAAAGGTTTAAATGTAAAGGGAAGAAAGTCAGAATAATACAATGCTATTTATCTATAAACCACAAAATGCATGCAAGAATGGAATAAGTTCTAAAGAGGAAAGGAGCTTGAGATGAAATCAAAATTTGTATAACCTGCAAATCTGGATATATGCATTAATGAAAAAAACAAATAAAAAGATGGATATGCTATTAAAATAGTTGTTGAAAACATTCAATAATGAAAATTGATATCAACAAATTATTTGCTTTTCGAATATTCTAAGAAACAAATACAAGGAAGGTAAACAAATACAGTAACCAAAAATAATAACTACAAAATAACAAAAGAGATAGAAATAAAGGATTCACTTCTAAAAGTACACAAGGAGATAAGAGTGAAAACAGAAGTCAAATAGATGGCAGAGAAAAAGCTGTGAAATATCATGGGTTAAACTTCACAACATCATACCTATAAATAAATCGATGTGTTTATGTTTTGAGGGAAACTAAATTGAAAAAGACACAGACTCAAGTGAACACTTAGCAATGAAGAAATAAAAGAAAAATTAATAATTATTTAAAAGTAAATGATAATAATAAATCAAGATGCCAACATTTTTATGATTCAGAAAAAATCAGTCTTCAGGAGAAAAATCATATCTCAACAAATAAAAATTAGTATCATCCAAAATGTGAAACTTGAGAAATGAACAAATCTGGAATAAGCACAAATGGGCATATATTAAAAATAAAAGCAGAAATATCAAAGTTAAAAAACTATCCAAATAATAAGCTAAAATCTGGTTCTTTGTAAAGATTAATAAAATTAATAAACCTTGCACCATTCTGTCAAAAAAGAGAGCATAAAGTTAAATGAATCTAATGGCAAGCAGGATGGGACTTTGGGCTGTTTTTTTTTTTCTTTTGGAGTACTTCTCAGCACTAAGGCAATCAAATGCCTTTGAGTCTTGCCTTTGTTTCAATCAAGAGTCTTTGATTGAATCAAGAGTCTTTGATGAACTATTTAAGTTACAAGAAAGCCTAAGTCACATGAGTTTGAGTCACGTGGTTGTAACTCCCTCTATGGGACAACCCTGAAGAAGTATACACACACACACACACACACACACACATATATGTATATACATGTATATATACATACATACACATACATACATATACATATACACATACATATACATATATTGGAAGACTGTTCCTGTGATTTGGCCAGATGAGACTCTGGGTAGCCATTAAGGAGCTCACCTGGCTTTGAAAATCCAGATGGTGGCATGTCTTTCTTCGGTAACTGTATATGTATTGCTATGGGCAGTTAGAAGCCTCTCTGTTAATTTGTGTTATTTTCTCTGTATGTCATTTCTGCTTGTATTTGCCCTGAAGTTCAGGAGGCTGATCTTTTCCCCTTGAACTAAGTGAATGATATATGTATGTTTAAAATTAAAGTAAGATTGTTAACCCCTTAAATTTGCTTTCCTTAGAAAAGCAGATCAAAGAACCTATGCTAGCAGCCCTCTTGTGTGTTGGTGTTATTGGTATTACACTTCCAGCTGCTAGTAGCATTGTTGTTACAATGAACAAAATAGAAAATAAACGAGGTAAAATCTTGAATAGAGAAAAAAAAATATCAGAACCCACTAGACCTTGTTATATGATAACAAAACTGAAAACACAAAATAAATGGAATGTCTCCAAAAATACAAAATACATAAATTAAGAAGACTAAAAATTGAAAATCCCTCAATCATAGAATAGGAAATATATCTAGCTATAAAGGAATTACCAAAGGAAAAATAAAATTGATGGCTCTGATGTATTAGCAGGAGAATTTTATCAGACTTTCAAATAAGTTCTACCAATACTGTACAAATTATTCTCAAAAACTGATAAAGCATGCTACAAGCCTTTTAGAAGACAAGTGTAGTCTGTCTCTCTGTGTCTGTGTCTGTTTCTGTCTGTTTCTGTCTTTTTCTCTCTATAAGCATATGTGTTTCTATATATGTATATATCTACATATATACATATACATATACAGAGACAGAGAGACAGACAGACACACACACACACACACACACACACACACACAGACAGAGAGAGAGAGAGAGTTTGGAAGTGCTAGCCAATTTTAACCGAACACCATGAAAATAAGCAAAAATGGCAAAAAAAGGAATAGTCAAACGTAACAAATTAGTTGCCCATGAACCTGGGTACATAAATGTAATGGAATATTGTTTAGCTCTAAGAAAAGAAGAATGAGAAGAATACAGAAAAGCAAGGAAATATCTACATGAACTGATGTTAATTTTTCATTTTTTGACCTGTAATATCATGGGGTAATACTTGTGCATGAACTGGAATTAACTGAGCAAAGTCACCAGCTTCACTCACTCTCCAGAGTCATTGAAGTCCAACAGAAAGACAAATGCCAAAATGACAGGTGATGGCCTGGGATGCAGTGGGATATCCCCATGCTTGAGATAGATACCCCCAAAACTCATCAACTTCTTTGAGGCCAATTGGCTACCCTAAACCTAATTTAGCCTGTATGCTGAGATGGTTTACCAGAATGTGGTGACTGTGCATACTAGAGTTTGTTGGAACCACAGGTGAGAGCTGGGTGAGAGGGAGAAGCTGATCATGGATGGGCAGGCCTTAAAAAAGTTTGGCAAGCCCTTACACCAGAGGTGTTAGTCCTCCTTGAACACCCCATAGATATTACAAGAACTAATGGAGAGTGAATAAAGCAGAGTGAAGGAAGAAAATATACATGATGTTTGCCACAATTCAGGTAGAGAGAATAACTTAAAAAAGTAAATGCTGAAAAATTATGCAGAACTAACTTACAAGAGGAATGAAAAGGTAATCTTACCCTCCTTTGCTGTGGTAGAAAATTTGTAAATGTTACACATTCCACTTATCTTCAATATATTTTTCAGTTGGTATTTTTCAACATTATGGTCAATTATGATGATTTGTTCCTCATCCCTTTCTTTCTTTAAAAATACTATTTTAGGTGACATAGCTCTCTGGGTCACAAACGGGAAGGATACTAAGGGAAAATTCTGATGAGATAATTGGTAATTAATATCTCAATAAAAGCTTATTTGAACATTTAAGAAACAAAACAAAGCAAATTTTAATTTTTTCCCGTATTAGGAGAGAGAGGGAGGCATTTTTCTAATATTGTACATGTAGAGAAAAGCAAATGTCCTGAGAGAGCCATCATGTTTATTTAATAATGCTCCTACAACACTCATAAGATGTTTGAAGAGGAAATACATTTTTTTTATTCACCACTTTATTTTCTTCTTGACTCCAGGATGGAAATAGCAAGGATCTTGGAACCTGGAATATATTATGTTCAAAATTTTACAAAATAATTTTTCTTAAATCCAATGATTAGCATTCCTGGCATTCTGAATTCTTAAAGTGTTATCTCTTTTACTATTCAAATGTTACGAATTTTTATACATTGCATTTCAATTTCTCATTTTATATGATTTGTCTACATTTTTGATGGCTTGTTTGGTGGTGGTTGTTTCCAATTTCTTTGCAATCTTCCTTAATTGAAAGTTAAGATAATGAGATGAGAAGAAAATAAATGAAAAAGAAGTAGAACATTAGAAAAGAAAGGAATCCATAAATATTTACTAGAAGCAAATCTATTGTAGTCATTGTGCTAGGGCTATAAGGAATATCAGGATGCCTGTCTTCAAGGAGCTTATTATGATCAAAATCTATTTGGCGAGATTTAAAAAAAAAAAACAAAAAAATCTAATTAAAGCAGAATATGTGTCAGGTCAATAGTTAATAACTAGAACCTTAAATAGTAATTTTTGTTCTCAGAGCAAATGCCCACATCAAGTGGCATTAAGTATACCCTTGTTAAAGTGGGGATTGTGAAGGTCAGGGGAAGAACTCACCTCAGCCCATCAAACCCATCATCTGGTACCTTCACATTTTAAATAATTATCATATTCTTGCTAATTAGCTGCTAAGCTGTATTCTTGTTACTTTGCTCAAGGACAATGAATGCTGTCAGCACCCTAAAGATTTGGGGCCATAGGTCAAAATCTCAGTTACCCCTTTGTTAATTGCAAGTGTAGTAAGAACAGCAAACAATATAGGAGCTTAGAAAAAATAAAGAATGAAGAGGTCTGAAGCGTACATGCAATAGCTTGAATGAGAACTAGGCCATGAAGGAACAAAATGATTCAGACAGACAAAAAAAAGAAAAGGAAAGGTACTCTATATTGAGGAAAGAACAAATGTTTTTAGGTACTCAATAGACTAGATATGATTTACAATCCTTCCTTACTCTTAAATTCTCTGCTTCTGTGAAAATAGAGTGTTCAAGTTCATAAAAGAGAAGACATTAGCTTACTGGTTTCTTTTCTGTGGGTTTTCCAGCATAAATAGCTGCTTATTTATTTAACCATCTTTCCTAAATATCAGCAAACCAAAGTTTAAGCAAGTAATTAAGGGTATTAGAGAAAGGCTCAGAGACATCTATGATCCCTGTGAAGCTTTGCATTTCTAAGGGCTATGCGGGAAAAGCCATTTCTGACAAGGAGGGGCAGAAAGAGAAATGAAACATTCTCATATTTTATTCAGTGGATCCAAATTTAAAACAGATTGGCTATGAATGGACCATAGCAACCATAAAATTCTGACTAGGAAGTGAAAATATTTTGAGCCAAATTATGAAATCAAGATAATGATAGAATTGTGTAGCACTTTCCTTAAAAATCAGGAGACAAGGAAAGAAATCAAATCCTTTTAGGTAAGCAGCAATTCAACCACCCAGGTAAATTCTTCCAGTTCTGTAGTATGGGTTGTCTTGGAGTTGATGAATGAATTGATCAAACAACAAGCATTTATTAAGAACCTACTTTTTGGTATGAAAGCAGGCCAAAACCCTGGGGGATTGAAAGGCTTTGCTAAGTCAGCCTCAGACTTAGAGACCATAATTTTGCACAGAAAATAGATAAAGTAAAAGATACAGAGACAACATCAGGGACCAGAAAACAAACAGTCAGAACAAAAAATGAATAAATCTAGTTTGTTTTTTCTTTAAGGTCTGCCCCAAAATGAGGTTGTGGCAGTAGGGATATAGTATGGTACTCTTGTCTTAAGGTGTTTAGACTATGTTAGAATTTAGGTTTTTCTGTTTTTATCACAACCTTCAAACTGAATAAAGAAGTATGGATAAAAGGGATAATGCACAAAGGAATTTCTAGTTCAGAATTGTCCAGGTGCAAAGTGGCTGTTTTTTTCTAGGAAGTATTATACTAACTTCAAAGTTTCTGGTTCCAAGCCAAATCTGAGAAAATGGATTTAAAAAATTGATTTAGGGAATTTCCAGCGAAGACACTTCCTCTACCAATGCAAATTGGACAGACCAAAATGGAAAAAAAAGACCAAAAAAAGTGCCACTGGGAGAACATTGTGCATAGTAACAACAACATTGTGTGATGATCAACTATGAATGACTTAGCACTTTTCGGTAATACAATTATCCAAGACAATTTCAAAGGATTCATGACAGAAAATGCTATCTACATCTGGAGAAAAAACTGATGGAAAGAACCATTTTGCATGTAGCACAAAGCACACTATTTTCAATCTGCTTCTGAATTAAGAGTAATATAATCATTGGATAGAAACCTTAGAAAAGACCTTAGAGATCAATTAATCAATATCCATTTTAGAAGGAACAATCTAAGGCCCAAAGCATTTAGATGGTCTTTCCAAAGTCACAAAGAAATATGCTACAGTCCTTATATTTAAGCTCCAGTCTTTTAAATATGAATCTAAAGTTCTTTCAAATGTACAACCCTTTTTATGTACTTGAGTTCCCAAAACTCAGCTACACAGATTTAAGATAGAAGAAATGTAGTGGAAAGGTTGTTCATGTGAAATTAATCACAGGCCAATATGCACCAATAGTGTGATTTGCCATCCAATAGTTAATATATTCAAGATATCTAGAATGTGGATCATGATAAATCTACTGTCCTGCTCTTTTCAGATCATATACAGTACTATTTTGTTCTATTCCTGGAGCTATTTTTAAGGAAGGGCATTGGCAAGCTAAAAGGCACCCAGAGAAAGGTGGCCAGGATGGAGAAAGAACTGGTGCCCAAGAGAATCACACAAAAGGGCTGGGTATATTTAACCAGGAAAGAAAAGAAAGACATGAGGAGCAGCACATTATTGCTCTCTTCAAGTTGTTTAATTCCAAAATAGAAGAAGAGATAGAAGATTTTCCCTGATCCCCAGAGAAGACATAGGGCCTAGGGGTGGATTTTTCAGGATGGTAGATTCCTTCTCAGTATAAGCAAAAACTTCCTAACAACCAGAAAAAATCAAGAGTAGAATAGGTTGCCTTTAGGTATAATGGATTCACTCTCACTAGAAGTCCTCTCCCTTAATTTAAATGACTGTTTGGCGTGCTTTGGAGTGCCTACTGTTTTGTGTAGCGGTGAGACTATATGACTTCTGAGATCCTCCCACTCAAAGAATTTATGATTCTACTGAAAGTTATTTTTTCCATTCATAAAAGTAGACCCTTATCAAAATTTCCTATTCTATGTTAATTACGCTATTTGCTTTAAATGAATTCAATGACATTTCCTTTACAATATTGTCAGAGAATCTGCATCTTTTTTTTTTAACCTGAGACGTGGTAGCTTACAGAGTACACCTCAGTTTGTCTACAGCCACATGCCACATAACCTCAATTCTCCCTAAGATTCATACCAAGTTTAATGGGAAAAAAATCCTCGGGGCATATTCCTGTCAAAGTGGACTGTATTTTCTTCCATTGATACTGAGTTACTTACTTAAGATCCCAGGAATTGCTGATAAAGTAGTCCATTTGAGAACTCTTTCTGGTCCTGTGAAATTTTTCAGCCTTAACAGCCAGGTTTCCCTAGGGAAAGCAATTCTAGATTTCTCCTCTATTGATTAATTATAAAATGCAGAGATAAGAAATGAGTGCCAAACAACTAATAATATGATTGCTAGTTGAGTATTAACCACAATGTTTTATTCCTGCTGTTGTATCTCAAGTTGGCATTTGTGACCTAAACTTCTTTCCATTACTTCTCCAGAAAACTATGTCCTCATTTTCAAGGCTCAGTCTGGTCATGGCAAAACACATATTTTCCTCACCCAAACTTTATTATAGTGACATTGATGAAGCCTTTAACTGGCTTTGAAAGATGTAACTAGGACACAGTGTTATCACACATATGCTGATTGATGCTGGCCACCGAACAACATTATCCTGAAAGTCTACTTTCAACATTGGCTGCTAAGTCAGAATCTAATTTTGTTACTGTAAGATAGACTGATCAGTGGAATGGATCCCAGTTGTTCTGATGCCACAATGAAGCTTTGTGGCATGCTAGAACTAACAGTATAAGAGGAAAAATGGGGTTAGAAATTTCTTGTATTCCGTACTGTCCTACATATGTAAAAGACATATGCAGACTTTTTTTTTCTAATCTGGATGATCTTTCTGCTCTGAAGACAGGATAATTCCGCAGTCACTCATTCTTTTCCTCTCCCTCTTCCTTAAGAAACAATTAGGATTTTTTTGTTTACTGTTCTTTTTATCTTAAGGTGTTCCATTGGATTTCTTTTGTAATTGACAAGATTCTTTTACAACAGCTTCCAAAAGTGTTTTCAAGAGTCATTTTTTATAGAACTTTTATTCCGACCATAATATTTGTGGTAGATCTACATACAATTAGTAAAAAACAAACCTTGGTCTTTGTATTGACTCTTCCAAAATTAGCTGGGTGACATGGACAACTCATTTAATATCATGGCTTATTGGAAGAAATACTATATTTGGATTCAGAGGGCATAAGTTTGTATACTTGCCACACCTGTACCTGTACAGCAATGAAAAGTTATTTTGTCTCTCTTGGCTTCTGTTTTCTTATTTGTAAAATTAGATGGTTGGACAGGGCGGGGGGTGGTGGTGGTGTGGATCATAACTTTTGAGTATGAAGCAATTTTAGAGGCCATTATTCTATCCCCTTCATTTTATGGATGAAGCATAGAGAGCTGAAGTGACTTCCTTGAGAAAACATAGGTCATAAGAAGAAGAAATAAGATTTCAATTTGGCATAGAAGTTCCTTATCATGATCATAAATCACAAGAAAGTAATAATGATATCTAACATTTATATAGCATTTACTATTCACCAGGCACTATGCTAAGTGCTTGTCAATTATTATCTCATTTGATCCTTATGCCAACTCTGGTAGGTAGCTGTTATTATTTCCCCATTTTATAGTTGAGGAAACTGAGGCAGACAGAGTTTAAATGACTTTCCCAGGGTCAAATAGCTACTGAGTGCCTGAGGCCAGATTTGAACTCAGGTCTTCACAACTCCAGGCTCAGTGTGACATCTAGCTACCTAGATCAATTTCTAAGGTCCAGCATTCTTATTTATAAAATGATGAAATAAGACTATATTCTTTCTAAGGTCATTTTTAGCTCTAAAATGATATAATTAATAGAACATTAAACTGATCCCCTTAGTATAGTTATGAAAATAAGCATCTTACTCTAAAAATCCATGACTTGTATTTTGTCAATAACATCTGTTAAGTGTTAGAAGCAACTCATTAATATATGGACATGATATCTTTGATGAAACTGTCCATAGGAGATTTCTTACAAGTCAGTGTATCTGGTATACTGACAGGTATTTTATGATTTTTAAAGTGAATATGGAATAAAAAGATATAATACATATTATGCTTTTACTATGTGATAGGATCTGTGATAGGATCTAGAAATATAATTATAAGCAAACAAGATTGCCCCTATTTACATGAATCTTGCAATGTAATAGTAGAGAATGTGGAACAGTGTGCAGAGTGAATTAAGAGTGAAGTGAGTATGAGTTGTCCCTAAAATTTCATTGGTGTATGAAACTTCTAGATGTGATCTCTCTTTATTAACACAGGTTAATACCTTTTCTGCAGCATTGTGGTCTTAGACTGTTGCCTAGGATATTGAGAGGTTAGGTATCTGAGTACTTTTAGTATCTCAAGTTGGTTGGTTGTTGTCCTTTGTTCTCAAAGAGCACCAAAATGACATCACTATGCTAAAGTCAAGTTTCAGTGTGTCTGATTGTGACCGATCAGACTAATGGCTCTGAATACTATACCACAGATTGGGCACAAATAGTCCATATGAACAATTGGGATGGATTCTCTAATTTTATGCATTCTGCATTTCCTTCGAGATGTTTCATTTCTGCTTTGCTAATAGAGCACAGCACCTTCAATGATATGGGCATGCGATGCATAGTGGTCCTGTGCCATTGTCTCCCATGTCACGCAATCAATACCAAAGTTCTTGAGAGAGACCTTGAGAGTGTCCCTATATTAGTTCTTCTGACCACCATGACCAGAGGCATGACTTCCCAGATAGTTCTTGCTTTAAATCAACTCTTTCTCCACTAGGTGGTAGTTATCACATAATATCTTCACCCAATTATCCCTACTTATCATTGGTATGAATGACTTTCTGTCATTTAGGAGATGCACAAACATAATGCAGATGCACTTTCTTCATTTAGAAGACACCTGAGATGACCAGAAGCATTTTGAAAAGCACACCTAAGTTTGATTTCAGGTTGGTAAGGAGCAGATTGGATGAAAACTTTTCCACTCACAAATCCAACATGAGATATTCTTTAGCCCATTCAGGTAGACAGTTACACACATCTTGGAGAACCTAAGCTTCATACCTAATATTAGCATCTTTAGTGACTGCCTGAAACCCTCCTCTAGAATATCCCACGCCTCAATCAAACTCCAACCACCTACACAGATAGAGATGGAGAGTTGTGGGATAAGTTTCTGTGGGATAGGTTTCTGAGAGTGCATGTGTATCTTTCATTTCATATTTCTTCCTGTCTTTTGGTTGCTTGCCATTTGGACAGGTATGACTGGGAAGTTCCAAAACTGAAACATTAGAAGAGAAGCATTGAGGAATGAATAAGTCAGTATGGTTGCAAAATGCTCTTGTAAACATGGCCATGGTTTCCCCACAACTTTCCCGTGAATGCAAAACAAAAAAGAGAAATCAAAAAGAGTGACTATGAACAATAATGTTTTAGCTTCAAGTTAGGCATATTGTGTAAATAGTTTAATGCATGGGTAAATTTCATATGCTTATCCTGCAAAATTATATCTAGGTCTCCAAGGTAGTTCTGAAGCAAATTTAAACCACAGTGATTATTCAAGTGTTTGGTGACACACATGATACACAGCTAACAATTAGTTACTGACTATTAATCATTATAATCTGAAAAGATTATCATTTTCTTTGGGAATGCATATTTCAATCTCTGAGCTATGGTAAAGGTCTGGAATCATGGAATATAGGAAGACCTATGAGATCGCTTTTTCATGTACTGGTGTTTAGTTTGTCCTCAATTGAACATGTGGATTTGAGATGATCCTAGAACTTTTTTGAAAGGTATGACATCCTACTGGAAACTTTATTTTTGTTGAGTATTTTTAGCAGTCATATGAAAGCATAATATACCTTACTAAGTAAAACCTCACATATTTTATACATGTTTCTGCATGTTTTTAATAGAATTTCTTCTCCTAACTCTACTTGCTGAGTTTTGTTTGTAATACAGAATTGGAAATTTACTTCTTTCAATCTCTTTGCTAGTTGTATGAGGATATGAAAACCTCTTAGCCTCCCTTAGCCTTGGTTTCTTCATTTGTAAAACAGAAGTAATAGATTTGTAATTCTTACATTCTAGGGTGGTTTTGATGATCAAATGAGATGAAACACATCAAGTGTGTTCCAAACTTTGAAACACCATATAAGTGTCCTTTATCATCATAATTGGGATCATCATCATTATCATTCTCATGTACATTCAGAAACTGTTTTAGCAGTTGTGAAACATTTTATTTGTTTGTTTGTGTTGCTGTTTCTTTTTTTGAAAGTAGTACATGAACAAATGATAGAAACATGCCTACAATGTGTCTTGCTTTTAACCTGAAATTCATTTTTAATCCAAACATTCGGTATAGGGAAAAGGATATGTGCTTTCTACTTTCTACTTCTACCAACACTTTATAGAGGTAATTGTGTTCCTAAAAGCTCATGAGGAATTTATTCCAAAAAACCTTTCTAGAAAGCAGGGAGTTTTAAAAGGTGTCGGGCACCTCATATCCTCCAATGTTCAAGTACTTAATTCTCCGGGACAATTGTCAGTGTGAGTGCTCATGATAACATTAGATGCTGGATCAAATGTCTGCATTCCCAGCCAGTTACTAAAATCAACACCAATCAGCAGTCCCAGAGCTATTTAATTTTTACCATGGCACTCATCAAGGCTTCCCTCTTCCCTTGTGTTTATTTACATTAATAATGGAACCCTAGCTGTTATGCTCAGAGTGAAATATTCTTCCCAGGGCCAGTTTATGGAGCCAAACACTTTTTCAATGTCAAGTAGAGCTCAAGCCACTGACTCATTGTTTTTGTTTTCCCAGATAATGTCAAACATATGTCTCATATTATGTATGGTGAACCTGCTCAGAATGAATTCTGACTGTACTTAGTGTACAAATTGAGACACCAGCCTCTGCAACCTAAATGCTTTGATACCGGCCAGATGTTGGGTATCCACCCGTAAAAATGATAAGCAGAGAATAATCCTTATTCTATAGCCAAAATTATCTGCCAACTAGTATGTTAAGGGATGACTGAAAATTTTGATTTATTGTTTAAGAGAATTGAGATTGTTAGTGAAAAGGGTCAGTCTGTCTCCAGTATATGGCCACTATGAAGGGAGTATTATTATAGCAAATCACAATAGCATCTCCATTAAACTGTGAGTGATATGGGTCTGCCTCTCCATGATACCCTCTGTTATTCTTTCTACAAATCATTTGAATTTCAGAGCATAAAACATGAGAAAATATTTTAGATTCTTTGCCATTTTTATAATGAAATGCATCAAATCTTGTAATACTGCTCTCTAAACAGTTTTGCTAACAGAGAGTATTGCACTCACTTTAACTTTTAGATGAACACAAAAGCAATGAGGTGCTTCATTCAAATCCAATAGAAGTAGTATTTATTTGGCCACTACTCTGTGTAAGATATTGTGCTAGGTGATTAAGATACAAAGTTGAAATAGTCAACTGCGCAGATCCTGAATTATATTACCTTTATAATAGGCATAATGCATATAAACAGGTAATCATACACATGATAAATTGAGGTGAGGGAGAGGGATAGAGAAAGAAGGATGGAGAGAGGGAGAGGGATGGAGATAGAGAGAAGAGGAAGAAAGAGAAGAAGAAGGAGGAGGAGGAGGAAGAGGAGGGGGAAGAAGAGGAGAAGGAGGAGGAGGAAGAAGAGGAGAAGGAAGAAAAGGAGGAGCAGGAGGAGGAGGAAGAGAAGGAGGACAAGGAAGAGGAGGAGGACAAGGAAGAGGAGGAGGAGGAGGAGGAGGAGAAGCAGGAGGAGGAGGAGGGGGAGAAAGAAAGCTGAAAATAGAGGGAGAAAAAAGACTATTCCTCTAGGATAGTCTTTCTTCAGATCAAAGGTTCTAAAACTCTTTTGTTTGTTTCATGAATTCTTATGACAATCTGGTGAGCCTGATGGTCCTCTTCTCAGAATAATGCTTTTCTTCTTTTTTTTTTGGTCCAATTTTGTTTCAGTTTCACTTCAAAATTCTCTCCCAAACTTCATATACATTACAAAACCAATTACAAATTTTAAGCTATGCAAAACAAATTGCTGAATTGTTCATGCCCCACCCCCAAATGCTTCAATCTTCACTCTAATGTCACCAGTTCTCTTTCTAGAGGTGGAAAGGATCACAAGTCTTTTGGCATTGTGATGGGTCATTGGGTTGACAAGACTTATTAAGTCTTTCACAGTCGATTATATTTATAATATTTCTGTTAATATGTACATTGTTTCCTAGTTGTACTCACTTTACTTTGCATCAGTTCATACAAGTCTTGTCATGTTTTTTTTTCTGAAATCACCACCTTCACCACTTCTTACAGCACGATAGTATTCTATTTATTCATATACCACAATTTATTCAGCCATTCCCCAATTGATAAGCTTCCCCTAAGTTTCCAGTTCTTTTCTACTACAAAAGAGCTGCTAAAATATTTTTGTACCTATGGATCCTTTCCCTTCTTCTTTGAAATTTCCATGGTTAGACCTATTATTGGATTAGTAATATTTTTGAGTCAAAATATAGGCACATTTTAATACCTTTTGGTGAATAATTACAAAATGGCTTTCTCCACCAATAGGGCATTACTATCCTTACTTCTCCACATTCCCTCTAGCATTTGTCAATGGCCTTTTCTGCAATCTTTTCCAAACTTTTGGGTGTGATGTGGCACATGAGAGTTGTTTTAATTTGTATTCCTTGAATTATTAGTGATTTAGAGCATTTTCCCCTGTGATTATTGATAGCTTTGATTTCTTCCTCTAAAATTAGCCTATTCATATTCCTTGACCACTTATCAATGGAAGAATGGCTGCTATTCTTATAAATTTGGCACAGTTTCATATATATTTGAGACATGAGACTTTTATCTGAGAAACACTGGACATATTTTCCTGTTTCCTTGCTTTTCTTCTATCTTAAGGATTCATTGGTTTTGCTTATATTAAGACTCTTTAATTTTATATAATCATTTTTTTTTCATTTTACCTGCTATGAAATTCTCTATTGCTTGTTTGGTCATGAACTCTTTTCCCATCCACAGATTTAACAGGTGATTTTTTTTTCCACGCTCAAATAATTTGCTTGTAATATCAACTTTTATGTCTTAAATAGCTAGCCAATTTGAGGCTATGTTGGTATATAGAATGATAGGGATACTTAGTTTCTACCATACTACTTTTCAATTTCCCTAGTAGTTTTTGTCAAATAGTTTTTGACCTGCTGGTTGGGATCTTTGGGTTTATGAAACACTTGCTTATACAGCTCAAGTGTTTTGCATACTATGTACCTAATTTGTTTCATTGATCAAGTATGCCATCACGTATCCAGTAACAGATTATTTTGACAATAACGACTTTATAATTTAACTTGAAATCTGATACTGGGAGCACCCCTCCCTCTTTCCTTTTTATTTCCATTGGTTCCTTATTGATATTCTTGAATCTATTCCTCCAGGTGTGATAACTAAGTAATTCTTTGCTAGTTTGATATGGGCCTGGATAAGTGGACTAATTTGTATACTGTTGTAATTTTTATTATATTAGTTTGGCCTACCCATAGGCAATTATTATTTCTCAAGTTATTTTGCTCTGTTTTTATGCAGAGTATTCTGTAATTAGGTTTAAATAGTTCCTGTGTGTGTGTTGAAATGTAGACTCCCAAGGATCAGCTGTAGTTTTTTAGTTATTTTAAATGAAAATTCTCATTTTATATTTTTTTTTCCATTTTTCACAATATATAGAAATGTGATGATTTGTGTGACTTTTCTTCATATCCAGTAACTTTGCTGAAGTTGGGAATTGTTTCAACTATTTTTTTTCAGTTTACCCCAGAGTTCTCTAAGTAAATGATCATATCACCTAGAAGAAAGTGATATTTTTGTTTCCTCCTTATCTGTGCTGTTCTTTCAATTTATTTTCTTGTCATTTCTATAGCTAGCAATTCTGGTATGATGTTGAATAATAATGGTCCTAATGGATGTCTTTACTTCAACCGTAACTGTATTGGAAAAGTTTCTAATTTATTTCCATTATAGATAATATGTAACTTTGGTTTAAGATAGATACTACTTATCATTTTAAGAAAAGTTCCAGTCATTTCTGTACTTTCTAGTGTTTTTAATTGGAATGAATGTTATATTTTGTTAAAAACATTAATTGAAATAATCATGTTTTTGTTATTTCTATTATAGTTATGATTAATTATCCTTATAGCTTTTTCCAATATTGAACCAGCCCTACATTCCTGTAATAGTGCCAGCCTGGTCATGGTGTATGATCTTTGGACATATTGTTGTAATCTACTTGCCAATATTTCATTTAAAATTTTGCACCAATACTCATTAGGGAAATTGGCCTACAATATTCTTTCTTTGTTTTGACTTCCCCAGGTTTATGTATCAAGGCCAAATGTGTGACATGAAGTTGGACAAAAATTGCTTTTATTTCATTTACATTGGTTGTTAATTCATCTTATGAAACATTTTGTTGTCTTTTCTAAAATAGCCATTTTTATTATATTTTTAAAGCTTTTAGTTTTATTTATTAGTCCATTTTTTTAATTTCAATTTTATTAATCTCTCCTTTGATTTTTAGGATTTCTCTATTTTGTAGATTAATTGGAGATTTTTAATTTGTTCTTTTTCCAGTTTTTTTTATTTGTACATCCAATTCATTGATCTTTTCTTTCTCTCTTTTATGATTATAATCATTTAGAGATTTATAGTTCTCCCTGAGTAATTCTTTGGCTGCCTCCCACAAATTATGGTATGCTCTCTCATTTTTTTCATTACCTTTAATGAAATTATTGATTTTTTTCTATGATTTGTTCTCTGACATATTTATTCTTTAATTCTAGGTACTTTTGTTTCCAATTAACTTTTAATCTATAATTTAAAGGCCCTTTTACTGAATGTAATTTTCATTTCCTTGTGGTTAGAAAAATAAATTTAATATTTCTTCTTTTCTACATTTGTTTTTCAGGTTTTATGGGCTGATACAGTGTCAATTTTTGTTGGACATGCCAGGTAACAAATGAAAAAGTGATATATTTATTTCTATTCCCATTCAATATTCTCCATCTTTTTTTCTAATTCTATTCATTTCCTTAATTTTTTTCTTGTTTATATGTGATTAATTTTTTTCTAGTTGTGGTTTTACTATTTATTTCCTCCTATAACATTTAACTTTTCTTTCAAGAATTTGATATGATGCCATTTGGTGAGTACATTATATTCAGTATTGATATCGTTTCATTGTCTATAGTACCTATTTGAAAAAATGTATTTTCCATGATTATCTCTTTTAATTAAGATTATTTTTGCTTTTGCTTTGTCTGAGATCATGATAGCTACCCTGACCTTTATTTTACTTCAGTTAAAGCATAAGAAATTCTGATTCAGCTCCTTATTTTAATTTCCTGTATATCTTTATGTTTAAACAATGGTTCTTGAAAATGACATATTGGATTCTATTCTGTTCTGTCTATTCTGTTATCTGTTTCCTTTTTAAGGGTAAGTTCATCCTATTCACATTCACTGTTATGATTCCTAACTCTTTATTTTCCTCCATCCTATTCTCACACTTATCCTTCTCTTTTTACTCTGCCCTTCCTTAACATTTTGTTTTGTTTCTGACCACTGTCTCTCTTAACCTCCCTTCCCTATTACCACATACTCCTCCTTTCTCTTAGTCATTTTCTCCCCTACTTCTCTCCTGGTTAAGAATTTCTGTACCTAGCGCTCTCTCTCTCTCTCTCTCTCTCTCTCTCTCTCTCTCTCTCTCTCTCTCTCTCTCTCTCCCTCTCTCTCTGGTGCATATTAATATTAATTCTCCCCACCATGACTCCTTAGACCAGTTCAAATGAGAGTGATGTTGAAGTGTTGCGTGCTTCTCCATTCTCGCCTCCATTGAATAAACTCTTCCTACCATACCCCACTTATATTAGATAATTTTCCCCATTCTTCTTCCCCCTCTCCCCATCTCTTAGTGTATCCCTCTTTATGAACCTTCCACTCTCCTTTTGAGATGATCCTAATGTAACAGAATCACATTTATGCCCTTTGGTCTAAATAGAATCCCCCCAACAGTCCTAGTGATGATAAAGTTCTCAGGAGTTACATGCACTGTCTTCCCATGTAGTAATGTAAATAGCTTGACCTTGCTTAGTCTCATGATTTCTCACTCATGCTAACCTTTTTGTGTTTTTTGTAGTAGCTATTTTGATCAGGTTTTTCTAACTTTTGCAGCCTACTTCTCAACTTTGGACTTTTATGTTAGTGTTGAGTTCTGCTCTCATCTTGTTGGTGGGGTGGGGGTGGGGTTGGTATCTAGTCAGAGCTTCTGTCATTTATGTATGTCTGCTGTTTTCTCAGCTCAGTTTGGGGACTTGTGTTTTCAGGGTTTCCAAAGTGGTATGATCAAGAAATCTGTTTGTTGACCTCCTGCTTCTCACTCTGTAAATTCCTGATTCAGTTTGGGACTACTGTTTTATGTGTGATTAAGTAGTCATACCCTGCTGCCGGACACAGGCACAGTAAGCCAGCTGGGAAGTTCTGCAACTTCAGAGTGACTGTACTGCTGCCCCCCTCTTCCCTTCCCTTTGGTTTTGGTCTCTTGCCCTGGTTTATTGCCCTGTGTGCTTATTCATAGGGCTAAATGTTAGAACTGCATGCTCATTGTACTTTTGGGCTCAGAGCCACAAGGCTATGTTTTTAGAACTTTGTTTCTTGCTCCTCAAAAAGGTAGGGTCCTTGCTCCCTTGTAACTTCAGGCATTCCTCTCCACCCTGGAACTATGCTGGAGAATTGGATAGTGGAAGACATATTTGCTAGATGCCACCTATTTCTGCTCCTAATTCTAATACAGAAATCCACCGGGATCTCTTTCTCTTCAGGTGCGCAGGTCCCTTTACCATCCTTGGTCACTATGGTGCTCCCTACTCATGCTACCATAGACACAATCACAGCAGATACCACTTCTACCTGTTTTCATGCTATTGATACTTATACTGTTCTTAACTCCTGAACATTCCCCATTCCAGTGTCTATAGACATTCTCTATCTTCTTAAATCTGCCTTCAGCTAGGAAAATGAATCACCGTGATCTTGTCTTGGCTATCCTGATTGGAATTAGGTTTGTTATGGTTTCTAAATCATTATGGAGGAAGATATGGAAGAGAGAATGCAAAATTTCTACCTCTCATTCTACCATCTTGACTCCAATCTCACAGAATTGTGGCTTTAAATACAAAATAAAAAAAAATGAAACGCATAGAATTATTTTGGTTGAGTTAAACTGTGTCCAATTCTTTGCAACCCTATTTTGGGTTTTCTTGGCAAAGATACTGGAAGGGTTTGCCATTTCCTTCTCTAGTTCATATTACAGGTGAGGAACTTTGCCAAATAGGGTTAAGTGACTTATCCAGGTTTGCACAGCTAGTAAATGTCAGAGGCCAGATTTTAATTCATGAAGATGAGTCTTCCTCATTCTAAGCAGAGTGCTCTATCCACTATACCACTCCAACCTCACCGAATTATGTTTTTAAAGGCAAAGAATGAAATACATAGAATTATTGAGGCAAATTTATTTCAAAATTCAGTTTTCAAAATATTTGTAAAAATACTAGTTGACAGACCTGAGATTAAGAATTTTTGCTTAGGAGAGAGCACATGAGCTAAAGTTTGAAGGAGACAAAGGATTTTTAAAAGTGGAAGTGAGAAGAGAATGTATCCCAAGGAAAGAGAACAGCTTGGCCAGAGGAATGTAGGAGGGAGATGAAATGCCAAGTGATAGGAAAAGGAAGCACACTGGTTTGGCCAGTATATAAAGAATATGACATACAATAAACCTAAGCAGATTAGAACCAAACCGTGAGAAAGTTTAAATGGTAGGCTTCATCATTTGTATTTTAAACTAGGTTCTTGTAAGTTTCAAATAAATGTCAAAACTTTGGAAGTAAAACTCAGGGATTTTTCTACCTGCTTTCTGTACTCTAAAAAAATAGCAATCCTCTTCATGTTGAGGAAATATTTTTGTTTACATGTTGAAAACTAAAGATCACAAATAAGTGGCTTATTGTAAAAGGTTATAATGAAATAAAGATTAGCACCTGTGATTGGCTAGGTTTCTCTGGTGTGGTTTTTTGTGATGGTTGGCAGATGGGGTCAGTAAAATAAATAAAAATTACAATTGTACTTCCTATATGCACTTTTACATATACTTAATTTTATTTCCATAAAAAATCCAATGAGGAATCTATCTCTATTTTACAGTCAATGAAATAAAAACATAAGGGATTGTAAATGACTTGTCAAAGACTAAATAAGCAGAAGTAATGTGAGAAGATGTTGGAATTCTTGGCTGGTGCTTTCTTTGAATTCTATGAAGTATTTCATAAATATTCGTTATTATTGCAAAAGCTATGGATTGGACACATTTAAATAGTCCTCAAATATGGTGAATGAATAGCAGCCTATGGTCAGTCCTTATCATTCAGACCAGAGCATAACTTTTAACATTGAGATATCTGAAAAATGGGAATAAATTGATTTACTCAATGAGCTATATCTCTGTTGATTCTTTGGCAAATAATCCATTATGTGTGAGACCCAATGCGAAATCTATCATCATCAAAAATATATGATAGGAACCGATTAATATTGTCTTTCTTTAAATCCCTTTGGATAAAGTTACTCAGAAGCTGTTCAAACTTCCTGAAAGACTGACTTGAATAGAACAAACCAAACTCTGAAAAGGTCAAGACAGAAATAGTAACACATTTTCCTACTGGATGGCCTTAAGACATGGAAGAACCAATGCAGGACTAGAGAAATACACTTTTCTGATGAATAAAGAAAACATCTAGAAAGTTTCATGACTTTACTATAATGTACAGTTAAAAATTAAAATCCAAAAGGTTAAAACAACTTTATTGATTATTTTCCAAAATTATCCAGAAAGCACCAAAGGAAGTTGGAGTTCCACTGGGAAAGCTTTTCTTATATTTTACTAAGAAGAAAAGTTTGAGATTTCAAATGGGTTATCATTACATAGTTACAATGTTCAAAAGAAAATAACAGAAAATTCATATCTTTTTTTCAGAAAATTAAACCTAATTTTAATTTGGTGAGGGACATATTAAATAAATGAAACAGACCTCCTTTTCTAGAACATATGCAATACAATCAAGTCCCTTATGGCCACAACAGTCAGTGGAAAAAAAAGTGTTTATAGCATTTTTGAAATCTATAGCATACTTTGATAGTTAGAAATGAAATAAATTCATTCAATCATTCATTGAGTTATTCAACAAAATGGTAAGTTTTGTGTTTGTATTTGGGTTCTGTATAATCATGATTGCTTTGAATAGCAAAAGAAGAACCCTGTACTACCTGAATGATAATATGGTATGCATAATAAGTATAACAGTTTTTGCCAGAAAAAAATCAAAAGGTCATCCATAAGCTGCAACCAACTGAAACCAGAGATTGATTCAAATTAATTTGAAAATATTTGTTTAAAAAGCATGAAATGCTTTGAGTTTGAATCTCTACCATCGTACAAAAGAAAGGTGTGGTTACTAAGTCTTCATAATACTGGTGAAATAGATTCTTGCTCAAAGCACCGTTTAATAGTACTTTTCCTATGCAGCTGACCTGTATGCAACGTTGTTGTCTTGAGTACTTGATCAATACTTAGTTGAATGGTTGATTCACTCAGTGTGGCTCCTCTGCTAATTTGGAAACCATAGTTACTTAGAATGAGTGTATCATTGCAAAAGTGAAATACAAGCCCAACAAGTTGAGTAAGCGAAAGTGTCACAAACATTCAACTGGTTTTTGCCAAAGACCTTCTTATACATGAATGGCTATAAATGCAAGCAGATTCCTCTCACTATAGCAGATGCCATTTTGTCTACTTTCATTATCTCCTATCCTCAAATATATAATACAATATATGAAAATTTTGCCACATTGCAGGGGACATCCTTCTCTAAAGTCTGCATAATTCATCTTCATACCCATGGAGTCACTTCAGACAAAGCAAGTCAGTGCTCCATTGAAAAGTTCAGTAACCTCACATGAATGGTTATGCTCTCTAATGATACAAATAAAAACTCATCCATATCTTCTCATCTTTTGTAATTCTTATTCATATCTTTCTATAAAACCTTCACAGAAGATTTACTTAAAGAGTTAAATCTTTCCCAGTTCTTTTGAAATTTTATAGATATTAATGTTACACTTGACTTGTCTATCAGTTATTTGTCAATCACTTGATCAACAAACATTTATTAGTCATCTACTATGTGCTACACAGTCATCTACTATGTGCTACTATGTAGCACACACAGTGTGCTAATTTGTCAGTTTCATAATGACACTACCTCATTTTTCAGTACTCCCATGTCCTTTTTTTAAATACCAATTTCCTTGTTTACGCTTGAAGCCAATTGTGAGAAATAGTATTGAAATTCAACATGCAGCAATGGCACATCTGAGCCATCATGAGATTCATTTATGATATTAAGTGACCTTATTGCATGCATGTTCATTAAATAAATTTATTTTATAGAATGACTGTTGTATAGTGCTGGAATCTTAAGGGTCTAATAAGTGTTATTAGTGGTATGCAGATATGAGAAAGATTATATATGTTGATGCTTCCAGATTCATAGCAAATCTGATAGTCTGGAAAGGGGGAAATGCCAATGGTTGACACAGGTGGTAGAGGATGCTGACTCAAACTGTTTATATAGCCTGCAGCTGGTTGGGACTATAAGACCCACTGTCACCTCCCTGGGGATCCCAATCTTCTTTTAAGAAATCCTGATCTTGCCTGGGAAATGTGCCCTGTCTGGCTGGAATATAAGCAAGATATGTGGTGCTCTTTTTCATTATTCAAACACTGTTGCCAGATAGTATTATTCATATTTTTATTAGACATTCCACCAAAGGAACAATCTGGAAAGTCAATCAAGCAAGGCTTCTTTGTAGTCTGGCTCATTCAACAAAATTAAGGGTAATTTCTACTTTGTGGCAATAAGAATGAAGCTGGCTAGAATCACTGGTGAATCCATGAAAAATGTAATCAAGATATCAATATTATTAGTGAAGGTCTCAGTGTCTGAATGCTTCTACACTAAATTAAAGGCTCTCCTTACAGTATATTTAAATGGAGACACACATGTAACAATTACCATTGGTAAAGAGTTAGACTATAAAAATTCGCCTAAGTATGTAGTTATACTACTCAATCAGATGTGCTGGAGTTTTTTAACTCTAATAGTTCCTACACTTAATTCAGCTGAGTCTTTTTTTTTTACTTGGGATCTTAATTATCGAATATAACATACAAAATGAGGCAGGGGAATAGGGCAGAATGGTACAGTAAAAGTTCCAAATTCCGGTCAATGGAGGCTAGAATCCTCTACTCAAAGAAAGTATCTGGATTCAGATGAGCATATTTTGTTAATATGAGTTTTTTGTAATTAATGTTAATGCTACCTATTAGATTCAATTTCAGAAGCACTCAGAAGATAATGAGATTTACGGTTTGACTAAATCAAAGGCATAAAAAAGTTGTCTTAGGAAATCGCTAAGAATAGGATAAAAGGATATATTTTCTACTGAAGTGAAGAATGAAACTTTTAGAAGTTGGGGATTTAAATGAGAGATGAAACAACACTGTAAAAATTACTTTAAAATCACTAAGGAAATGGAACCTGGGCTTTCATGTCATCAGAAAAGAGGCATACCAAATTAAACAAAGAAAATGGAATTAAGGCTAATATTCAAACTCAATAGATATGAGACATTTCACTGAGAATGGGGGTTAGGTGTATAGATTATGACCCTTGATTCATGTCCTTTGAGTCCTTCAGTATTTCCTACAATTAGCCAGGAGGAACATACAGTGTCTCGAGTTGTCAAAGGTATTTTACACTGGTTACATTGTCTACTTCATACATGAGTTAGTCAAAATGGTAGCCAAATTGCTGTACTTTGGAACTGATACTCATCTTATTCATCCCTAGTCATAGTCAAGCACAACTTTAAGGAAATCACTAACACAGCTCAGTATGCAGAATTTATAGAACTAGAGAAAGGAATATTCTAGTAGGGGAATCTTTATGAATGATTTCTGTTAAGCTATAGGGAATACCTTTGAGTGCAGAAAGATAAATAAATCCTTGAGAGAATAGCTGTGGAAGGTAAGCATCAATTTCCATTTCTGGTCCTAACTTTTTCCTTATAAATTGCAAAAGCTTATCCTGGGCAATGTACATGAACCAGTTCCATTAATATTTATTTAATAACACTATTAATATCACCGTTCATCATTATGAAAAGTTTGGTATCCTCATCAATCTGGACAATGATATAATACCATTCTTATAATAACTAGGACTGATATAGTGCCTACTATGTAAGAGAAGTACTGTCCTAAGTGCTTTACAGATATCATATTTGATCTTCGAGATGCTATTATCTTCCCAATTGTTTTGATTAGGAAAGTAAAGCAAAGAAAAGTTAAGTGATTTGCCCAAGGTCACATGGCTAGTAAATGTCTGAAGTTGTATTTGAACTCAGGTCTTCCTGACTCCAGGGTCAGCACTCTATCCACTGTACCATTTAGCTGCTTCCTATACAAACATCTTGTTTCCTTTTGGTTCAGCTGAGATAACAATAAAAACAATAAGCATCTATTAAGTACCTACTTGTGCCAGGTGCTGTGAATACCTGATGAGACTGGAGAGAAAAGTTGGTACTATTTTGCGGAGGTCCTTAAGTGTAAGGGTCAGGAGTTTATTCTCAACTCTATAGTTTAATATGATTTTATCTATGTTTTATCACCCTCTATTAGATGATATTTTTTTAAAGAATGTAATGTCTTTTCTACTGCTTTATATTCCTGAGAGTCTGTGCTGACCTTAGGTGATTGTAAGATAGGCAGTCATATTGCTTGCTTTTCAGAAGGTAGAAGGGAGAGGCAGGAGGGAGGGAGAGAATTTGGAACTCAAATTTATAATAAATGAAAGCTTAAAATACATGCAATTCAGAAATATTTAACAACACAAAATATAATTTTAAAAATTCTGTTTCCAATTCACTGATGAACAAGCATTTATTAAGGACTTTTTGCAAGGGACTATGAAAAGCTTTTGGTATATAAAGAAAGGCAAAACAAAGACACAAACAGAAAACCAACTCTTTGCCCCTTGGGAACTAGCTTTCTAATGGAAGAGATATTATTAGCATAAATAAGTACATATAAGAGATGTGCAGAGTAAACAGATGGAAAGTGATCTCTGAAGGGACGTATCAGGAAGAATGCAGATGGAGGAATAAAGGCAGGGGCTCAACTGAACTCTCAAATTCCTCTCTAAAAAAAACTTTAAAATAACACCTCAAAAGTAAATCTGGGGGGCACCTAGGTGGTGCAGTGAGTAGAGCACTGGCCCTGGAGTCAGGAGGACCTGAGTTCAAGTACGGCCTCAGACACTTGACACACTTACCTTGGGCAAGTCATTTAACCCCAACTGCCTTGCCTTCCCCCTTCAAAAAGAATGGAGATTTAAAAACAAGAATTCTGGAGTGGCAGAAGAACCAACCAAAGTTCAAGGTGAAACAATTTTCCAGCCTAAGGCAACTTAGAAGGCCAGAAAAAAACAGTCCATCTCATTGGCTGGAGAGAAGAGTCCGTTACACACAAATTGTGGCTACAGGGTTGTGTGGGGACCCTGGTCATAGTTCCAGAGAGGAAAAGAATGCTTTTAAGGCCACTTACCAGCTTGGTAAAGGAGGCACAAAAATGTTGAAGAAAATAACTCTTTAAAAAGCAACATTAGCCAAATGGGAAGAGGTACAGAAATTTACTGATGACAACTTTTTAAAAAGTAGAATTGGCCAAATGGAAAAGGAGTTGCAGAAACTGATTGAATAAAATAATTCCTAAAAATTTAAATTGGACAAGTAGAAGCTAATGACTCCATGAGACATCAAGAAATAATTAAACAAATTAAATAAAAAAATAGAAGAAAAGGTAAAATATCTCAATGGAAAGACAACTGACCTGGAAAATATATCCAGAAGAGATAATTTAAGAATTATTAGACTAGAAGAAATCCATGATAAAATAAAAAGAGTTTAGACATCGTATTTCAAGAAAATATCAAGAAAAACTGCCCTAATATATTAGAACCCAAGGATATAATAGAAATTGAAATAATCCACTAATCACCTCCTTAAAAAATTGCCCAAATGGAAACTCCCAGGAATATCATAGCCAAATTCCACAATTCTCAGGTCCAGGAGAAAATATTGCAAATAGTCAGAAAGAAACAATTCAAGTATCATGGAACCACAGTCAGAAAACAACAACAACAACAAGAAGATTTAGCAGCTTCTACATTAAAGGCTAAGAATATGATATTTTAGAGGACAAAGGAGCTAGAATTAGAAACGAGAATCATCTACCCTGCAAAACTGAATATAATCCTTTGGGGATGGGGATGGATATTTAACGAAATGGAGAACTTTCAAGCATTCCTGATGAAAAGGCCAGAGCTAAATATTAAATCTGGCTTTCAAATACAAGACTCAAGGGAAGTGTAAAAGGTAAACATGAAAGAGAACACATTAGAGATTCAATAAGGTTGAACTGTTTACAATCCTACATGGGGTGATGATCCTTGTAATAGCTAAGAATTTTTTTTCATTATTACAAGACAGAAAGAATATACATAGACAGCATAGATGTGAGTGGACTATGACAAGATGATTTCAAAAAATAAAATAAAATTGAGGGGAAAGAAAGACAAAGGCACTGGATGAGGGGGGGAAGAGAGAAGGGAGACGCAGAATGGGGTAAATTATCTCACATAAAAGAGGCACAGAAAATGAGCTTTTACATTGGAGGAAAAATGGTAGGGTAGCTGATGATACTTCAACATTATTCTCATTGGAATCTGTACAAAGTGAGAATAACATACACAATACTTTGGGTATAGAAAAATATCTTACCCTACAGGGAAATAGGAGGCAAAGGGAACAAAAGAAGGCATGGCTGATAGAAGGGAGGGGAGATTGGGAGAGGACTTGGTCATAAGACAAAAACACTGGTGAAAAGAGAAAGGGAAAAAGAAAGAAAAAGGGAAATAGGCCTAAGAAATGGAATGGAGGATAAGAATCATAACTGTGAATGTGAATGGAATGAACTCACCCATAAAACAGAAATGAATAGCAGAGTGGATTAAAAACCAGAATCTGACTGTATGTTGTTTACATGAAACAATCTTGAAGCAGAGAGACACATGCAGAGTAAAGTAAGGGCCTAGAGCAGAATCTATTATGCTTCAGCTGATTTAAAAAAAAAAAAGCAGCAGTAATGATCATTATCTCAAAAAAGTAAAAATGCAAATAGATCTAACTAAAAGAGATAAGGAGGGAAGCTATATTTTGCTAAAAGGTACCATGTATAATGAAGCAATTTCAATCTTAAACATATATGCACTTAACAGTGTAGCATCCAAATTCTTTAATGAAAAGTTAAATAAGTTACAGATGGAAATATACAGTAGAATTATATTATCAGAGAGAAATTAAATTTATTCTCTTAGACCTAGATAAACCTAACCAAAAAATAAACAAGAAAGAAATTAAGTAAGTGAACATAACTTTAAAAAAGTTAGCTAGGATATGCTTCTGGAGAAAGCTGAATAGGAAGAGAAAGGAAAATACCTTTTTCTCAGTAGTGTATGGCAACTTCAAAAAAAAAATTGACCAAGAATTAGGACATGAAAAACTCGCATTTAAGAGCAGAAAAGTAAAATATGAAATGAACCCTTTTCAGATCATAATGCAATACAAATTATATTCATTATAGGAGTATTTCAAATGGATTAAATATTAATTTGAAACTTAATAATCTAATCCTAAAGAATGAGTGGGTCAAGGAACAAATCATAGAAACAATTAATCAACACTTTAAAGGGAATGAACACAATGAGACAGCATACCAAAATGTATGGGATGCAGCCAAAGCAGTACTTAGGGGAAAATGTATATTTCTAAATGCTTTCTTCAATGATAAAGATCAGGTGCATATGGGCATTCAACCAAATAACTAGAAAAAGTACAAATTAAAAATTCCCAATTAAATACCAAATTGGAAATCTTTTTTAAAAAAATTTATTTATGTTTTACTTTTAGTTTTCAACATTCACTTCATAAGTTTTAAATTTTCTTGGCCTCCCTCCCTCCCTGTTCCCCAAGACAGCATAAAATCCAATATAGGCTCTACATATACATTTTTATTAAACATATTTTCACATTAGGCATGTTGTATAGAAGAATTAGATGTGTGGGAGGAATTATGAGAAAGAAAGAACAAAGCAAAACAAAGCAAAACAAAACAGGAGAGCAAATAGTCTGCTTCGATCTGCACTAAGACTCAATATTTCTTTGTCTGGATGTGGATGGCATTTTCCATAGTGAGTCTTTTGGTGTTGCTTTAGATCCTTGCATTGCTGAGAAGAGCTAAGTCTATCAAAGTCAGTCATCACACAATGTAGCTGTTACTGTGTACAATGTTCTCTTG
The DNA here is from genome assembly GCF_011100635.1 of Trichosurus vulpecula. NCBI lineage: Eukaryota > Metazoa > Chordata > Mammalia > Diprotodontia > Phalangeridae > Trichosurus > Trichosurus vulpecula. The sequence goes on from NC_050579.1 coordinate 179,812,166, forward strand.
ATTCTGCTCTCTTCACTCAGCATCCAAATTGTAAATCTTAAAAATCAAAGGAGAGATTAATTAAATTGGAAGTTAGAAAGCCTTTGAACCAATACATGGTTTTATGGAAAACAACAACAAAACAAATAATCCATTTGGTTAATTTGATTTTAGGAAAAAAAATCCAATTACCAGTATCAAAAATGAAAAAAAGTGAATTCATCACCAATTAAGATGAAATTAAAGCAATCATTAAGAAATATTTAGCTCAATTATATGCCAATAAATCTAACAATCTAAGAGAAATGGACAATGTTTACAAGAATATAAATTGCTCAAAACATAGAAGAGAAAATAGAATTCTTAAATAACCCCATCCTAGAAAAAGAAATGGAACAAATCATCAATGAACTCCCCCCCCCAAAAAATCTCCAGAAAAAAGATGGATTTATAAGTGAATTGTACCAATATTTAAAGAACAAATAATTCCAATTTTATATAAACTATATGGAGAAATAGGCAAAGAATGAATCCTTCCAAATTCTGTTTTTGACACAAATATGGTACTGACGCCTGAACCACGAAGAGCAAGAACGAAAAGAAAACTATAATTGCCCTAATGAATATCAGTGCAAAAAACTTTAAATAAAATCCTAGCAAGGAGATTATAGTAATATATCATAAAATTATAATTTTGACCATGTAGAATTGCAGGGCTTGTTTAATAAGCATAACAGACCGAATCAATAACATAACCAATAAAATCATATGAATACCCCAATAGATGCAGAAAAATCATCTGATAAAATATGGCATTCATTTCTATTAAAAATATTAGACAGGATAAGAATAAATGGGTTTTCCTTAAAATAATAAGTAATATTTTTCTAAAACCACCAGCAATCATTATCTGTAATAGGAATAAGCTAGAAGCCTTCTAAATAAGATCATTGGTGAAGCAAGGATGCCATTAACACTATTATTATGCAGTATTGTACCATACATGTTGGCTGCAGCAATAAGGGAATTAAAAGAAATTGAAGTAATTAGAATAAACAACAAGGAAACAAAATTATCACTCTTTGCAGATATGACATTATACTTGGAGAATCCTAGAGAATCAACTAAAAAACTAAACAGCTTTAGCAATGTTGCAGGACATAAAGTAAACCCACATAAATCATTACCACTAGCAGCTGGGAGGCCTGGGAAAGACCTCTTGCAGAAAAACAACAACAACAAAAAAACCAAACCAAATGTACCATTTAAGTTAAGCCTTGAAGGAATGGATTCTAAAGGATGAATGGAGGTGAGGAAGTAGAGAATTCATATGTATTGTCATGAAAGTTCAAAGGCTTTGATGGATAGTAATACAGTATATTTAATTTTCAGAAATATTTGTGCCTCATTTTAAGTCTAACTTTATCTCAGGCATACAAATCTGTATATACATGCTTTTCTTCATGAGCTTGTCTCTGTACATAGTAGCTACATAATAAATGTGAATAAATTAATGAGCAAATAACAATTATTTTATTAATTGTTATTAGTGAATGCATCTCATGTATCTCCCCCTTCCTGAAACCCTTACTTACAGAAAGAAAAGAGATCATTTGACTCCCAAAGGACTTCATATCACATCAGAAAAAATTCCTCTCAGTTAGTGCTCCACTCAGTAGAAAGCCCTCTGTCTTTTCCCCTCTTAATGTAAAGAAAGTGTCCTTTCCTCAATAATCATTCTCAATGAGATTCCAAAATGACTTTTGAATCATTTTGTCAGGTCTATTAAATGACAGTTGGTGATTTTCCACAGGAAAAAAATTAGTTTAATCTCATAATCTCATTCTTCCTGGAGATAGTCACAGACTCCTGGCATTGTGGGATTTCCTAATTTTGATAAGTAATTTCAGTCATACAACTATAATTATAGTCTACTTAAGGTACTTAGTGTGGGGAAAGGGAAGGCTTTCTATGTTTTTTTTTGTTTTTCACCCTTCAGTCATATTATGAACATATAATTGTATTGTTAGGAAATATTTAACACAAAGACAACATTTGAAGCTAAAAGTTCTCTATCTCTTGTTTTCACCTCTCCCTGTATCCCTGTCTCCTTCATTCCTCCTTTTCTGTCTAATTTTGCTATTTCTTTCATTTCAAGTTTGAGGAATTTGAAACATATATTTCTCAGTTCCCCTTCTTTATCTTCAAACATGTGCAAGAACATACAAGTGCATACACATGGATACATAGCAAACTAGTAAAAGAACCAGTTCTGATGGACAATTTAACTTCATTACAGTGGGAAAGTACTGATTGTAGATTTGGAAGAATTGAGTTCAAATAACAGCACTGATATTTATTAATCATGTCACCTTTTGTAAAATACTCCTTTTCTTGAATCTGTCAGAGTTTTCTCCTCTGTTAATCTAGGAGATTATGACATGTTGTTATAACATTGTTGTGAATATATAGCTCATTAACATTACATGAGTGATTGAGGTTCTAAATATTAAATATTGATTATTAAATATAAACCTATATGCACAATAATAAGTTATAATTACAGATATTAATAATAGAGAGAATAGTCTCACATGAAGTGACAGAATAGTAGCATCATATATGGAAAGAGCATAGGATTTAGAGCCCAATAACCTGCATTTGAATCTGAAGTCTGTTATGTTCTTGTGTAACTTTTAGCCTCTTCCACTTTGCAGTCTCCAGTTTCCTCATCTGTAAAATGCGAAGGTTGAATGAGATGAACCCTAATATTTCTTTCAACTCCAAATCTTACAATGCTAAGAAATACCTTGGAGACATGTCTGTGATACCAAGTCAGAATCATAGAACTTTCTAATCCTGAAGGGTCTTTGATATCATCTGGTGCACACCCTATCAACTCCCAGTTGTTTCACTTTGATCACTTGTTAACTATGGGCATATTTAATTCACCATTTTATGTTAGTCACTAGTATAAACCATAACAATTTATCCTACTGGGGGATTTCCAAATTTGTTTCTTTTTTAAAGGAAGTTTAGACAAGTAAATCAATTTGAATTTGCCCCTTAAAAAGTAATGGAGTGAACGTGATTGGACTGGACCTCTCCTTAAGTTATCTTTATCTAATTATGCAGGGAACAAGAAGAAATATTGATTATGAGCATGTCATGGGAAACATAAATTTTCAGTATGCACTGAGCCAATGTAAGTTTTCCAAGATGTAGAAATGTTAATGGATTTAAGATTTATTTTTCAGTTTATATGCATTAATGACATATTTATACATTTTTCCTGTGCTTCTTCCCTACACTATCTTGAAAACACTTTCTAAAAAATCCAAAGATAATATTTTATGGCTCACCAATACCTATTTTTCTAATATATTCATCTTTCATATAATTATTTGGGATCACCATGAACTTACCTTTATCTAGGTACTATAAAAACTAAATGTTGGACATAAATAATATCTACCAAAACCAATCCCAACATAGGGATTTACCACCCAGAATGACAGATTCCTGTTATACTCTTACCCACATATTAGATAAATCTGGGGCAGATTTGAATGCAGGTCTTTCTGATTATGGGGCCTGTTAGGGAGTTCAACGGATAGAATGCTGGATCTGGAGTCAAGAAGACTCATCTTGGTAAGTTCAAATCTGTCCTGGGATAGTTACCAACTGTGTGACCCTAGACAAGACACTTAACTCTGTCTGCCTCAGTTTCCTCCTCTGTAAAATGAGCTGGAGAAGGACATGGCAAAACATTCCAGTATCTTTGCCTTACATTCTATCCACTGTGCCACCTAGTGCCAATATAGGAAAATATTAGGTGAGAAATATTTCTATGAATCCAGATCAGAAAGTTTCACAGTCATTTACAATTCTTTAAGAACTACCTGAATTACTGAGAGGTTCTCAGGATCTCACAGCAAGTATGTTTCAGAGGCAGGACTTGAATCTGTTTTTCCAGCTTTGAAGCAAGCTTTCTAACCACTATGCCAGGTTGCTTCACTATTTCCCATGCATACCCATAATAATTCCCTTGTGTACCTTCCTTCCTTGATATGTATATATGTAATTAATTCTTTCTCTGTCTCTCTCCCTCTCTCTCTCTTTCTCTGTCTCTCTCTCTTTTCTCTCTCTGTAGATATTTATCTATCTATACATATGCATACAGAGGCATATACACAGACATGCACATATATACACATATATGCATATACACATACATACACATATGTATATATATACACATATATGTATATGTATATGTATATAAAACGTATTTCTCCCATCAGAATTTTGGAATTTTGGAACTTTGTTGTTGTCATATTTCAGTTAGAGTAACAGTGGAAGTGGGGGCAGTGAAACTGATAGACTACTATTCTCTTTCTAACGAAATGTTCCTTTCGAAGTGTTTAATCTACTCCTTTTATTTTGTGCATAGGTTTTGTTTGCATGTGTGTGTATGTGTGTGTTTTAATATGACACTTAATTTAATAGCACTGCATTTATTTAAGAAAAAATACTGCCTCTTCCCCAATCTAGCTAAAAAAGGAGAAATGAATGCAAAAGTCAAAGAAAGTGTCCACTGTCTGCGTAGCTGAATCATTTAGTAGATGTTTTTTTTCATTGTATTCATTGGTTCAGTTGCTATTTGTTTGCAAACCAATGATTAATCTAGCATTTATAGAGATTAACCAATGGCTCATCTTCATAAGAAATTACTTAGCTTTTTGCAACACTACAGTTGCAAATTCATAAAGTTCTATTTTTAGAGGAAATATTTTGAGATTATTCTATTCCCTTAAAGCTATAGGCAACTGCTTTTGAAAGGATTTGTTATCATGATTGTCTATTGAATAGCTCTTAAAATACAATTTTGGGGGGGGGGGAGTGTTGCTAGTACTTCCAAGTTTTGACTTTATGAATACTGAAAGACCTTTTAATAGGGAAATAAACAGACATAATGCAGTGACATGGTTGTCTGCTGCCATTGAAGGGGACAATAGAGGATCCAGGACAATTTTGTAATTCTGAGTGACCAGGCTGTTTATCCAATAATTCATACAGAGATTAATTAGTAACACAAAGACCCTGTGAGGACATAGATGATTATGGCTATATACCTAGCATATTTATCTCAGATGAATGAAAACATGATTTACATTTTTGACACTGGGTGTGTGTTTACCAAATATATCACATCAAACTATTTGAAGGAAATAAGCTAAAAATTATGTGGCGTTTGTTGTGTAGTTGTCTAGGATTCTCTCAGAATAGCTGGAAATAAAATTTCCTTTTAAGAAACAGCAAGAGAATGTTTGCATATAATTTGGATTTAGATAGTCAGCCTATAGCTATGTGGATGCTACTTAGTATTCCATAGGGGCATAGATGACTACTGCCTTGTTTTCTAGGTATGAAGTTAAAAAAGAAAAAGACAGCTACTACCTTTTTCCTATCCATCATAGTTTTGACAACCTGACTTGAGATAAATGGAATTCATACATTGAAAGATCTATTTATGACTATATGCAACAAAACAGAATAGCAATTCTGGGATGGTTTGACTGACAATCATAATAACAGCCATTATCCTCAAAAGCAGTTGCCTGTTACTTAAGGGAGTAGCATCCATTTAGGAGGAAATACATAGGTCATTCATTAAAATATATTTCCTCCAGAAAAACAATGTTTTTTTGTTGTGCTTATTGTTGAAAACACTAGTCAGACTGCTTTTGGCAGCTTAAATGAAAGCAACTTCATTTCACTTAAGAAGTTCAGATGAGCACATAGTATCTATGGCATTTTAAAATGATGTGTAGTTAAGGTTATTTTTTTGTTGGTTGTTTTTTTTGTTGTTGATGGAAGAAATATTGTGCCTCTTCATTACTGGAGGTATGACTATATCCCAGGATCTCTTCATATTTGTATCATTGTTTGTTGTTGTTGTGTCATTTTCAGTTGTGTCCTGCTTTTTGTGGCACCATTTGGGTTTTTCTTGGCAAAGATACTGGAGTGGTTTGCCATTTCCTTCACCAGCTCATTTCTCATATGTAAACTGTTGATAATTAGATCTGTCTTCTAAAGCTATCATGATGCTCAAATAAGGTAATATTTGTAAAGAACTTAAACCTGATATCTGACACATACTAGGGGTTTAACAAATACTGGTTTCTTTCTTTCCTCTTTTCACTCGTTTCTTCCTTTTTTTTCTCGTTCCTTACTCTGAGAACCAGAGAACATTGACCCTTCCTCCAGAGTTTTCTTATACCTCGAAGATACAGAATGAATCTCTTCTTCACCATTGTCTAGCACCTTCACTGATTGTTCCCCAAAAGTTAGTAGCCAAGTCACTAGAATCCCCACTGCATTAGCATTTATAAATGGACATTTATTTACTTCAAAAATATGGCACAATCAAGTATACTATGATGTTCCTACCATTACTACCATCACCTCAGTCTCTAGGGAGGGGAAAGAGATTAGGCTCACTGTTTAACCCAATTCTTACATAGCATTAATTTCATCAAATTCAAGATCAAAGTCCCCATGGGACTGATATTCAGTGATGCTGGTTTCTCAGGACTTCCATGCTTGGCTGGTAACATCTGGCTTGGGATGTTGGGATTTAAGTTCCCCATGGCTTGAGCTCCTAGATTGGGGACTCCAACTTACTACACCTAAAACTTAAAAGTTTGAATGAAACAACATAAAAATACTAAGCCCATTTCAAGGGGCTACATGGACTAGGGGCTGGTAGCTTTAATTCCCTTCTCCTTTACTTCTTGGTGTCACCTGCTTTGGATGAATGAATCCTTCACCTCTAGATGTGAATGCCAAAAAGAAGAAAACTGTGATTACTCAGTTAAAATTTAAGATACAAATGGTTTTTGCTAAACAATCAGGGCAAAAATTTCTGTTCTCAAAGTCATGGAAGGCCAATGTAAAATGCTCATGCATGTTCCAGGTCCCCAATATCTTCTAGTTTGTAGTGAAGAAGAACTGAATTCAAGCATTTCCTAAGACACTTACTAAATATGTCTTGGACAAGTCATTTGATCTCTTTAAGTTTCAGCTTCCATAACCTCAAAACACAGGTAATAATAGCGCCTGAGTTGAAATATTGTTGTGAGGACCAAATATATGCACTTCATAAACCTCTAATATAAGTAATTTGCAAAGCTTAAATGACTATATGCATAATAGTTATTAAAATAATTAGTATTATCATATCCTCATCAATAAGATTGACAGCAATGTCATAGAACTGATGATGATTTGTTTAAGTGGCTGAAACCTTTGCTGTTTTTTTTAAGATGTTGAGCTAGAGTAGCCTAACCTTCCTCATCTCCCTGATGAACTAGATATTTCTGACTTGGGCACAGGCCATTTGCTCCACTCTTCTGAATGGAAGACAGTTGGATTAAGGACTGATACTGAAAAAAAACAAGCAGAAAATTCTCCATCAGCAATACAGATACCTGGTGCCTTTGATCCTCCAAATCTGTGATTGACAGCTTCAAGTTTAGTTTATTGCAACTAAGTTTAGGCAGCTTTGTGGTATAGTAAATAGAGTGCTGGAGTAGGAGTCAGGAAAGTCCAAGTTCAAATTTGGCTTCAGACACTTAAAATGTGTGTAACCCTGGACAAGTTACTGAACCTCTCTGACTCCCTCAGTTTCCTCCATGGTATATGAGGATAGTGATGGTTCCTACCTCTTAGGATGATTAAACAAGAAAATCTTTGTATTTAGCACAGTGCATGGCACATAATGGACAGTAAATGCTTGTTCCCTTCACATGTCCCTCCTAAAAGTTTTTTTTTTTTCTGAGACTCTTTGACTAAGTTACCAAACATGCTCCTTTGGCTTTGCCTACCTAAGTACTGAAAAGTGGCAGTTTGCTAAAATACAGCCATCCTACCAAGTCTGGGATGTTGCTCATCACATGTAGGTGGAGTTGGACCCATATAGAGAATGGCATACATCCAGATCTCCAAATAAATGCTGTTGAGTAAATCGGAGTCAGGCAACTCTGAGAAGGAGGACAAAGGAAAGAGGTCAAGATATCTTTGTTGCATAGCTTTTTATCCTATGGTCTAGCTATGGACTGCTGGGCAATAATAGAAGCACAAAAGCCAGGCTGACTTGCAACAATAAACTGGCATACCTTTGGAGGACTGCTTTCAGGTCAGTTGTATCAGAGTCATATTTGTGAATAACAGAAGGATAATGATCTTGGCTCAGAATCAGAAAATAACCTTTACCTATATAGGATATGGCTCAGAGAATCAGTTCTTAACTGTTTTGATCTTGGGATCCCTTTACACTGCTAAATATTATTAAGGACCCTGAAGAGCTTTTATGTACATTTTATCTATTGATATTTACCATAGTAGAAATTAAAATGTTTTAGCATTATTATAAAAATGAGTTTTGACATCATGGGCTGTCTAAAATAGAGTTAAAGACTACCAGGGATACCCAGAATACCTTTTGAGGACTGCTTTCTAAGAGGATTTGGGATTTTGTAGCTAATCTCTTGCTCCATCTCTAGCAGTCAAATGTTCTAGGAACATCTGAAAATTAAAGATCTACATAATTGAAACAATCTTCTAATTCAACCTTGTGGAGCCATTCCTTCAAAGGGGGAATAATTCTGGATTTAGGAAGTGCAATAATTGCTTTCTTAAAATTGCTTCATGTGAGGCAAGAGCTTGGTAATTCTTCTCTGAAGATATTGCAACTGTTGGCAAAATGTCTTTAAATGAATTTTCCTGGAAGAAGAAACCACACCTAAGGGTCTAAGGCTTAAACTGTCTGATATGTTTTTGGCTTCAGCTCTACTAGAGAGTTCAGTGTCTTATTCTTGTTATTACCTGAGGCTTTTTTGTTACACTCTCATGTACTTTGTCTTCACTCTATAATTTTATCAACTGGTAGTCTGAGATAGAGACTCAAAGAAGTTATCTAACAACTACTTCCTAGCCTGATATGCTTTCTGGCCTTATAGGAATAACTGTATAGAATGGAAGTATCTTTTTTTTAATTTTAGAATACAACCAAGATTTTTTTGAAATATTTTATAAGGAAAATATTTATTATGTTAATTGTGTGATTTTATAGATTTTCATTAGTGCTTCCTGCTTATTTTTTGGTCTGGGGCTGTGATTTCACAGTTATAAGAACTATCCCTTAAGTTTCCCTGTTCTGGTACCCATTGGCAAAAACCCCATGAAACTTACAAGTCTAAAACTTAGGAGCGTTAGAGAGTTGCCTTGGCCACTTAGGGTTTAAGTAATTTGCCCATGTTATGTATCCGAGGTTGAACTTGAACTCAGTTCTTCCTGACTACCAATCTAGCCATCTATTTGCTACATCATGCTTTTGCTTAAGTGCTCACCATAATTTGAACTCATTTCAAATAATACTGGCTCACATGTATATAACACTTTGTAATTTATACAATGTCTTCTTCATAGCAGCCTTTGAAAAAGTGGGAACAGATTGGGAAATTAAGGATTAGAGAAGTTAAGAGAATTGGTGAAAGTCTAGTAGTTGAGAAGTGTTGAGGTCAGGACTTGAAGTCAAGTCTTGTGACTTCTCCTCTAATGTTCTATCCACTAAAATACCTCCTATTTCCAGCCAATGGAGATAATTGAAGGGTTTTCCCCCCAGATAGTACAGCCTCAAAATATCTGGAGGACACATAAAAATCATGATTACAGCAACATCTGCTATGTCTGGCCATTTATTTAGAATGGTCTTTGTAAATTAACTCCTCCAAATACCTGTCTACATTTAGGCCACTTAATGGAGTTCTAGAATTCCCCATGAGCCTATTTGCTCACTGCAAAAAAACTTTAAAGAGACAAAATCTACCAGCTCATCTGGTGCCATGGGCAATTAATTAGTATCAAGTGATCAGATGAAACCTAGGAAACTGAATGAGTTCATATATTTATTTGGGAATATTATATGGAGTAAACAATAGATTCCACTAGGCTTGTACAAAAATAAGAGAAATTTCATAAGGTTCATGTTTATGAAAATTCACGCAAGTATAATACATGTATATGATATTTACACACACACACACATATATATGTATATATGTGTATATATATATATATATATATATATATATATATATATATATATATATATATATATATATTTAATGGACAATTAGGTGGCACAGTGGATAAAGCACCAGGCCTGAAATCAGGAAAATTCATCCTCCTGAGTTCAGATCTAGCCTCATATACTTACTACCTCTGTGACCAAGGGCAAATCACTTAACCTCATTTGCCTCAGTTTCCTTATCTGTAAATTGAGCTGGAGAAGGAAATGACAAAGCACTACAATATCTCTGCCAAGAAAATCCCAAATGGGGTCACAGAGTTGGACATTACTGAAATGAATCATAAACGACAATACATATATAAAAGCTGCCACTTAGAGGAAGCTATTGGCACCATGAACAGAATGTTGGACTTGATGTTATGAAGAACTAAATTGAAATCCAATCTCAGACTTGCTGAGTGACTTTGAGAAAGTCACTTAACCTCTCTTTGCCTTAGTTTGCTCAACTCTTAAATGAGGATAATAATGACCTCTAGCTCACAGAGTTGTGAAGATCAAATGAAATAATATTTGGGAAAAAATATTTAGCACTGTCCCATTTAGATGGTGCTATATAAATGTTTATCCCCTTCCCCCTGAATTTAAGGTTTAGAAAGTATTTTGTATATTTTTATCTCATGTTATTCTCATGAGGACTCTGTAAGATAGACATATTATTCTCCCCATTTTACAAATGAGAAAACTGAGGGTGAGAGAATTTAAGAGATTTGACCAGGATCACTTAGCTAAGTAAATATTTGAACTAGGAATTGAACTTAATTTGTCCTGGCTCCAAATCAAGGACTAGAGTCACCCCTGTGCCTTTATTCTCTCCCTCTCCCTTCTCTCTCCCTTTCCATTTCTTTCCCACTTTTTTCCCCTGCCATATACATGTATAATATATGTACATAGATAGATGCATATATATATTATATGCATATATAATATAAATCCAAAATAATAATAGAAAATCCCCTGTTTAACATTGATAACAGTCCCCCTTTTACCTTTCCAGTCTTCTTAAAACTTATACCTTGTCCATGTACTCTATAATCTCAGTAACACTGGCTTCCTTCCTCTTCGTCACATAAGAGGGATAGTATCTCCCAACTTCAGCCATTATTATTGGCTGTCCTCCATGCCTGGAATTCTCTCTCTCATCGGCTCTGTCTCCTGGCTACTATGGCTTCCCTCATTTCTCAGCTAATATCCCACCCTCTACAATTAATCTTTGTATTCTCAGTGCTTAGCACAGTTCCTGGAACTTAGTAAATGCCTAATAAAATGTATAGTGACTGATTGATTGACTGTCTAGGTGACAACAAGCAGAGCCAAACAATCTCTTAAAAATTTTTACATGATGGTAAATGATCATTACCAGATTATCCAAACCTCCCCCCAGGTTTTCTTCGCTGAATAGTGTAAACATATCATTGTTTAGCCAGGATGTAAAGGAAAAAGTCAGAAGTTTCCTGCTTTGAAAACTTTTTTTCCACTTTAAATTGTGCCATTAAACATATGTCTGTCCTAGAGAAGTTGAGTTGGGGTGCTCTATGGTCATACCATGAATTGCTATAAAAAGAAGTATATGTATGATGATGTTGAATATGAATCAAAACCAGTCACTTAAGAATAGAATTATGCCCAGATTTCTTCTTCAAAATAAAAAAAAACTGATACTATGAGTAAATATTTTCACAGAGAAGCTTTCTAGAACTCCATAAAATGTCACATAGACAGACATTTGGGGAAATGGACTTATATAGATTATGCTAAATAAAATGGCAAACAAAGGAGATCAAACATTAAATTGTGTGCATGACGTGCATTAATAATTTTATTAATTATTTTCAGAAAACTATATTTAGCTCCCTTATTGTCTAGCATTGAAACTGATAATTTAAGGGCTGATTGATGAAAATACAAGTATTCTCTTTAAATATTATTTTCAGCAACATAATTATCTTGGTTTTTTAGTACTGGCACATTTGAGAAAGGAGTGAATAATAATCAAAAAAGAGGATGGAACAAATAATAAGCAAACATTGATTTTTTAAAAATTAGATTACAATGTACATTGCATGGGCAGCAGAAAATCTGGTCATATTCCACATACACTTCTATAATGTAATGACAATGAGTTTCACAATGATAAGTCTGAGACTTGCTGTATCCTTAAGTCCCTCTTGAATTGTCTCAATATTCAAGTTCAAGGTAATGACAGATTTAAGATGATGAATATAGAGAAACATAGGAAGTTATATGATGCAAAGTGAGGTTCTCAGCACCTGGAAAAATAGTATATGCATTGACTGCAGCAATGGAAATGGAAAGAACAAAAACAAAATCTAAAAGGAATACAATCAAATTAAAAATGAATAAGCTTGTCCTCCAAGAAGAGATGTCATGATTAACATCTGGAAAGCGCTGTGAGATTGACACATTTCTCATACATTATCTCAGTAGATTTGATCCTTGCCACAGCCTTATCAATAAGGCAATTGTGTTTATTATGCCTACTTTACGGATGACAAAACTGAGGCTCTGAGAGGTTAAATGACTTTCCAGAGTTACAGTTATTTAAGTGTTTGAGGTATGATTGAAACTTGAATCTTCCTGACTAAAGGTTTGCAAATAATACCAAGTGCCATTCCACCAACTACTCCCACCTCCCAATACTTTTTTTTTGTAGGGGTAATTTGTATGAGCATGGAACATTGTGTGTAATGTCATACTTTTTAAATGTGTTGGTTAGGTTGGCTGGGCTTTTATTGCTATTTTTCATTCTGTTTTTTTTTTTTATGAAATGGCTTCTGTGGGTGAGAATGGGTGATACTGGGGAGGATATAGGTGATATAAGAACAAAAGACATCAATGTCAGTCATTTTAAATTAATTTTATTGCTGTAAAGAACAAACAAAAAATAATACTGTACTTATTCTGAATTAGAGACTGGTTGGAATCTGTGGCTAGTATTTAAGCAGGCATTTTTGATCTCTGTAGTGTTTACTGTAGGTGTAAGCTTAGCAATATAATAACAAAGTCAGGCTCTATGCCACAATTAACCTGAACACAAACTATATAATTAGAAGGTGATTTGCAGCATTATAGGACCATGGTTACGGTGGTTTAGGGGTGTTTTCTTTAAACAAGTCCTAATGGCTGATTCATGGGGCATCAATAATACCTAAATTTTATGTCCCTTGTAAGGAACCATGAGTAGAACTGCTGCCAGCATATGTTATTTTAAATGAATTTAGCTTTTCCTTTACTTTTCAGAGCAATAAACGGTAATTGTGCAATTTCTTTTCAGGTGTAATGGAATGTCCTTGTTTCATTTCTTTTGACTCGTAGGATATTTTTGTTTCAATGCTAATTGGTAAAGACTAGACTGCTTCAAAAGCAAAAACCTTTAGCTGCATTCTTTTAATATTGTTTTTATACTACTTGATAAGCAGGATAAGTTACCAATACTGAAGAAGAAATAACTTGAGAACTATGCTCTCCATCCAGAACTATCAATTTATTTTTTGTAAAATATAAGAGGGACATCATTGTGGAATAGTTTCGGCCATTGTTAAATGTCACCTTACATTTATTTTTACTTAATAGGAAAAGCAATTTGGCAATGAATCGTGCTCTGCATAGCTAAAGAAGTATTATTTTCTCTTTTTGCAGTAACAATAATATTTACCAACAATGAATAAAACATATGTGTACCTATATGTATACACAAATAGACACACATATGTATACACACATAAATATGCACACATATATTTATGTGTGTATGTGTATTAGGACTGAATCCAGTAGATGACTTTGAGTATGAATCCACTTTTCCACATGCCACTGAAAACACAGGTTATACTTTAAAAGAGAAAAAAAATAAAACTATAAACTCAAAGAGTCAACATGAGACATTGAGATTTTGAAATCCATAAACATAACTGCTGCAACTACTGCCCAAGTGCAGAAAAAATCAATAAAGAACAACACAGGAATCACAAAGAGTGAGACATTTTGGTCAGAAAAGTGGTAATGATGACAATAGGTAATGGCAAATAGATCTGTTCCTAATGAATGAAAAAGATAACTACAGCTCTAGGATGGCACTGCTAAAATAAGATGATGATAATCAAAATAAAAGGCCATTTTAAGTGAGTTTTATCAAGTTATCGCATAGAATCAAAACTTTATAGTTAGAGAAAACCTCAGGTAACATATTCCCAAACTTAACTAAGTGATGACACTATCTATAGCAGTGATCCTTAACTTTTTAGCCTGCCATGGATACTTTTGGCTCTCTGGTGAAACCTGTACACCACTTATCAGTATTTAAATGTGTAAAATACAAAAGATTACAAGGAGAACAAAATATGCTTAAATAAAGATGCACTTTTCCCGTCTAAGATCCACATCCCCTTCCTAAACAGCTTGGAAGTCCATAAGACTAAAGGGAAGGACTCTTGCTATAGAAAATTATAGAAAGCCAAATAGTTATTTCGTATCTGCTTTAGTAAAAATGGAGACCCTATTACCTCCTTAGGCAAAACATTTTACTGATGGACAGTTATAATTACTAAGAAAAAATAGTCAAGCCAAAATCTGTCTTTGTGCTACGTATTCATATTGTTGCTAGTTTGACAAGCAAAGGGGGTCTAATCTCTCTTTGACATAGCCAAATCATGAAACTAGCCATTTATATGTGTCCAAAGAATCTTCATTGTGATAAGTACTATCTCATTTTTTTCATTCATGTAGGGAACTCTTTGATGAAGAAACTCTCTGTACCAGTGGTCATTAGCTTCTCTGCAACTTACTGTATTAGAGAATGGAGTAGCTCTAGACCACTGAGAGATTAAGTGCCTTGCTTAGGGTCAATGCAACCATTTTGTGTTAGAAGCAGGAACTGAAGCAAGGCTTCTTGACCCTAAGGAGTGATCTCTATCCACTGTAAACCATTGCCTCTCAAAGGATTCTCATTTATAGGATAACTAGTTGCAGTTACTTCAAGTGATCTTAGGCCTCTCTTCCTTCTTCTTGATACCAACTGATTCATTTCCTTATTAATAACATGGTAACCAGAACTGAAAATTCGGAACAGCAATCAATCAATCAACAAGCATTAGTTAGGCACTTACTCTGTTGTTAGACCCTCACATAAGTACTTAGAATAAAAGTACAAAGAATGAAACAATACCTACTCAGAGAGAGCTGGCATTCTAATGTTGAGAAAAGTAATATATGAATATATACAGCACAAACATAATATGAATAGAGATACATACAAAGTAATTAAATATCAGGCAGTTTGAAGAGGAAGGCAGTAGCATTTGGAGTGATCAAGAAAGGTTTCATGAAAAATACGGTGCTTGAGCAACATCTTAAAAGAAGAGGAGGACTCTATGAGGCCAAGGTAAGGACAGATTATATTCCATGCACATGAGACAGCACATAGGCAGGAGACTGAATGTTGTGTGTGAAGAATAGAGAAATTGTCAGTTTGTCTGGACTGCAGCTTGTGGAACGGGAATTAGATCCAATGAGAATGGAAAGGTAGGCTAGGGCCAGGTTAGGTAGGACTTTAGATTTTGAACAAGGGAGTCCATAGTTTATCCCAGAGTCAAAGGGAAACCATTGAAAATTGATTGAGTAGGGGAGTCACATAGATTGACACATAAAGAAACCTACTTTGACAGTTATGTGCAGGATGAACCAGATTGTTGTCTTGGACAACACGGTAGGACTTTGCTGGTTCTTTGTTTTCATATGTTAAGGTAGTCTAATTTCAATAGTTATTGTTATTGATATTGGTGGTAGCTGTGGTAGTAAGGGTGTGTGTGTGTGTCTGTGTGTGTCTGTCTGTGTGTGCTTTTTGTTTGGGCATATTCAGATAACATGTTATACTGTTTAATCTGATTAAGGCTTCTGATTACTAAAATTCTAAGCTATTGTTCACATTAAATGTTATCAAACCACACCTCCCCTACCCAACATTTGTGTAAAAACACAGTGTCTTTTATAACACAGTAAAGATAACTTTCACCTTTGCAAATCATGAAAACAACCACTTGGCTTCAATAATTTTTTAAAAAAATGCAAAATAAAACAAAAATACCAAAAATGGAAGAATGTGTATGATCCAACATTTGTTAGAGTTTGTTTTCCTGAAGTCAGTCAGGACATTCGAGGCATTTGTGTGTGTGTGTGTTTGTAGGTGTGCATACACATATGAATATGTATATTCATGTATATATTCATATACATGTGTGTTTATAGAAATTTTATACATATATTATGTGTATGTATATAGCTATAAGTAATGTAAGTTCTTTGAAAATAAGAGTTGCTTTGATTTGTGGTTTGTGTGTGTGTGTGTGTGTGTGTATGTGTGTGTGTGTGTGTGTGTGTGTGTGTGTGTGTGTTTATACTCCCAGTGCTTGGCACAGTGCTTGGTACATCCATAGTTGTTCGTTTTTGGGGAGGATCATGATGTGCTGGGTGATTTCTTGACTTGCTTATGAATTAGATTTAAGTGAAGCACCCTTGCTCAACTTCCTCACTCTTCTTTTCCAGAGTCATTGAAGTTCAACGGCAGGAGAAAAGTCAAGACAACTGGTGATGGAATAGAATTCAGTAGATTACCTTGGCATTTTTGATGTCTAAGCAGTCCATATCAACTGCTTCAGCCCTTGGAACAAATTGAGCTCATCTGCTCATTCCACCAGGCTAAATTTTCACTTGCTTTGGGTAGATAGACATCCTTCTAACTCACTAACAGGCTTTAAAAAATTGTTGATATTTTATTTAGTTTTGTTTAGTTTTAGTTTTCAACATTCATTTCCACAAGATTTTGAGTTTCAAATTTTCTCCCCATCTCTCTCCTCCTCCCACCACTACAAGATGGCATGCATTCTGATTACTCCTTCTCCTTTCTATCACCCCACCTACCCTCTCTTGTCTCCTTCTCCCTATGGGGCAAGATAAATTTCTATGCCCCATTGCCTGTTTATCTTATTTTCTAGTTGCATGCAAAAACTTTTTTTTTGTTTTTGAACATCTGTTTTTAAAACTTTGAGTTCCAAATTCTCTCCCCTCTTACCTTCCCACCCACCCTCCCTAAGAAGTCAAGCAATTCAACATAGGCCACATGTGTATCATTACGTATAATCCTTCCACAATACTCATGTTGTGAAACCCTAACTATATTTTGCTCCTTCCCAACCCATCCCCCTTTATTGAATTTTCTCCCTTGACCTTGTCCCCTTTCCAAAGTGTTTGTTTTTGATTACCTCCACCCCCATCTGTCCTCCCCTCCATCATCCCCCTTTTTAATATTCTTCCCTCTTCTTTCCTGTGGGGTAAGATACCCAATTGAGTATGTATGGTATTCCCTCCTCGGGCCAAATTTGATGAGAGCAAGATTCACTCATTCCCCACTCACCTGCCCTCTCCCCTCCTCCCACAGAACTGCTTCCTCTTGCCACCTTTACGTGAGATAATCCACCCCATTCTATCTCTCCCTATCGCCCTCTCTCAATATATTCCTCTCTCATCCCTTAATTTGATTTTATTTCTTTTAGATATCTTCCCTTCATCTTCAACTCACCCTATGTCTGCTCTCTCTCTCTCTCTCTCTCTCTCTCTCTCTCTCTCTCTCTCCATATATATATATATATATATATATATATATATATATATATATATACACATATAAATATGCATACATATATACATACATGCACATTCACTTATATATATATATATATATATATATATATATATATGCATATTCCTTTCAGCTACTATGATATTGAGGTCTCATGAATCATACATATCCTCTTTCTATGTAGGAATGTAAACAAAACAGTTCAACTTTAAGAAGTCCCTTATGATTTCTCTTTCTTATTTACCTTTTCATGCTTCTCTTGATTGTTGTGTTTGAAAGTCAAATTTTCTATTCAGCTCTGTTCTTTTCACAGAGAAGGCTTGAAAGTCCTCTATTTTATTGAAAATCCATATTTTGCCTTGGAGCATGATACTCAGTTTTGCTGGGTAGGTGATTCTAAGTTTTAGTCCTAGTTCCATTGACCTCCGGAATACCATATTCCAAGCCCTTCGATCTCTTAATGTAGAAGCTGCCAGATCTTGGGTTATTCTGATTGGGTTTCCACAATACTCAAATTGTTTCTTTCTGGCTGCTTGCAGTATTTTCTCCTTGATCTGGGAGCTCTGGAATTTGGTGACAATATTCCCAGGAGATTTCTTTTTGGGATTTATTTGAGGAGATGATTGGTGGATTCTTTCAATTTCTATTTTGCCCTGTGGCTCTAGAATATCAGGGCAGTTCTCCTTGATAATTTCTTGAAAGATGATATCTAGGCTCATTTTTTGATCATGGCTTTCAGGTAGTCCAATAATTTTTAAATTATTTCTCCTGGATCTATTTTCTAGGTCAGTGGTTTTTCCAAGGAGATATTTCACATTGTCTTCCATTTTTTCATTCCTTTGGTTCTGTTTTATAATATCTTGATTTCTCATAAAGTCACTGGCTTCCACTTGCTCCAATCTAATTTTTAAGGTAGTATTTTCTTCAGTGGTCTGTTGGACCTCCTTTTCCATTTGGCTAATTCTGCCTAACAAAGGCATTCTTCTCCTCATTGGCTTTTGGAGCTCTTTTGCCATTTGAGTTAGTCTATTTTTTACGGTGTTGTTTTCTTCAGTGTATTTTTCAGTATTTTTTTGGGTCTCCTTTAGCAAGTCATTGACTTGTTTTTTATGGTTTTCTTGCATCCTTCTCATTTCTCTTCCCAATTTTTCCTCTACTTCTCTAACTTGCTTTTCCAAATCCTTTTTGAGCTCTTCCATGGTCTGGGATCAGTTCATGTTTTTCTTGGAGGATTTTGGTGTAGGCTCTTGCACTTTGTTGAGTTCTTTAGGCTGTATGTTTTGGTCTTCTTTGTCACCAAAGAAAGAATCCAAAGTCTGAGACTGAATCTGGGTGTGTTTTCGCTGCCTGGCCATATTCCCAACCAACTAACTTGACCCTTGAGTTTTTCAGCGGGGTATGACTGCTTGTAGACTAAAGAGTTTATGTTCCACATTTGGGGGGGATGCGCCAGCTCTGCCGCTCTAGCACTCCTCCTTCCCCGAGAACCCCAAACCCAGACTGGGCTTAGATCTTCAGCAGGCTGTGCACTCCTGCTGTGATCCGCCACTTCATTCCTCCCACCAGGGGTTCCTGGGGCTGGAAGCAACAGCAGCTGTAGCTGCCCCACCTCTGCTGCCCCGGGGGTGGTGGCCAAACTGCGAACTCCTTCCACTCCCACAGCTTTTCCCACTAACCTTCTCCGCTGTCTTTGGTGTTTGTGGATCGAGAAGTCTGGTAACTGCCGCAGCTCACTGATTCAGGGTGCTAGGGCCCGCTCTGCCCGGCTCCTGGTCTGGTTGGTCCAAGCCGGTCATGCTGGGCTCTGCTCCGTTCCCAGCTTCCATCTCCCAGCTCCCAGCTCCCAGCTCCCAGCTCTGTGTGGGATAGACCTCACCCAGAGACCATCCAGGCTTTCCTGGGATGGAGCCCTGCTTCCCTCTGCTGTTTTGTGGGTTCTGCAGTTCTAGAATTGGTTCAGAGCCATTTTTTATAAGTTTTTGGAGGGACTCGGCAGGGAGCTTACTCTAGTCCCTGCTTTCCAGCCACCATCTTGGCCTCTGTTTACCTTTTCATGCTGCTCTTGATTCTGGTATTTGAAAATCAAATTTTCTAATCACCTCTGGTCTTTTCGTCAAGAATGCTTGAAAGTCCTCTATTTCATTGAATATCCATTATTCCCCTAAAGTATTATACTCAATTTTGCTGGGTAGGTGATTCTCGGTTTTAATCCTAGCTCCTTTGACCTTTGGAATATCATATTCCAAACCCTTCAGTCCCTTAATGCAGAAACTGCTAGATCTTGTGTTATCCTGATTGTGTTTCCACAATACTTGAATTGTTACATTCTGGTTGCTTGAAGTATTTTCTCCTTGACCTGGGAACTCTGGAATTTGACTGCAATATTGTGGGGAATATGTTTTTTGGGATCTCTTTCAGGAGGTGATTGGTATATTCTTGCAATTTCTATTTTTCCTACTGGTTCTAAAATATTAGGGCAGTTTTCCTTGATAATTTCTTGAAAGATGAAGTCTAGGATCCTTTTTGTTAACATGGATTTCAGGTAGTCCAATAATTTTCAAATTATCTCTTCTGGATCCATTTTCTAGGTCAGTGGTTTTTCCAACGAGATATTTCACATTGTCTTCTGTTTTTTTTTTCATTCTTTTTGGTTCCGTTTTATAATTCCTTGATTTCGCATAAAGTTATTGGCTTCCACTTGCTCCATTCCAATTTTTAAGGAATTATTTTCTTCTTTTGGCCTTCCTTTTCCATTTGGACAATTTTGCTTTTTAAGGCATTCTTCTCCTCATTGGCTTTTTGGGCCTATTATGTCATTTGGGTTAATCCATATTTAAGGTGTTAGTTTCTTCAGTATTTTTTTTTTTTGCTGGGGGGCGGTTCTCCTTTAGCAAGCTGTTGACTTGTTTTTCATGATTTTCTTGTATCACTTTTATTTCTCTTCCATTTTTTTTCCTCCACTTTTCTTACTTGATTTTAAAAATCCTTTTTAAGCTCTTCCATGGCCTGAGACCAATTCATAGTTTTTCTTGTTGGCTTTTGATGTAGGAGCTTTGGCCTCCTTGTCTTCTTCTGGCTCTATTTTTTGATCTTCTTTGTCACCAAAGTAAGATTCTATACTCTGAGTTCTTTTATGCTGTTTGCTCATTTTCCCAGACAATATTTGACTTCCTCACACTTTGTTAAGGTAATACTCTGCTTCCAGTGTGCAGGTGTCCTGTCCCAAACTTTAGGGGTTTTGTGCAGCTATTTTCAGAGATTATTCTAGGGGGGCTAGAAATTTTCAGTTTTTCCAAGGTTGTATGACCAAAGGAGAGGTGTTTACTTGTTTCCTAGCCTTTGCTCTGGTCTATGAGTGACCAGAATCATTATTTTCTGTTTTGGAACTGTGAAGAGGATTCCCTCTCCAGAGCCACCACTAGCTCTGCTACACCAGCACTCCTCCTCAGCCCAGGACCCCCCTCCCAGGACTGTGACCCAGATCCAAGCAGGGCAAAGCAAGAAAATCCTGCTCCAGCATCAGCAACAAGATTACTATAACTCCTATCTGCTCAGCCACTTGGTCCCCCACACTCTGTGTGCTGGGAACTCTGGAAGCAGCCCCTGCCTCTGCTGCTGCTGCCACCACTGCCACCACTGCCACCACTACCTCTGCCACCACCTGGGGCTTGGACCAGACCATGTTTCTCTCTCACTCAGTTCTGACAGACCTTTCCCATTGACCGCCTATGTTGTCTTTGGGAGAAGTCTGGAAACCACTACACCTACCAGTGATTCAGTCACCTGATGCCTGCTCCAGCCCTGTCTGTTCAGCCCATGCTTGTCTTCACTCCTCTCCCAATCTGGTGAAATAGAGCTTTCCTGAAGACCTTCCAGGTTGTCTTGGGCTGGAAATTTATTTCACTGTGTCATTTTGTGGGTTCTATAGTTCTAGAATTTGTTTGCAGTCAATTTTTTACAGCCATTTGGAGGGGTTTCAGGGAGAGCTCAAGCAAGTCTCTGCTTTTACTCCACCATCTTGGCTCTGTCCCCTTCACTGACAGTCTTGAGAGTTGTCAGTTACTATTGAGATGGTTTAACCTACCTGCCAAGATAGTTTTACCAGAGTATGGCTACTGTACATACTACAGCTTCTTGGAGTTACAGGTGAATGTTGAGTGATGGGTGGACAACAAAAGAAGATGAGTAGACCTGAAAAGGGTTTCGTACACTCTCACACCAGAGGTGCTAGTTCTTCCTGAGCACCTCATACATCCCACATACATAGTTGGTGCTTACTAAGTAGTGGAACAGGGAAGAGAAGGTTGAACTTGGAATCAGGAAGATGTGAGTTTGAATCCTACCTCAGACAATTAGCTGCCTGACCCTGGCCACATAACTAAACCTCTCTCAGCTTTAGTATCCCCCCGCTCCATACAATGGGGATAATAATGCCATTTTCTTCAATAGGTTGTTGTTTGGGTCAAATGAGATAACACATGTACAGCACTTTGCAAACCTTAAAGTGCTATATAAATTCTAGGTATTATTTTTGTTGTTATTAACTGTATGTATTTGTGCCTATTTTATATAAAAGTAAATGCAATATTCACTTAAATAATTGAATTAAGATTAATACCACAAAATTTGAGGATTTTGTCATGAAGTTGGTTCTTGTATCTCTTAGATCTTAGGTTATTAAATGAGGAACCAAGGTACAAAGGCTTTAAGTATTAATCTAGTGACACATTGTGTAGCTACCATCCAAGAACCAGTCAAATACTAGATTTAGAGTTAGAAAGTTACAAAATATTTTTAGTTTGAGGGAATTTTGGAAATTTATTCCAACCTATCCCTGTTGAAAGATATTCTCTGCAATATTCCCAACAATTAAGGCTTCAGCCTTTGCTTTAAGACCTCCAGTGATGCCATAAGGAGCATAATAATTAATTCTGCAACATAATAAGCAAAAAAAATGGAAGCCACAAGAAATGAGACAAGGATTTCTATAAAAATGCAAAATTGAAAGACACAAGTGCTATTAAGGAAGAGCAATCTCAAAAACAAGAAAAAAATACTGAAGAGCAGTAGGGTTGTAGGCCAAGTGATGATAATATTTCTGGAGTGGAGGAGGAGGTTAGTATATCAGCAAATCAATTAATTAACAATAATTAGTTTAACACCTACTAGAGTAATTTGACATGTATAGGTGAATGGCTAGCAGGAACAGAATTTGAGGTTAATAACAGAGAGAGTGAGTGGGGCTATGGTAACATTGATTTGATTACTGTTTCTGGTGGGGTGAGCATGGAGGGGCAGGTATATAAGTGACAAAAAACTATGTAGCAAAATGCCTTCAATCGTCAGGCCCTGCTGTCTGGGATACTTGGACTGGATGAATCATGGTCTGGAAGTCAGAGACCTATTAGATAGAGAAGGCTGCCTCACTTGCCCTAGAATTCATTAATACTTTTCCTAACTTTCTTTCCCCTCAATCCTTGGTATAATTAGGGAAAATCTAATAGGATATTTCCCAGTGCTTTTTTCTTCTTTCTCACACTTGTATTAGCATCACAGAAAAGTTTTGAGTATAACATTTCAGTTAGGAAAAAAAAACAACCCAAAACAATTAACTATCCAGAATTTTATCTTAGTAGTCCCCCATCTTTCTGTCCAGTGGAGTCAGGTATATCTTATCATCTGTTCTTCAGGACCTTCCCTGTTTGTTATTTATTGGTTTATTTTAATTACCCTGAGTTCAACTTCCTTTTAGTGGACTTTTCCTGCTTGTTATTATTCTCTATCCCTTGGACTCTGAATTGCAAATGATGGGAAATAGGGTAGATTTAGGACCTAATCACTAACCTGGAGTTTTACAGGGTAATCATTATAGTGATATACTTTTGACCATGCCAGAGAGTGACCAGAGGGTTGATATTTGAGATTTTAAGCAGGGCCAAGCAAAGATAATATCCAAACGTAACATGCACAGAATTCTATGTAAACAAGAGAAAATTGCACCGTTGTATTGGTTCATAATCTGTTTTCTTGGAAGTGTGGGCAAATTTTAAGGGGTTCAGGAACTTGGAGGGGAAACAAAAATTTTGACTTCTTTTTTTCACTGACCTCCAACTGAAATTTACTTTTTTCCTTAAGTTATTTAAAAACTTTATTCTGAGGAGAAGTCAATAGGCACTAGACTCACAAAAATATACATAGCAGAGAAAAGGTTAAAACTCCCACATTCTAAAGCAACAACATAAAGTAAGATTTTATTTTAATACATTCAGGCAAACAAAATATAGATTATTCATACAGCTGATAGTAAGACAATTCTTTTTTAAATGATATCACTGTATTTTACTTAATTTATTCCATAGGGCCTCTTTTAAAATAAGGGTTTAATTACTTCAGTATAAAATTATAAAGTTAATTAAATTAAACATTCAGCATTTTATTAAGTGCCTCACACATAGTTTTTCTTCCAATAATTTTTTATGGCTCCCATATATTTGGTTAGACATGATAAACAAGATTGAAACCACAAAAGCAACTTACCCAGCTCAATCAGCATTTTCCTCATGCTCTGCATTTATTATAGTCTTTCATTTGCAACTTGATATAAATTGAAATCTAAACCTAAATATTAAGGAAAATTAATCATGTTAGGCTAGTATTCCCCCATAACTTGATCTATGATATTTAAATATTGGAATCCTACTTCCACATTTCATCACTGATGTATGATGTACCAGAAGTAAATAGAAAAAAAAAATAACACAACTTTGAAATATTTTGCCTGTGTCTTATGGATTCTTATATGTTGAAATAGGAAATGAAACATTTAGTAACAAAGTATTTATCCTTGAGAAAAATCAACACAGAAAAATACCACAGAAACAAATACAAATTTTTTTTTGGTGTGGCCATGTACAGAAAGTCCATTTTTATGCAATTTTTTATATAAAAATGGATGAACCTATATGAATAGAGGTATTAGATTTTTACAAAAAGGATAAATACTAAAAGCAAAACAAAACACTTTTATCAAATTGTTTAGTTCAAATAGAACAACTCTATTATATTGAAAGATTTCCATGAAACCCTAGAGCTTTGTCAGTTGGTCATATCCCTAATGAGATAGTAGGTGCACCTTCAATGTCCTGAATAATATCTTTGTTTCTTTAAAGCTAGCCAAGTGACTTGCACATAATAGGTATTAAATAAAGGTTCATTTATTTCAATGGATTTGAATTGAAATGCATGGATTGGGGCATGTGACAGAAGAAGGGTGGCAGGAGGGCTACTATCAGGGGCAGTGGCAGGGAGGGAGCAAGTGTTTTAGGTTAAGGAATGCAATGTCCCTCTATAAGCCTGCACATTCCTTTCACTATCCCCTCCAGAATTACTATCCCATAGTGAGCAAACTCCCGCACTCGACATTAAAAGTCGACAGAGCATATGGCTTGGAGTCTAAGACCTGCGCTCAGATCTTGACCTCAGAAACTCACTAGCTGTTTGAGCAAATACCAAACTCTATCAGCTTCACTTTCCTCCTATACAAAAAGAAGGGACTAGACTCCATTATTCTTTAAGGTCTCTTTAGGTTCTAGTGAGACCATCCTATGATCTTATGATCCTAGATCTCTTTCTCTCACAGACCTTCTATAGCCCTCAACTGGACAGGGGTCTGCCTAATAATACAATATCCCTGGACCTCCTCTCTATCACCGGGTACACCTTCTCCCCACAACCATCCCAACATAAACAACTTGTCCTGGATAACAGGTCAGGATAATCCTTTTCAATTTCAGATTCTCTTTTCACTAGTCACTCAGCAACTTCTTATCCTTTAAAGTTCAGAGTTTCAAATTTTACACACTATCGTATTATGATGACTTTTGTAATACTACCTCTCAGGTCATTTGCCCTCTGCTTTTTCATCGAATTCATTGTCTGAATTAATGTCTTCCTCTTTTCTGCAACTTCTGCCTTTAGAGTAAAGAATTTCAAGATCTATTTGGTAATCTTCCCTCTGACGCCCTAATCTTTCCATTACTCAAATCTCCTTAAACTCCATGTCCTATTTGTGTTCTTTGGGGCAGCTAGATATCAAAGTGGATAGAGCATAGGGCCAGGAGTCAGGAAGTCAAATTTGGTCTCACACCCTTATTAGTTGTGTGACCCTGGGCAAGTCACTTAACTCTGTTTACCTCAGTTTCTTCATCTGTATAATGATCTGCAGAAGGCGATGGCAAACCAGTCCAGTATCTTTGTCAAGAAAATCCCTAAAAGGCGCAGCTAGGTGCCGCAGTGAGCAGAGCACTGGCCCTGGAGTTAGGAGGACAAGAGTTCAAGTTCGGCCTCAGACACTTGACACACTTACTAGGTGTGTGTCCTTGGGCAAGTCACTTAGCCCCAATTACCCTGCCTTCCCCCCTCAAAAATATCCCCAAAAGGGGTCACAAAGAGTTGGAAACAATTGAAAAATAACTGAACCCCCAAAAAAATTGTAAACTCTAACTCAACCACATAATGCAGTGGTCACACACTTAAAACTGTTGCTGTATTGCTAGAAGAATATTCCACTCCCCTAATTAAAAACTCTGACATTGCTTCATTTGACCATAACCTCTCACCATTCTATCTCTCCCTGTGCCTAAACCCATTCTTCAACCTTACTGATACTTTGGTTTTTTTTGTTTAATTTATTTAGTTTTCAGCATTGATTTTCACAAGAGTTTGAATTACAAATTTTCTCCCCATTTCTACCCTCCCGCCCACTCCAAGATGGCGTATATTCTGGTTGCGCCATTCCCCAGTGAGCACTCCCATCTGTCACCCCACTCCTCTCCCATCCCCCTTTCCCTTCATCTCTTGTAGGGCAAGATAAATTTCTATGCCCCATTTCCTGTGTATCTTATTTCCTAGTTGCATGCAAAAACTTTTTTCTTTGTTGTTGTTTTTGAACGTCTCTTTTCAAAACTTTGAGTTCCAAATTCTCTCCCCTCTTCCCTCCCCGCCCACCCTCCCTAAGAAGGCAAGCAATTCAACATAGGCCACATACATATCATTATGTAAAACCCTTCCACTACACTCATGTTGTGAAAGATTAACTATGTTTTGCTCCTTCCTAACCTATCCCCCTATATTGAATTTTCTCCCTTGACCCTGTCCCTTTTTGAAAGTGTTTGTTTTTGATTACCTCCTCCCCCCATCTGCCCTCCCTTCTATCGTCCCCGTTTTTATCTTCTTCCTCCTTCTTTCCTTCGGGGTAAGATACCCAATTGAGTGTGTATGGTATTCCCTCCTCAGGTCAAATCTGATGAGAGCAAGATTTACTCATTCCTCCTCACCTGACCCCTCTTCCCTTCCTAGAGAACCGCTTTTTCTTGCCACTTTTATGCAAGATAATTTACCCCATTCTCTCTCTCTCCCTTTCTCCCTCTCTCAATATATTCCTCTCTTATCCCTTATTTTGATTTTATTTTTTTAGATATCATCCCTTCATATTCAACTCACCCTGGTCCCTCTGTATGTGTGTGTGTGTGTGTGTGTGTGTGTGTGTGTGTGTGATTGGAAATTTGGGGGATGCCCATCAATTGGGAAATGGTTGAACAAATTAAGTTATATGATTTTGGTGGAATACTATTATACTGTAAAAAATGACAAGAAGGATGCTGTCAGGAAAAAAAAAACTAGAAAAACATATGTGAACTGATGCAAAGTGAAATGAGCAGAACCAGGAGAACATCGTACACAGTAACAGCAATATTGTGGGATGTTCAACTATGAATGACTTAGCTATTCTCAGAAATGCAATAATCTAAGACAATTCCAAAGGACTTATGATAAAAAAAATGCTATTCATCTCCAGAGAAAGAATTGAATCTGAATAAAGATTGATGCATGTTTTTTCTTTACTTTTCTTGACCCCCTTTTTGTCTGTATTTTCTTTCACAACATGACTAATATGAAAATTTGTTTTGTATAACTGCACATGTATAACCTATATCAAACTGCTTGCCTTCTCCATGAAGGAGGAGGGATGAAAGTGAAGGAAAGAACTTGGAAATCTATTTTAAAAAAAGCAAATGTTAAAGATTTTTACACATAATTGGGAAAATAAAATATAAAAATATATCTTCAAAAATAAAAAAAAATTATGTAGTCTGAATGTAGATTGAAGCATACAATTTTCAATTTTTTGTTTTTTTTTCCCTTTGTCACGTTTTCCCCTTTTGTTCTCTCTTCTTTTACAACATGGCAAATGTTGTACATGTGTATCCTATATCAGATTGCTTCTATCTTGGGGAGGGGAGAGAAAATGGAGAGAGGAAGAAAAATTTGGAGCTCAAAATCTTACAAAGATGAATATTGAAAACTATGTAATTGTAAAAAAAAACTATTAATTAAAAAAATAAAAAAAGAAAATTTCAACAAATAATTACTGACAGGCTGAAGTTGTTAGGTTTAATTATTTTATTTTTATGCTGCCATGTGACTTTATGGATACCTATTCAGATTACTTATGCAAAAATGTCATCTTAGTGGATACAGTCCTAAATTCATTTTCATCTTCATGTAAAGAGACAAATTACTCCTGCTATGAAAGTGAAAATTCTACTGTAATGAACATTACGTTTCTTCTATGTATAGGTTTTCCAGTAAAGATTCTGTCAACAATATCTCCAGTCTCTGGATATCTTTATGAAAGTTAAATTTGTGTGTAGACTAGGTGGGTCAAAAACTTTTCTGACTGATCTGGTTGTAATTTTGTGTTAGAATGGTTTCTGAGAACTGTTTCAACTGTAATTTTCAGTTGAATCAGTTTTTTGTGAGTGTCACAGGAGATGGAAAGATCAGTATAGCTTTTCTTTCTGAACTCCAATGCACACATTGGTGAAAAATCATGTCCTGTTTGAAGCTGATGGTCATAATACTTTTCAATAGTGTAGGTCAAGGAATTTTCTCTGTGTTTTCTTACCCTTTGCCTATGTGAGTAAACTGTTTCCTTAAAAGAGAGTTGCTATCATGTGATGCTTATTTTAGCTTATGAATATATATATATATATGTATATTTACACATATATCACTTAAGCATATCTAATTTTGGGTTTTCATTTTTCTATAAATAGGAATTATCCATGCTTTTGTAGATCTCACAATTGTTTTATTCTCAAGTATATTTATAAAAAGTAAGGATTACATCAGGAAAATAATATTTACTGGCTGGGTTCTGAAAGGTATTATTATAAAAATCTATTTTGTTCTCAGTTTAAATATTAATTTTAAAATACTCTTTTTAGGTAGATTAATAAAATATTTTATGTATATAATTCAATTTGTTTCTTGTTTCCAATTTGCCCTCATTTAATCACATGAATAATTATACTAAATCAGGTGACTATCTCACCTAGAAGACAGAATTATTGACTTCTTAATGCTTATTTTTCTAAAGACTGTCTACTGTCATCAAGGGAATTGTATGCAACATAGATTATTTTTTTTTGGAGTGATGTATGTGCTCTTTGGTAGTTAAACTTTCATTCAATTCTTTAATACAACTGAGGGCAGAACTCATTAATCATACACCAAAGCACAGGACTGGGCATATACCAGTTCAGTTTCAAGGTAGTAAGTAGGAGCTGTTATCATTCATTCCCAAACAGACTTATTCAACTGGACAGTGTAAAGTTACATTCATTAAATTGGTTTTCTGTTAAATATCATTTGACACTTTGGAATCAATAATTAATTCTATAGCTCTTTATGTTTCTATGGAAAACTCTAGCCACATAATTTTAAAATATTCAGTATGCTAAGTATTCCTTCTAAACATATG
Source organism: Trichosurus vulpecula (assembly GCF_011100635.1). NCBI lineage: Eukaryota > Metazoa > Chordata > Mammalia > Diprotodontia > Phalangeridae > Trichosurus > Trichosurus vulpecula. Next base: position 179,841,776 of record NC_050579.1, read on the forward strand.
TGTTTTCTTTCACATAATTTAGAGATGATTTCATTGGCCAATGATTCAAGAAACATTAAACTTACGAAAAAAGGAATATTTAACCTCCTTGAAACATATTATTTATATTAATTATGACTAAAAGTTCCAAATGCCTATGAAAATATCTTCAATATAAGTCAAGGATTTTAAATATATAGAATACTTCAAAGGAAACAGTAAAATCTAATTTAAGTTCTTTTAGCACTATTTAATCATAAGGCCTGTAGAAATGCAAAGCAATCATTTAGTCCATCTCCTTGGATATCTCAGAGTCACAAGGAGCTATCACAGTTTAGCTAAAACTTGGGTCTCTTTAGATAGAATGTATACAAATTCCCTAATTTTTCTTTCTAATATTTAACAATGTATATTCAGAAAAGCCTCTGGTGGCTAATTAAAATTATTTGCTGAATCATAAGTTCACTTTTGTCTTCTGAGATTCACAGACAGGACTAAGAAGTATATGATAGGGTCTCAGAAAGATGCTACCCATCATGTTTCTGAGACTAAATTTTAGCTTTATGGCTTTCTTCAATTCTCACCTAAAATCTCACCTTCTGGAAAAAAAAAAGTCTTTTTTGTCTTCTTTATCAATTAATATTCTCCTTCTGAGATTATCTCCAATTGATCATGCCTATGTCTTATTTCTATGTAAAGATAAGATGTATACAAAATAATTAGGAGATAAACTCTGGGAATAATTGTTGGCATTTTGTATTTCCCATTTAGAATGTGAACTCTTTCTAGGTAGGACCTACTTTTACCTTTCTTTGTATCCCAAGCACTTAGCATAATACCTGGCATATTGTAATTGCTTAATAAATGTTTGTTGACTTGGATTCACTTCATTTCATTTATGGAGATCCCATGATCCTTTTCAATATTCAAATATCATTTTTTAACTGTCCAGAAATTCTGAAGTTAAGATTCTGAAGTCAATGGCCTTTAGGTGCTCATCAAAAGTATCACTATTTCCATCACTTATATGATGTTTTATTTTGGACTATGCACAGTACCTCTCTAACCTCAAGTTTCTTAATCACTAAAATCAGAATATTTGCCCCATCTACATCACAGAGTTGTAGTTTTCAAAAAAAAATTCTGGAAAACCTTAAATCATTATCTAAATATGAGTTATCTTGTCCTTATCTCTCATTCATAAAAAAAAATTGTTTATTTTAAGATCAAATATTTTGTGCTTAGGTACTTCAATTTCAACTACACATAAAATTGAAATTCTATGTTATTATTTTGAAAATAATGGGATTATATTTGTGATTTCATTGCTGTAGAGAACTGTCTTATGAGGAAACTGCTACTAACATAGGATAAACTCACTCTGCAGCTTAGTTTTAGGTATATCCTGCCTAGATCCTGGAGAGATGCAGTGACTTGCTGAGAGGTGACTGTTACAGAATGATTGAGAGGTGGGATGAGCTGAGACTCTGAAAGCCAGCTCTCTATGGCACTGCCTCTTACGGGTAATATGAAATCATTGAAATAATAATTTAAGACTAAATGTAAGAAATAACTTCAAAACATTGCTCATATACAGAATGCTGACACCAATAAATAATTTTATTTTTTGAAGGATGAGGCACGTAAAGGTCTGATTTCATTGGTATATAGAAGTCTCCATGAAGAAACTCTCTTTTTCTGTGTAGACCAGCATGCCTGCTCTAAAATTTTTAGTCTTAAATATTTTCCTGTGACAATTAGGGGTTGAGTGACTTTTTCAGGGCCACGTAGACAATGGGATTGTCTAGTAAGTCTAGAGGATCTAGAAGGATATTGGTACCAGAGAAAGGGTTAATAACCATCATATGCCAGGAGCAGGAACAAAAAGATGACTTGTTCTTCATTTTGAAAGTTAGTGACCCCACAATAATATTACTCATATGAAGCTTGTTATTTCTCTTTACTTCAGTTAACAGGTTGATTTAAACACTTAACAGCTAATAATATACACAGCTAATACAATTCTTTGCCCAGTTGAAAATCAGAAACTCCAATCAGCATGGAACCTAAATGAAACATTTTCCCCCCTGAACATGCTATATAGCCATTATTATGTCCTTGGCACAAACTAAACATATGCTTAATAACAGTAGAACAATTCTTTAACTACCAATTTTTCAAACAAAATGGTTGTTCCCCAGAGAAGATAACATTGGAGAGGGCATTGTATCTCGATCGCCAACAAATCAAATAGAAGACACAAAATAGGTGCATCAATTTAGGGTTTTGTTCTCTGCTGTTACTTTTTTAAAACATAGTTTCTGATCATTTACCACAATCTGACTCTCTTAACAAAGCACAGTACTATTTATTCAGCTTTGGGTTGTCATCTTCTCAAAGATCTATTTCTTTTGCTAAAGTGTTTGATTTAGCTCTGTCTCCTTCTTCCTTGCATTGTTAGCATTCCATGAATCATCCTATAGCTATTTTGTTGGCATGTTATTCTGACCTTGATATTCCTTGGTTCAAACCTGTCATTTTTCACTTTGAAGAGCATTGACTATGGAGTCAGATGACCTTAGTTCAACACCCTACTTCCTTTTGAACTGTTACCTGTTTTTCTTGGGGAAGTCACTTACATTTCTGGGCACCAATTCCCTTGTCTGTAAAATGAGGGGGTAGATTAAGGTCTATTTCAGCTGTAGCTCTTATTATAAATTATCTAATGAACTCTAACTTGTTTTCTGAGGTGCTAGTCAGTCATACTGCCTCAAATGTTATTAGATGTCTAGATATGTGACTCATTTGTTTTATCTTGTGAAACATTCAAGCAATCCAAGATATCTGGCAATTAAAATGTCTGGATTATTGGATTTTTCTTCTACTAAACTAAAATAACCAAGTGTTTTGGCACAATGTGGACATATCATTCATACTGTTCTCTCCATTCCATAGAAGCATATGTATAATGTACCAAAAATACTTTATTTGCATAAATTTTTGAGGGTTTTATTTTTCCTTAGCATTCCATTAAAAAAACAACTCCTATTATTTTGTCAATCTATATGTGCTAACAAATATAGTGCTTCCATGACAATAACATCCTATATTTTACTTTTCTAAAAAGAAATATGTTTAAAATGAATTACGTTGATTGTCTTAGAACTTACCTTATAAGAAAGAATGCAAAGTATCTTTTTTTAATCTATAAAATAGCCCCTAAATCAGCTCTTAACTATGTCATTTTTGATGAATTTCTTGAAGAAAATAAGTAGAATTACAGCTGCTGAAGTACTTTGACAAGCATCTGGAATAATTGGATCAAAATAAAATGAACTGGGATTAATTAGCATAGCATGAACAAAGTTGTTAGGACCAGAAGTTACTGCCCAGATATTCTGTGACTCCATTAACACACCAGATATCATTAGTAGAGCAGTGGTTGATCAAGGAAGCCTTGCTACTAAGAAAGTATGATATTTGGATGAGGAAGCTTTTAAAATGTGGTGATACATTAAAGATAAGGGCATCATTTGCTTTTTTATCATATTTTTGTTTTGTTTTATGTTTGTATAACGGTATAACAAAAATATTTGTAATGTTGTTTTGTATTTTGTGTCATATTTTTTTTCTTGTTATCCCCCATCAATTTTTTTCTTTTACATTTTGGTCAATGCATTATGAATTTTATCTCCTTATATTATTTCTATAGCATTTGCATTATTTTGAGGGTTTTAATCAAAAGTGGGATGGGGCACAAAATGGTTTCATTTTGATAAGGGAATTGTAATTTTGATTGTGGGGTCCCAGTAAAGCCACAGTTAGTAACTTTTGTGACCAGAAAAATGGAAGGAAATGAGTGTGTGTGTGTGTGTGTGTGTGTGTGTGTGTGTCTGTATGTCTGTGCATCTGTGTGTGAGATAGTAGGTGGAAGTAGGAGAGAACATAGTGAGCCCAAATAAGAAACAATCTTAACTGATATTTGGCTGAGCACTGTGGTTTCATGCTCCTGACTATAAGTTCTGTCAATGCTCTCTAAAGGAAGGGCCCTACCACAGGTAAGGCTATGGCCAATGATGAAAATATTATATAATCATTCTCTTCCTTCAGATATGCCTTGGTTATACATAAAGCCAAGATTATCATTTTTTAAAGAATATGTTTGTCTATGAGGTATAAGAACTTTGAACTTGATTCTAAAGCTCTCATAAATATTCTGCCTCCCCATATAGACAGAGTAAGAACAATAGAGATGTGGAGAAATAGTTTTGCTCTTCTACTTTCCCTAGATGAAGATCAATTATTACCTATACCTACTTTTATTTACTTCCTCTTTTTTTTTAATCTAGACCTATGATTTCATCCAAGTAAGGAAACTTCTGATATGGAAATGACTTCTACTGACCCAGATTCGCAGCCTCTCTATAGTTTAGAGGGTTAGAGAGTTTCTAGGGGTATTGCCAAGCTAAGTGACTTACCTATGGTTATATAGCTTGTATGTGTCAAATGCATGGGTGTATAGGTTGTTCAGGGAGGACTAGAACCTCTGCTGTGAGGGCTTGCCTGCCATGCCCTTTTCAGAACTGCTCATCTACTTTTGGCGTCTACATGGAACTAAACTCTCACCTGGGCCTCCAAGAAACTGGAACATGTACAGTGGCCCCACCCTGCTTGACTACTTAGTGTATGATCGTTCTGAAGTAGTTTAGCAAAACTGTTATTCCTACTACTGTTACTATTGTTGCTGCTGCTACTACCACCACCACCACCACCACCACCACTACGACTACTACTACTACTACTGCTACTACTACTACTACTACTAATAATAATAATAATAATAATTCCCTTTATGTATTCCCAGAACTTATCCCAGTGCCTGGCACAGAGTAGGCATTTGACAAATGTTTATTGTTTTATTGATTAATAATGATAATAATTAATTTTAAAATCATCCTTTAATGGCCAGCCATTAAAAGTGATGAGACTTTCCATACTTAGCTAGGCTGACCAATGAACAACAGATAAAAAAATATGTAGTTTGTTTTAAGCAAGTATTTGAATCTTTTCCAGAGCTTACTTACTGTTGCTTTAACTTTTGAGAACCTCAGAGTCACCTCTACAGCGTGATGAAGCACTAGATCCATCACCAGGACATTCTACTTTTTTATTATACATATCACTAAACTTATTCATTACTTTAGGCAATTAGAAAACACAGTGGCTAGAGCTCTGGATCTGGAGTCAAGAAGATGAGTCAAATACAGTCTCATACACTTAATAAGCTGTGCCACTCTGACAAGTCATTTAAACCCTGTGTGCCTCAGTTTTCACATCTGTAAAATGATTATAATAATAGACTATTCTTCTCAAAGTGGCTACAATAATAAAAATAAATCACAGCCATAAATCTCTTTGCAAACCTTAAAGTGTTATTTAAATGCTAGCTATTATAATTACTTGAGCCTTGGAAATAAGTATGGTTTTATATCTATTGCCTGTATTAATCCCATTTCTTTACACAGGGTAATACTGTTCTTTGAGGTTCAAAAGCTCCAAAAGATATAACTTTCAGCAATTAAACCAACTTGTATGTAAACTTCCATTTATATCACTAGAACGTTAGCTTCTTCAGGTCAGAAAGTTTATTTTGTTTTTTTGTATCCCCAGGATCCAGAACATTAGGTACATAAGAAATATATTTTATTGATTGGATATCTTCCAGTTACAGAATCACAAGACCACAGGTTTCGATTTGGAAGGGATCTTAGAAGATGACTAGTCAGAGAATCATAGATTCAGAGCGAGAAAGTACCTTATGTCACTTCTAGTATAAACCTCCATTTTATAGATGAAGAAATTGAGACTCAAAGAGGTTTATTGACTTTTATAAAGTTATACAGGTAATATGTGGCAAAGAGGGGTTTGAATCTAAGTTTGCATGTTTTAGATCAAGTTTTTTTTTCTCTGCATGACAGTGACAGTGGTCCTGACTTAATCCAGGGAAGTTGTACCAGAAGGACATGGAGAGAAAAGGATACTATAGGAATAGTACCAGATTAGGAGTTAATGGACATGGTTTGAACACTGGCTGTCACTTTGCTACCTCTATGACCCTGGGAAAAATCAGCCTTTTCACTTCTCTGGGCCTCAGCTCTCCTTATTTCTTAAAAAGGAGGAGCTGGAGTCAATAATCTCAAATGTGCTTTCCGCTTCTGAATCCTTTGGCCCTTCGCTTCTGAAAGGAAACCATGCTATCTTGCAGTGGTTTGTTAGCAACACACCACAGCAGGTCATAAGATTCCAGAACCTGGAGTTTGGGGCTGCCCTGTTTCTATTCTTTGGTTGTGGTAATCATATTAGGAAGTACCACTGCTTCTGTTAACCTTTGCTTGTTGTCATTGTGCTTGTTGTTCAGTTGTGTTGGACTCTTCATGGCCCCATTTGGGGTTTTCTTGGCAAAGATACTAAAGTATTTTGCCATTTCATTCTCCAGCTAACTTTACAGATAAGGAAACTGAGACAAACAGGAGTAAATGAATTGCCAAGGGCCCCTCAGCTAGCAAATGTTTAAGGCTGGCTTTGAACTAGGTCTTCCTGATTCCAGGACTAGACTCTATCCACTACAGCACCTATCTGCCCCTAGTAGCACAGAAGTGTTACTGGCACAGGACATAGACATAGCTGCAAAAGATCCTCTCTTCTTAGAAACTGGCAGGGTTGCAGCTATGATAAAATACAGCTAATATTAACCTGAATGTTTTAAGATCATCACATCCGAACCTTTCATTCTTCAAAGGAGAAAAATGAAACCCAAAAACATTAAGCAGCTTGCCCAAGATCATATAGACAGTGAATAGCAGAGCCAAGATTCAAATTCACATCCATTAATTCTTAATCCAGTGGCCTTTCCTACTCAACTTTCCATATTGAATAAAAATATATGTATTTACAAGCTAATATATATTTCATTTAGAAATAAATTTATGAGGTTTATTACATATATAGACATGTATGTCTATACATATGGGTGTATATATGTGTGTATGTATGTGAATGCATGTATGTTTGTATTTATATGTGTATATCTCTGTGATATATTCAATACTGTAGACATAGTCTCAGTATATCCCAGCTGCATTTTAAATATTGAATCAGTATTTGTAAGATACGACAACGGTTCCTTGGTTATGTTTTCATGAGGAATGACACCCTGCTTCTTTCTGAGGCTTCAGTGGTCCAAATCATTAGCTAAAGAATGAAGGAGCTTGAAAATAGAAGACTGTCCACCCCACAGTTATAAGATGATTGAGCTTCAAATTCTGTTAATCTAGATGATATAGATCTGTCCTTTCAAATTCAGAAACTGAGGTAGCAGGAAGAATGTTCCAATCATATCACAATTGTGGAAGAATTCAAGAAACCAATGCAGGGAGGAGAGCCATGTCATTGATGATATCCAGTGGCGATTGTTTTTTCATCACTTGGTCTTTTTGACCATAGAAGTCACATATGGAAAGCAATTGATTTTTTCTTGTTTCTTCTCCTTTTAAATCTTACTGAAATATATATACTCACGTTTATTTTGATATTTCTCTTTTAAATAGATTTTATTGATACATTTTGTCTTTTATATTGATTAGATTTGCATCTTTAATAGGCCCCTTCCTAGCATTCCTTATTTAAAAAATAATAAAAAAGAGGAAAGCAATTCAATGAAAGAGATCAGTACAGCCACCAAAAATCTAACATTATGTGCAATGCTCCACATTTTTGTTTTCCTTACCTGTGTACTGAGTAGAAGCAGTGATGTGTATGTGTATGTGTGTGTGTGTGTTCAAAGACAAGTTGATTCTTTCAGAAACACTGATTTTAGAGGGGTCAGAGCCAAGATGACAGCTGGAAAGCAGGGACTTGCTTAAGCTCCCCCCCAGGTCCCTCCAAAAACCTATAAAAATGGCTCTGAACAAATTCTAGAGCTGCAGAACCCACAAAATAGCAAAGGGAAGCAGGGATCCAGCCCAGGACAGCCTGGATGGAAGCTGGGAAGGGTCTATTGCATGGAGCAGGGAGCAGAGTGGAGCACAGCCCAGCGTGGGCCACGCCAGGACCAGTCAGACCAGGAGCCAGGCAGAACAGGTGTAGTGCCCTAAACCAGGGAGCTGTGGCAGTTACCAGACTTCTCAACCCACAAACACCAAAGACAACAAAGAAGGTTAGTGGAAAAAGCTACTGGGACACAGTGAAAGGAGTTCCCGGTTGGCCACCATCCCCAGGAGTTGTGGAGGTGGTGCAGCTCTGAGGCTGCTTCCCCAAGTTACAGCTGCAGTTGCCTCTGGCCCCAGGCCCACATGGTGGGAGGAATTAAGTGGCAGATTAGAGCAGCAGTTCAAAGCCTGCTTTGCCCTGCCTGGATCTGGGCTGCAATGCTGGTTGCCGGTTCTTGGGGGAGAAGGAGCACTGGTGTGGCAGAGCTTGTGTAGAAGTAGCTCTGAAAATAGCAGCACAGCCCCTCAAGCTTGGGACAAAGTACTCTCTACTCTACAAGCAGTTGTACCCCTGACAAAAAGCTCAAGGGTCAAGTAGTTGGTTGGGAAAATGAAGAGGCAGTGAAAACAGTCTCAGATTAAGACTCAGACTTTGGAATCTTTTTTAGTGACAAAGAAGAACAAAACATACAGCCATGCCAACAAAGTCAAAGAGCCTACATCAAAAGCCTCCAAGAAAAATATAAATTGTTCTCAGTCCATGGAAGAGCTCAAAAAGAATTTGTAAAAGCAAGTTAGAGAAGTAGAGGAAAAACTGGGAAGAGAAATGAGAATGATGCAAGAAAACCATGAAAAACAAATCAATGACTTGCTAAAGGAGACCCAAAAAATACTGAAGAAAATAACACCATAAAAATAGACTAACTCAAATGACAAAAAAGCTCCAAAAACCCAGTGAGGAGAAGAATGCCTTGGAAGGCAGAATTAGCCAAATGGAAAAGGAGGTCCAAAAGACCACTGAAGAAAATACTACTTTAAAAATTAGATTGGAGCAAGTGGAAGCTAGTGACTTTATGAGAAATCAAGATAGAGAACCAAAGGAATGAAAAAGTGGAAGACAATGTGAAATATCTGATTGGAAAAACCACTGACCTGAAAAGTAGATCCAGTAGGGATAATTTAAAAATTATTGGACCATCTGAAATCCATGATCAAAAAAAAGAGGTAGATATCATCTTTCAAGAAATTATCAAGGAGAACTGCCCTGATATTCTAGAGCCACAGGGCAAAATAGAAATTGAAAGAATCCACCGATCGCCTCCTCAAATAGATGCCCAAAAGAAAACTCCTAGGAATATTGTGGCCAAATTCCAGAGCTCCCAGATCAAGGAGAAAATACTGCAATCAACCAAAATAAACGATTTGAGTATTGTGGAAACAAAATCAGAATAACACAAGATCTAGCAGCTTCTACATTAAGGGATCAAAGGGCTTTGAATATGATATTCTGGAGGTAAATAGAACTAGGATTAAAACAAAGAATCACCTACCCAGCAAAACTGAGTATCATGCTCCAAGGCAAAATATAGATTTCCAATAAAATAGAGGACTTTCAAGCTTTCTCAGTGAAAAGACCAGAGTTGAATAGATAATTTGACTATTGAACACAGGAATCAAGAGAAGCATGTAAAGTTAAACAAGAAAGAGAAATTATAAGGGACTCACTAAAGTTGAATTGTTTTGTTTACATTCCTACATGGAAAGATGATGAGTGTAATTCATGAGACCTCAGTATTAGGGTAGCTGAAGGGAATGTGTATATATATATACATATATATATATATATATATATATATATGTATATATGTATATATATATATATATATGTATATATGTATATATATATATATAGACAGAGGGCATAGGGTAAGTTGAATATGAAGGGATGATATCTAAAAAAATCAAATTAAGCGATGAGAGAGGAATATATTGAGAGAGGGAGAAAGGGAGAGAGAGAATGGGGTAAATTATCTCACATAAGAGTGGCAAGAAAAAGCAGTTCATTGTAAGGGAAGAGTGGCAAGTGAGAGGGAATGAGTGAATCTTGCTCTCATCAGATTTGACCCGAGGAGAGAATAACATACACATTCAATTCAGTATCTTACCCCACAGGAAAGAAGGAGGAAGGGGATAAAAATGGGGAGATGATAGAAGGGAGGGCATATAAATGGAGGAGGTAATCAAAAGCAAACACTTTTGAAAAGGGACAGGGTCAAGGGAGAAAATTGAATAAAGGGGGACAGGATAGGAAAGAGCAAAATATAGTTAGTCTTTCACAACATGAGTATTGTGGAAGGGTTTTACATAATGATATGTATGTGGCCTATGTTGAATTGCTTGCCTTCTTAGGGAGGACAGGTGGGGAGGGAAGAGGGGAGAGAATTTGGAACTCAAAGTTTTAAAAGCAGATGTTCAAAAAAAAGTTGTTTTTGCTTGCAACTGGGAAATAAGATACACAGGTAATGGGCCATAGAAATCTATCTTTCCCCACAAGAAAATAAGGGAAAAGGGGATGGAGGGAGTGGGGTGACAGAAGGGAAGGCTGACTGGATAATGGGGCAATCAGAATATATGCCATCTTAGGTTGGGGGAGGGGAGAAATGGGGAGAAAATTTGTATTTCTTGTGGAAATCTTGTGGAAATCAATGATGAAAACTAAAAATATTAAATAAATAATAAAAAATCTCAAAAAAAGAAACACTGATTTTAGACTTTTATTTTTGTGGTTGTTCTTCCCATTTACATTTCTACAATGTAGTAGGTACTTAATAAGCATATATTGATTGAATGATTGATTTATTGTGTATATTGTTTTTCCTACCTCTGTTTACTTTATTTTGCTACAATTCATAGAATTCCTTCTGTGTTTCTCTCTGTTCTTCGTATCCATTGTCATTTCCCATGAGTACAGTTTAACCCACATTTTATATAGCCCGTGTCTTTTCTCAAATTTCTTGGTTCTTTTAGTTGCCAGAAAAAATATGAAATGCTAGGTAGGTCAGACCTCTGGCCAGTTCAGGTAAACGGAGTATCTGAGGACATTTTAAAAGGGAGTAATTATACTTCATGGGGGCAATAAATCTCTCAATGAGAGATTTATTGAGTCCCTACTCAATAGTGTCTGCTATAGAATATGCACTGTGCTAAGTCCTCATCATACAAAAAGAGTCAAAAGACATTCCCTGCCCTCAAGGAGCTTTCAGTCTAATTAGGGGTGGGGTGGGGACATGAAAACAAATATATACAAAGTAAGCTATATACAGGATAAGTAGGAAATAACTAAAAGAGTGAAAGTGCTGAAAATAAGAGGGATTCATGAAAGTGGCAGGTTTGCAGAATATACTCTGGAAGTGGTCACACCTTTCATTGGGTTGAGGACATAACTCTTAATCTTACCCTTGTTGGGCTTTGTGGTGACATAAAAAAGGGCTTAGGGACACTGAAGAGAAGAAAACATGGATACTGAATGGAATATGACTAAGCAGGGGAGTGGGACTCTGTATAAGAGACATTGTGGTGACCTATGGGAAAATGGGCTAAAATTTCATCTGATTTCATAGACTAGCCACGGGCCTCAACCATTTGCAAAGTTAATACTATTTCTAAAGAGGTCAGAGTGAATGACATTCGTCTGTCACACAGTGAAATAGAATGAATGGGATAGTAGCAATACAACAACCCCCTTGTCTATCATCTCTCAGCCAAGACCAGAAAAGTATAAGTCATTGCTCATAAGTCTTCGGTAGTCAAGATAATGATGCAACTGGGGATATATTTTAGAGTCATTTTCCTTTATGTTATTGTGGTCAATGTGCCTATTGTAGTCTTGAGTTTCTTTACTTTGCCTAAGTTCTGGCAAAATGAGTTTTTCTAGCCACAGTTTTTGAGGTAACATTACAAATTGATGAAATCAAATAAATAAAGTCAATAGATAGACATGAACATAGACATAGATATAAATATAGATAGAGAGAAATATCAACACTATATTCAATGATTTAAAATGTAAAGTATCTATTAATATAAAATACTTTTTAATTCATATAAAAAGGTATAGTAGGTTGATGACACAATCATCAAATGGAAGTAGAGTGATTATCAGTACCTGAAAGATTAGTGGCTATTGGCTTTCATTTCCATTTCCATTTTTATTTTGCCCTCCAGTCTAGTTATTATTTTTAGTACAACCTTTATTAGGGCTATATAAAAAAAAGGCTTCAAAGAGAAGAGATTGAAAGACAGCTATTATTACTTGGTGAAACAGTTTTATATACGTGTAAATGTGAAATAAATAATTATTATTAAATTATATTTTAATATGACAGAAATGTATGGGATGTTATATTTCTAGATGGACTTAACTGATAATATACTTTCTTAATCTATGTGTTTAACTCAAATAGGACTAGAGTTAATCTCAGAGCTGTTTATTTGATGCATGAGCTGGGAATGCACTATATGTCTGTGTAGTTGCTGTTCATCTACATAAGCAGAGAATTCAGATGCACTTCTGTAATCAAAACATAAGAGTGTAAATGCTCAAACATGCCTTTGATTCCTCACTTAGATCTGATCTATTTTAAGACAAAGCTGCCACACACAGTTATTTCTTTCCAGGTGTGATGAAAGCCACTCAAGAGCAAAATAATTTGAAATGGAATAATCTCAAGAGAAGGAGAAAACTGGAGCTGTAGTAATCAAATCCTTTCCCAAAGCAGGCTGTCACACACATAGGAAAGAAAAGACACAAAAGGCTGATTACAGAACTAAGTAAGCACTTCTGTCTCTTATTTGATGCCATTTTAACTGACCAACCTAATTTAAAATGTGAAATGACACTATTTGAGCTCAAGGCTGTATTAAAATTCCTGCTCATATTTTCCCTTAAATAAATTTTAAAAGTTCAAATAAAGCAGTAGAAATGGCCATCTAATTATATGCTTGAATGTCCTCTTACATTTGCTTTGTTCAATATCTACATGATAATGATTGGGGAAAAACAACACACCTACACATTACAGAAACTCAATAAATGTTTATTGAATGAGTAGGTGCAAAGATGAATTAATGAATGGTTGAATAAATGATTGAATGGATGAAATGGCAAAAGTAATCACTATATGGTCAGACATAATCCATCTCTGACTCATGAAAAGTTTGACATGAACAAAAATAATGGTCACTGAAATTGTGTTTTGTGTTGTATTTAATGATAGTTTCAGGGCTTAATATCTGAGGACTTACTTTATTGATTTTTCCCCTTAAGCTTTATGTTCATTCCATTTGAAGCGTATACCTACACATTTTAAATACCTTAAACTGTTAAAAAGGCAAAAAGTCAGAATGAAAAAAAAAGCAAATCCTTCAAATTGAAGGGTGCCTCTAACCCTGAAACTGATCCTATACAAATTAGAAGCCTTTATTTTTTGATTTTAGAAATACCTAGTTGTATGAAATTCAGGGATATTCAGTTCCTTTAGCCAACTATCAGACATCTTTAAATTTCATTCTAGTTGTAAATTTCAATAATATCAACATTATTAATATTGATACTATACATCAATTATGTGATAGATATATTTAATATTATCTTCTTAAGGTATTTTCTAGGTAGAAATTTTTTTTTCTTGTTTCTAAGAACCATATGGTCCTATTACTAGAGGCAAGGTGATATAGAAGAGAGATACCTGAGTTGGTCATCAGGTTACCTAAGTAAGTACCAGCTTACCTCTAATGGATCTTAGTTTTGTGAATATAGGTAAATCATTCAGCATTTTGAATTTCTTCAGCTATAATATGTGAATAATAATATTTTCATTATATACCTCAGAGAGTTGTGAAGAAAGCATTTTGCAAACCCCAAAATGCCATATAATAGTGTGATGTTATTAAAGCTATTAGCACTGATAGTTAACACCTATATATCTTTCCAAGATCATTATCAGTAATATCATTAAGATTGCTAATTATATGCCAATTGAAGTATTATAATATATAATAAATTATAATTAATATAATATAGAATAAATAAATGGCCATTTGGTACAGATCTCCTATTTTATAGTAGAGGAAACTGAGAAAAGAAGAGAAGCAAAATGAGTTGTGGTAGCACAGTGGATAACATGCTGGACCTGGAGTTAGGATGACTTCAGTTCAAATCCTGCCTTAGACATTTACTGGTTATATGACCCTTGGAAAATTATTTTTTAAGTTTAGTCTTTTTCATTTCCCAATCGGATATATCCAATCTCCTAGGATTGTGATGAGGATAATTTAGGGCAATTGTAAAATATTTTTCAGTACTTAATACATTACATGAATGTTTTATTATTATTATGACTATTACAATCATCATCAATACCACCATCACCATCACCATCATCATCATCATACTAGGTTATTTAGCTAAAACGTGCTAGAGGTAGAATTTGAACCCTGGTTCTCAGACTTCCAAACTAGTGCTTTTTCAAGTATACCATCCTGGTTTGGTACAGAAATCATTTCTGTTCAGTCGTTTCAGCTGTCTCCAACTCTTTGTGAGGCCATTTAGGATTTTCTTGGCAAAGATACTGGACTGCTTTGTCATTTCCTTCTCCAGCTCATTTTAAAGATGAGGAAACAGAGGCTAACAGGGTTAAGCAACTTGACCAGAGTCACATACCTAGTATTTGAGGCCAGATTTGAGCTCAGGAAGATGAGTCTTCTTGATTCTTGGTTGAGCACTCCATCCACCGCACCACCTAGCTGCCTATCCAAATGATAAATTATAACAAATAATAATAATTGTGGCATAAAAATATAAAAATGCATTAATTCAATTCCCTTGAGTACCCTTTCAAGACTTCAAAAGCCAACAGTCAACAAATCATAGGATTTTGATAATGTAATATTCCATATCCCTAGGTGCAAGATACATATTCTGACTCAGCCCAGGACCAGCCAGTTTGAGGTAGGCAATAAACACCATGTATTAATATTTATGTCTCAAATTTGGAATCCAGTTTCTGCCATGGATCCTTGAAAAGAACTCCATGAAAGGTTTTTGTCTAACAAGAAAATTCTGAAACATGTTCCCCCTACCAATAGCCCTCACATACATATAATACTTGGCACCATTTATGCCTCCAAGGCCCATAAGGGAAAATTAGGCTCAATTATCCTGTTGAACACAAAACCTCTGCTCCCTGCAGTTTCCTTTTAATTTCACTTCCAGAGATGGGTAATTGATTTGCTAGTTCTTTTTTGAGGGTCACCAATTTTTAGAAAGCACATGATTTAAGCTGGTTATTTCAGAGAATCTGATAGACTCAAAGAGTCAATTCTTTGTTCTTCCTGTGTCAGATAATATACCAAATGTAGTTTTGATGTGAAGACTCCTCCCCCTGCTATCTCTCTAAAGGGGACAGTATGATACAGAAATTCTTGTTGTATCTGCATGGTACCTATTCTGCTGGTGAAACAATGAATGAAATATTCAGTTAATGCAACAATTTTTCCCTATACTTTTGACTTGACAGATCTCCCACTGGTTTGAATAAATGAATGAATGGATGGATGGGATGAATGGATGGATGGAAAAGCATTTAAGTGCTTAACTTGTGCTAATATTTGACAGGTGTATACACATAACCTTTGATTACCTGGGGGAAAGTCTTTGACTCTTTCTTAAATATCATTGTTGGTAAACAAATAAGAATTAAGAACAAATATTCCTGTTTACTCTTTCCAGAAAAAAAAACCTGTCTGAATCCCTCAAAATGGTGAATGTACACTTGGTTTCTTCTGCCTTCCAAAGTAATATCAGTCTCTCCCATTTTTCTCCTTGATACATTCCTCTTTGTTCATATAGCAGAATATTTCCTCCAGATTTTGTTAGTATGTGGCTATGGGAACTATTGAGAAAAATGGAATATTGGGCTATTTAATTAATTTCAACAAGCTTTTTTAAGAGGCCAACTTTATCCCAGGTGCTAATGCTAGTAATTCTGGATATAAAGACATAAAGGAGAGGGAGGGCAAGATGGCAGAGTAAAAGCAGGGACTTGCTTGAACTGTTCCCCCAAACACCTCCAAATACATGTACAAATGACTCTAAACAAATTCTGGAGCTTCAGAGCCCACAAAATGACAGAGTGAAACAAATCTGCAATCCAAGACAACCTGGAAGGCCAAGGGGAAAGATGTATCACACCAGGCTTAAAGTGGAGCACAGTACAGTGTGACCCACTGGCAGCTGTAATGGTTTCCAGACTTTGCAACCCAAAAATGCCAAAGACAAAGCAGAAGGTCAGTAGGGAAACTCTGTCAGACATTGGTGAGAAAAGAGTGTAATCTGGCCCCAGCCCCCAGGGGGGCAGAGGTGGTGGCAATGGAAAGTAGCAGTGATAGCTGAAGCTGTAACAGCAGCAGCAGCAGCAGAAGAAGCAGCAGCAGCTGTTGCTTCTGGAGCTCCTGGCCCACAGACAGTGGGGGGGGGGGGGGGAGTGAGCAGCTAATCAGAGAGGACATGCAAGCATCTCTTTGCTGGCACTGATGCAGGATTGTCTTCCTTTGCCCTAATTGGATCTGGGTCACAGTCCTGGGTGGCAGTCATTTGGTGAGGAGGAGCATTGGCATGGAAGAGCTTGTGGTAGCTGTGGAGAGGGAATACTCCGCATAGTTTCAAGGCAGAAAAGAGTCCTTGTGGTCACTCAAAGACCAGAGTACAGGCCAGGAGAGGAGTAACACCTCTCCTTTGATTGTACCACCTTAGAAGAACTGAACATTTGCAGGTGCCTAGAAGTAGCTCTGACAACAGCTGTGTAAAATGCTTAAAACTCGGGACAGAGTACTTTCCTCTCTGGAAACAGAATCTTACATTAACAGAGTTACTAAGTCAGATATTTGGCTGGGAAAATGAGTAAAAGGTGTAAAAAACTAAGACTATGGAAACTTACTTTGATGACAAAGAAGATCAAAACATACAATGAGAAGAAGAAAGCAAAGTCAAAGATCCTATATCCGAAGCCTCCAAGAAAAATATGAAATGGTTGCAGGCCATGGAAGAGCTCAAAAAGGATGTGGAAAATCAAGGAGGAGAAGTAGAGGAAAAATTGGGAAAAGAAATAAGAGGAATAGGGGCAGAAATAAGATGGCAGCTGGAAAATAGGGACTCGCTTAAGCTCCGCCCCAAACAACTGTAAAAATGACTCTAAACAAATTCTAGAGCTACAGAACCCATGGATTAACAGAGTGAAACAAGTCTCCAGCCAAAGAGAGTCTGGATGTTCACTGGGAAGGTTCTATTACACCTTACTGAAAGCAGAGTGCAGACGAGCATGGGCCATGCCAGGACAGACCAGACTGGGAGTAGGTCGAGTGGAGTAAGCCTCAGGGCCCTCAATCATTGAGCTGTGGCAGTTACTAGACTTCTCAATCCACAAACAACAAAGACCACAGAGCAGGTCAGTGAGAAAACTGCTGGATGCGGGTGATAGAAATGTGAGGTCCAGCCACAGCCCTGGGGGCTGGTGAGCCACAGCAGCAGGAATCTCAGGTGGCTGCTTCCAGAGCTCTAGTGAGAGCCACTTCTGGAGCCCCGGGCCCACATGGTGGGAAGAATCAAGCAGCAGATCAGAGAGGGACTGCATTCCTAAGAATATTGTTGCCAAATTCCAGAATTCCCAGGTCAAGGCGAAAATATTGCAAGCATCCAGAAAGAAACAACTTCAGTATTGTGGAAACACAATCAGGATAATACAAGATCTAGCAGCTACTACATTAAGGGATCAAAGGGGTTGGAATATGGTATTGTGGAGGTCAAAGGAGCTAGGATTAAAACCAAGAATCACTTAAGCAGCAAAACTGAGTATAATACTCTAGGACAAAATATGGATTTTCAATAAAATATAGGACTTTCAAGCATTTTTGATGAAAAGACCAGAGCTGAATAGAAAATTTGACTTTCAAATGCAAGAATCAAGAGAAGCATGAAAAGGTAAACAGGAAAGAGAAATCTTAAGGGACTTACTGAAGTTGAATTATTTTATTTACATTCCTACATGGAAAGATGATATTTGTAACTCAAGAAACCTTTCTCAGTATTAGGGTAGTTGAAGGGAATATACATACATATATAAATATATGTGTATACACACATGCATACATATATATATACACATACATACTTATATATATGTGTGTATATACATATATGTGTGTGTGTGTGTGTGTGTGTATATATACATATATATATAGACAGATGGCACAGGGTGAGTTGAATATGAAGGGATGATATCTGAAACAAATAACATTAAGGAAATTAAGGTGAGAGAGAGGCATATATTGGGAGAAGGAGAAAAGCAGAGATAGAGTGGGGTAAATTATCTCACATAAAAGTGGCAAGAAAAAGCAGTTATAATGTAAGGGAAGAGGGGGCAGGTTAAAGGGAATGAGTGAATCTTGCTCTCATCAGATTTGACTTAAGGAGGGAATAACATATACACTCAGTTGTGTATCTTACCCTGAAGGAAAGAGGGGGCAGGGAATGATAAAAGGGAGGGCAGATGGGGGAGGAGGTAATCAAAAGCAAATACTGTTGATAAGGGACAGGTTTAAGGGATAAAATTGAATAACGGGGTATAGAATAGGATGGATGGAAATATACTTAGTCTTTCACAACATGATTATTGTGGAAGTGTTTTGCATAATGATACATATGTGGCCTATGTTGAATAACTTTCCTTCTCAAGGAGGGTAGGTGGGGAGGGAAGAAGAGAGAAAAATTGAAACTCAAAGTTCTAAAAACAAAAGCTCAAAAAAAAGTTGTTTTTCATGCAGCTGTGAAATGAGATATACAGGCCATGGGGTATAGAAATCTATCTTGTGGCCAAGATGGTGGCTGGAAAGCAGGGACTGACCTAAAGCTGTCCCCTAGGACCCTCCAAATACCTATAAAAATGGCTCTGAACAAATTCTAGAACTGCAGAACTCACGAAATATCAGAGGGGAGTGCTCCAGCCCAGGACAGCCTGGATGGTTGCTGGGTAATGTCTATTGCACAGAGCTGGGAGCATAGCTGAGCACAGCCCAGGTGGGCTGCACCTGGACCAACCAGACCAGGAGCCAGGTGGAACAAGCCCTAGCACACTGAATCAGTGAGCTGTGTCAGTTACCAGACTTCTCAACCCACAAACACCAAAGACAACAGGGAAGGTTAGTGGGAAAAAACTGCAGGGACATAGTGAAAGGAGTTCGTGGTTCAGCCACTGCCCAGGGTGGGGTGGGCAGTGGAGGTGATGGAGCTACAGAACTACAGCTGCAGTTACTTCTGACCCCAGGCCCACCTGGTGGGAGGAATTAGGTGGTGGATCCTAGTGGGAAACACAAGGGTCAAGTAGTTGGCTGGGAACATGGCCAGGCAGAGAAAACGCTCTCAGATTCAGACTCAGACTTTGGAATCTTTCTTTGGTGACAAAGGAGACCAAAACATACAGCCAGAAGAAGTCAACAAAGTCAAAGAGTCTACATCAAAAACCTCCAAGAAAAAACATGAACTGGTCCCAGGCCATGGAAGAGCTCAAAAAGGATTTGAAAAAGCAAGTTAGAGAAGTAGAGGAAAAATTGGGAAGAGAAATGAGAAGGATGCAAGAAAACCATGAAAAAGTCAATGAATTGCAAAAGGAAACCCCCCCAAAAAATACTGAAGAAAATAACACCTTAAAAATAGACTAACTCAAATGGCAAAAGAGCTCCAAAAAGCCAATGAGGAGAAGAATGTCTTGAAAGGCAGAATTAGCCAAATAGAAAAGGAGGTACAAAAGACCACTGAAGAAAATACTACCTTAAAAATTAGATTGGAGCAAGTGGAAGCTAGTGACTTTATGAGAAATCAAGATATTATAAAACAGAACCAAATGAATGAAAAAAAAAGAAAGACAATGTGAAATATCTCATTGGAAAAACCACTGACTCAAAAAATAGATAAAGGACAGATAATTTAAAAATTATGGACTGCCTAAAAGCAATGATCAAAAAAAAGAGCCTAGATATCATCTTTCAAGAAATCATCAAGGAAAACTGCCCTCATATTCTAGAACCAGAGAGTAAAATAGAAATTGAAAAAAAATCCACTGATTGCCTCCTGAAAATGATCCCAAAAAGAAAATTCCTAGCAATATTGGAGGCAAATTCCAGAATTCCCAGGTCAAGGAGAAAATACTGCAAGCAGCCAGAAAGAAACAATTTGAGTATTATAGAAACACAATCAGGATAACACAAGATGTAGCAGCTTCTCCATTAAGGGATCAAAGGGCTTGGAATATGATATTCTGGAGGTCAGTGGAGCTAGGATCAAAACCAAGAATCACCCACCCAGCAAAACTGAGTGTCATGCTCCAAGGCAAAATATGGATTTTCAATAAAATAGAGGACTTTCAAGCTTTCTCAGTGAAAAGACCAGAGCTGAATTGAAAATTTGACTTCCAAACACAAGAATCAAGAGAAGCATGAAAAGGTAAACAAGAAAGAGAAATCATAAGGGACTTACTAAAGTTGAACTGTTTTGTTTACATTCCTACATGGAAAGATGATGTGTATAATTCATGAGACCGCAGTATTAGGGTAGCTGAAGGGAATATACATGTAGAGACAGACAGAGGGCACAGTGTGAGATGAATATGAAGGGATGATACCTAAAAATATAAAATCAAATTAAGGGATGAGAGAGGAATATATTGAGAGAAGGACAAAGGGAGAGATAGAATGGGGTAAATTATCTTGTAAAAAAGTGGCAAGAAAAAGCAGTTCTGTAGGAAGGGAAGAGGAGGCAGGTGAGGGGGAATGAGTGTATCTTGCTCTCATCATATTTGATCTGAGGAGAGAATAACATACACATTAAATTGGGTGTCTTATCCCAGAGGAAAGAAGGAGGAAGGAGATAAAAAAAGGGGAGAGGATAGAAGGGAGGGCATACAGATGGAGGAGGTAATCAAAAGCAAACACTTTTGAAAAGGGACAGGGTCAAGGGAGAAAATTGAACAAAGTGGGATAGGATAGGAAGGAACAAAATATAGTTATTCTTTCACAACATGAGTATTATGGAAGGGTTTTACATAATGATACACATGTGGCCTATGTTGAATTGCTTGCCTTCTTAGGGAGGGTGGGTGGGGTAGGAAGAGGGGAGAGAATTTGGAACCCAGAGTTTTAAAAGCAGATGTTCAAAAACAAGTTTCTGCATGCAACTAGGAAATAAAATATACAGGCAATAGGGCATAGAAATCTATCTTTCTGAACAAGAAAGTAAGGGCAAAGGGGATGGGGTGGTGGAGTGGAGTGCCAGGAGGGAGACCTGACTGGGGAATGGGGCAATCAGAATATATGCCATCTTGGAGTGGGGGAGGGTAGAAATGGGGAAAAAAAATTTATATATATATTTTTTCTCCCTATCTCCCCCTCTCAATTTATTCCTCTCTCACCCCTTAATTTTATTTCTTTTAGATATCTTCCCATCATCTTCAACTCACCCTGTGCCTGCTCTCTCTCTCTCTCTCTCTCTCTCTCTCTCTCTCTCTCTCTCTCTCTATATATATATATATATATATATATATATATATATATATATGTATATATATACACATACATATATACATATACATACACACTCACATATACATATTTATACATAAACACACACACACACACACACACATATATATATATATATATATATATATATTCCCTTCAGCTACCCTAACACTGAGGTCTCATGAATCTTACACATCATCTTTCCATGTACGAATGTAAACAAAACAGTACAACTTTAGTAAGTCCCTTGTAATTTCATTTTCTTGATTACTTTTTCATGCTTCTCTTGATTCTTGTGTTTGAAAGTCAAATTTTCTATTCAGCTCTGGGGGCAGCAGAAGTGGGGCAGCTACAGAACTACAGCTGCATTTGCTTCCAGCCCCAGGCCCACCTGGTGGGAGGAATTAAGTGGTGGATCAGAGCAGGAGTGCAGAGCCTGCTGAAGATCTAAGTCCAGTCCGGGTTGGGGGTTCTTGGGGAAGGAGGAGTGCTGGTGTGGCAGAGCTGGTGCATCCCCCCCAAGCTTGGAAAACTAAAAATATTTAAAAAATAGTACATACCTTATTAAAAAACTGATCAAATAGAAATTCAGTTTCATATATAATACTCTTTTTTTTCTTCTTTGCATATTGAAATGTTCATGTTCATTGTGGTTTATAACATTCATAATAAAAAAAGCAAATTAAAAATAATTTTTTTTAAATTAAAAATAAAAGAAAAAAGAATTCTATCTTGCCCTACAAGAAAGTAAGGGGAAAGGGGATGGGTCGTAGAGCATGGGGTGATAGAAGGGAGGGCAGCCTGGGGAAAGGGGCAATCAGAATATATGCCATCTTGAGGTGGAGAAGAGGGTAGAAATTTTGGAGAAAATTTGTAAGTCACAATCTTGTGGAAATCAATGTTGAAAACTAAAAATATTAAATAATAAAAAACAAATTTAAAAAAAATGAGAGGGATACAAGAAAGTCATGAAAAATGAGTCAACATCTTGCTAAAGAATACCCATAAAAATCCTGAAGTAAATAACACCTTAAAAAATTGACTACCCCCAATGGCAAAGGAGGCCAAAAAAAAGTCAATGAGGACAAGAATGCCTCAAAATTCAGAATTGGGAGGTGGAGCCAAGATCACAGAGTGAAAACAGGGAGCTACCAGAGCTCTCTTACAATTTCTCTCAGATACCTCTAAAAAAAGTGAATCTGAGCAGGTTTCAGAGAGGCAGAAGCCACTGGGAGACTGAGTAGCAGATTTTGGGCCCAGGAGAGCCCAGAGCATTGATGGACCAGATCTGTGGGCTTACAGACCACCACACCCACAGAACTCCATCAACCGTACCAGAGCAGGAGCAGCACTGGAACTCAGTCACCTCACCCAGCTGGGAGAGCTCTTAGCTTGTGGAACTAAGCCATACCAAGCAGGAGCAGGATCAAGCCTGGGCCTGAATTGCTCACTGTGGTGGTGATCTGCAAGCCTCTCAGGCCAGGACAGGAGTATGTTGGAGCTAGGTGAGACAGCAGTGTAGAACCTGCAGCCACAGCAATAACTACTACTGAGACTTTCAACCCACAGTCTAAAGGTAGGAAACTTGCCTTCCTGAACTTCTGGGAGCCATGATAACTAAGTAAAATGTATGTGCTCTCATCTCTCCCTTCCTCACCATGAATTGAGCTAGAGAATACTGCCCTGGGAAAAACCCTGGAATAGAGGACCCAGAAGTGTGGGTTCAGCAATTTTTTAGCTCAGGAGGCTGGGGAGATGGGCTCCTCTTGTGGTAGCAGAAGGAGATCAGTGCAGGAAGGGAGGCATCACAGCAGGTCCCACCTCAGCAGACCAGTGGGAGTTTCTGAGCCCCATAGGGGTGGAGCCAGCAAGTGACAATACCAGGATCCCAAGCGTGCATTCACACAGCCAGGGGAAGTGGCAGACACCAGCACAGACAAGAACTGAGACCACCTGTGATATAGGGCAGCCCTGGGGGAAGAAGAGATTTCCACCAGCCAGACCACCACTTCTCCACCCCTCATTTGGGGAGCATGAGCGTAACCTGGAGAAACTGAAAAAGACTGCACCTGGCCTTAACCTTGGTACACACCAGCCAGCTCCAGCTCAGCACCAGATGAGTGGCAGCATTATATAGCCTCTAGCTGACAAAACAAGAGGTCATAGCTCACAAAGCTAGGAACCAGGCCCCCAGTTCCCAGCACAAGAGGCTTGGGACAAAGCTCCCTGGGCCCCAGAAGCAGAGATCCACTTTGAAAGCCAAGAAAGAAGATAACCACCATGAAGAAACAATCCAGAAAAACAAGGACCATTGATTCTTATTATGGAGACAGGGACAATCAAAATACTAATTCAGAAGAGGACAACATTGACACTATACTCACATCTGAAACCTCAAAAGGGAATGTGAGTTGGTCTCAAGCCCAAAAAGCATTCTTGGACCAGCTAAAAGTGGATTTTAAAAACTAAAATAGAGAGGTAAAAGAAAAAAATGGAAAAAAAAATGTACTGATGAGAAGAAATATTTGTTTTAGTTTTTGTTTTTTGTTTTTTGTTTGCTTTTTGGCAGGGCAATTGGGGTTAAGTGACTTCCCAAGGTCACACAGCTAGCACATGTGTCAAGTGTCTGAGGCTGGATTTGAACTCAGGTCCTCCTGACTCCAGGGCCAGTGCTCTACTCACTGCGCCACCTAGCTGTCCTGGAACAAATATTTAAAAATTAAAATTTGTGAAATAGTTAAAGAGGTACAGAATCTAATTAGAGAAAATGACTCCTTGAAAAGTAAAATTAACTAAATGGAAAAAGAAATACAGAAGATAAATGAAGAAAACTATTTGTTAAAAATTGAAATAGGGGAAGCAGAAGTTAATGACTCTATGAAGCATCAAGGATCAGTCAAACAAAATCTAAAGAAAGAAAAAAATAGAAGAAAATGTAAAATATCTCATTGGAAAAACAATTGTCCTGGAAAGTAGATCCACGAGAGATAATCTAAAAAGTTATTGGTCTACTGGAAAACCATGATGAAAAAAAGAGCCTAGACAGTATCTTCCAAGAAATCAGCAAGGAAAACTACCCCAAGGTCCTAGAACCATAGGGTAAAATAGTCATTGAAAAAATCAACCAATCACCCCTGAAAGAGAACCCTAATTGAAAAATCCAAGGAATATTGTAGCCAGATTCCAGAATTATCAGGTCAAGGAGAAAGTACTGCAAGCAGCCAGACAGGAACAATTCCAATATCACAGAACTGCAGTCAAGATCACATAGGACTTTGCAGCTTCTAAATTAAAGATAGGAGATATTGGAATATGATATTCTAAAAGGCAAAGGAGCTTGGACTACAACTAAGGATCAACTACCCAGCAAAATTTAACATAATTTTTTCAGGCAATGAGATGAACATTCAATGAAATAAAGGAATTCCATACCTTCCTGATGGGAAAATTTGATCTTCAAACATAAAACTCAAGAGAGACATGAACAGGTAAACAGGGAGGAAAAAAAAAACCTTGTTATTCAAAAAGAGAAAATGGTTTACATCCTTATTTAGGATTATATTGTTTTATTATATATATATATATATATATATATATATATATATATATATATATATATGCTGATCTTGAGAAAGGTACAGCTATCATGACAATTAAAAAGCATATTCATATAGGATATCAGTATAAATTAATTGATGTGACAATTAGAAAAGTAATTAAGGGGTGCAAAGAGATTGTTCTAGGAGAAGAGGTAAAGAGGAGGTAGAAACAAGTAAATTATGTCATGTGAAGAGGCACAAAAGCATAATATAATAGAGGGAAAGAAGGGAGGAAGAAGAGTAGTGTTTGAGCTTTACTGTCATCAGATTTGGTTCAAGGAGGGAATAACATACTCTGATAAGTATGGAAATCAAACTTGTCCTACAGGCAATAAAAGGGGAAAAGGGAAAGAAAAGAGTGGGCTGGTTAGAAGGGAGGGAAGAAGTAGCAAGGGGAAAAAGGTATGATAAGGGAAGAGGGTTAATAGGGAGGGAAAATAGAGGAAGGTGGTCAAAACTCTCTTAAGGAGTGGAAGTGAGAAGAGAGAAATAAAAGCATAAATGGGGGGGGGGGGTTTGAATAGGATTTAGAAAAAGACATAGATAGTAATCATAACTGTGAATATGAATAGGATGAATTCTCCCATCAAACGGAGGTGGATAGCAGAATGGATTAAAATCCATAATCCTACAATATGTCATTTACAAAAAACACATTTGAAACTGGGGGATACACAAAGGGTAAAGGTAAAAGGCTGGAGAAGAATACATTATTCTGCAGCTGAAGTAAAAAAAAAAAGTAGAGGTAGCAATCCTAATCTCAGATAAAGCAAAAGCAAAAATAGAACAAATTAAAAGAGGTAAGGAAGGAAACTATATCCTGCTAAAAGGCACCATAGACAATGAAGTAATATCATTATTTAACATATATGCACCAAGTGGTATAGCGTACAGATTCTTAGAGGAGAAGTTAAGGGAGTTACTGGAAGAAAGAGATAGCAAAACTATACTAGTGGGGGACCTCAACCTCCTCCTCTCTGAACTTGATAAATCTAACCTCAGAATAAACAAGAAAAAAGCTAAAGAGGTGAATAAAATTTTAGAAAAGGTAGATATGATAGAGCTCTGGAGAAAACTGAATGGGGATAGAAAGGAATATACCTTTTTCTCAGCTGTACATGGCACATACACAAAAATTGACCATATACTAAGGCATAAAAACCTGGTTTTTTCTGGTGCAGAAAGGCAGAAATAAGCAATGCATCCTTTTACAGATCGTGATACCAAAAATATTTCTAATAAAGCACCATGGCAAGATAGACTAAAAATTATTTGGAAACAAAATAATCTAGTACTAAGGAATGAGTAGGTCAAATAATACATCATGGAAACAATCAAGAATTTCATTCAAGAGAATGACAATAAGGAGACAACACACCAAAACTTATGGGACACAGGAAAAGCAGTTTTTAGGAGCAGTTTTATATCTCTAAATGCTTACATAAATAAAATAGAGAAAATGGAGATCAATGAATTGGACATACAACTGAAAAAGCTAGAAAAAGAACAAATTAAAAATCCCCAATCAAATGCAAAATTAGAAATACTGAAAACCAAAGCAGGGATCAAAAAAAAATGAAATAAAGGAAACTATTAAACTAATAAATGAAAGTAAGAGCTGGTTTTATGGAAAAAAAAAACAATAAAATTGATAAACACTTGGCAATTTTGATTAAAAAAAAGAAAGAAGAAAACCAAATCACCAGTTTCAAAAATGAAAAGGGTGACTTCACCTACAATGACGAGGAAATAACAACAATATTTAGGAATTATTTTGACCAATTGTATGCCCATAAATTTGACAACCTTAGGGAAATGAATGAATATTTACAAAAATATAAATTGTCCAGAATGACAGAAGAGGAAGTAAAATACCTAAATAACCTCATCTCAGAAAAAGAAATTGAGCAAGGCATAAATGAACTCCCCAGGGAAAAATCTCCAGGGCCAGATGGATTTACATGTGAATTCTATCAAACATTTAAGGAACAATTAATTCACTTACTTTAAAGACTATTTGGGAAAATAGGTGAAGAAAGATCCTACTAAATTCTTTTTATGACAAAAATATGGTACTAGTACATAAACAGAAAGAGTCAAAACAGAGAAAGAAAATTACAGACCAATTTCCCTAATGAATAGTGATGCAAAAATTTTAAATAAAATATTAGTGAAAAGATTGCAGCAACGTATCACAAGAATAATAAACTATAACCAGGTAGGATTTATTCCAAGAATGCAAAGCTGGTTCAATATTAGGAAAATATCAGCATAATTGATCATATCAACAACAAAACTAGCAGAAACCACATGATTATCTCAATAGATGCAGAAAAAACTTTTCAGAAAATACAGCACCTACTCCTATTAAAAACACTAGAAGGCATAGGAATAAAAAGAGTCTTCCTTAAAATCATAAGGAGCATCTAGCTAAAACCATCAGCAAGCATTATATGTAATGAGGATAAGCTAGGTGCATTTCCAATAAGATCTAGGGTGAAATAAGTATGTCCATTATCACTATAATTATTCAGTTTGGTACTAGAAACTTTAGCTGGAGCAATAAGAGAAGAAAAAGTTATCACTCCCTGCAGATGATAGGATGATTTCCTTAGAGAATCCTATAGAATCAAGTAAAAATCTATTTGAAATAATAAATAACTTTAGCAAAGTTTCAGAATATAAAATAAACCCACGTGAATCCTCAGCATTCTAATATGTTACTAACAAAGCACAACAGCAAGAAAGAGGAAGAGAAAATCCATTTAAAGTTCCTGTAGACAGTATATAATATTTGGGAATCTACCTGCTAAGACAAACCCAAGACCTACATGAACACAATTACAAAACACTTTTCACCCAAATAAAGTCAGATCTAAATAAATGGAACAACATCATTTGCTCATGGTTTGGCTGAGCTAATACAATTAAAATGACAATTTTACCAAAATTAATTTACTTTTTCAGTGCCATAAAAATCAAATTACCCAAAATTGTACAGAACTGGATAAAATAATAACAAAATTCATCTGGATGAACAAAAAGTCATAATATCAAGGGAATTAATAAAAAGAAGTGCTAAGGAAGGTGGCCTAGCCATACCAGATCTTAAACTGTATTATAAAGCAGCTGTCATCAGAACTACTTGGTACTGGCTAAGAAACAGAGTGGTGGATCAGTGGAAAAGGTTAGCTATACAATATGCAGCAATCAATGATTATAGCAATCTACTCTTTGATAAACCCAAAGGGTCCAGCTTCTGGGTTTAGAATACACTATTTCACAAAAACTCCTTGGAAAGTTGGAAAACAGTGTGGCAGAAACTGGGTATAGACCAATATCTTACATCACATACCAAAATAAAGTCACAATGAGTTCATGATTTGGGCATAAAGGCTGATACTATAAACAATTTGGGAGAGGGGGAAATAGTTTACCTGTCAGATTTATGGAGAAGGGAAGAAATCATGACCAAAAAAGAAATAGAGAATATTACAAAATGCAAAATGGATAATTTTGATCATGTCAAATTGAAAAGATTTTATACAAATAAAGCCAATGCAACAGTGATTAGGATGGAAGGAGAAAATTGGGAAAGAATCTTTGCAAACCGTGTCTCTGATAAAGGCCTCATATCTTAAATATACAGGGAACTGAGTCAAATTTACAAGAATATAAGTCATTCCCCAATTGACATATGATATAAAAAGATATGAACAGGCAGTTTTCAGAGAAAGAAATTAAAGACATTTATAGTCATATGGAAAAATGCTCTAAATCAATATTGATTAGAGAAATGCAAATCAGAACAACTCTCAGGTACCTCATCTTCCCTGTCAGATTGGCTAACATGACAAAAAAGGAAAATCATAAATGCCAGAGTGGACAGTGGGAAAACTGTAACATTGTTACATTTTTAATGGAGTTGTGAAATGATCAAGGCATTCTGCAGAGCAATTTGAAACTATGCCCAAAGGGCTATAAAAATATTCATACCTTTTGACCTAGAAATACCACTTCTAGGACTGTATCCCAAAGAGATCACACAAGTGGGAAATGGATGCATATGTACAAAACTATTTATAGCAGCTCTTTTTGTGGTGCTAAAGTATTGGAAATCAAGGGGATGCCCATCAATTGAGGAATGGCTAAACAAATTGTGGTATATGAATATAATGGAACCCTATTGTTCTATAAGAAATGAGGAGTAGACAGACTTCATAATAACCTGGAAAGACTTATATGAACTGATGCTGAGTGAGGGGAGCAGAACCAGGAGAACATTATACGGGATTACAGACACTTGGTATCTGTAAGGACTAACTTTGATAGACTTGGCTCTTCTCATGAATGCAACATTCAAAGACAGCTCCAAAAGACTCATGGTGAAAAAAGAAACTATCCACATCCAGAGGAAAAATTATGGAGTTTGATTGCAGATTGAGGCAAACTATTTCCTCTCCTTTTTTTCCTTTCCTTTATGTTTTGTTTCTCCTTTCTCATGATTCATTCCACTGGTTATAATTCTTCTCTAAAATTTGACTATTATGTAAATAAATTTAATGCTAAAGTATATGTAGAACCTATATGGGATTAATTGTCATCTTTGGGGAGAGGGGAGAGGAGAAGGGAGAGAAAATTTGGAACTCAAAAATTTGTGGAACTGAGTGTTATAAACTAAAAATAAAAAAATATTTTTTTAAAAAAAAGAACAACAATATTTGTCAACTAAAAAAAATAGCAGAATTAGGCAGGTAGAAAAGGAGGTCCAAAAGCTCACCGAAGAAAATAATTCCTTAAAAATTAGAATGGAGCAAATGGAAGTTAATGACATTATGGGAAATCAAGAAATTATAAAACAGAACCAAAAGAATGAAAAAATAGAAGGCAATATGAAATAACTCATTGGAAAAACAACTGACCTGGAAAATATATCCAGGAGAGATAATTTAAAAATTATAGGTCTATCTGAAAGCCATGATCAAAAAATATCCTAGATATCATCTTTCAAGAAATTATCAAAGAAAGCTGTCCTTATATTCTAGAACCAGAGGGGAAAATAGAAATAGAAAGAATCCACCCATCACCTCTTGAAAAAAAAATCCTGAAAGGAAAATTCCTAGGAATATTGTATTCAAATTCCAGAGTTCCCAGGTCAAGGAGAACATATTTCAAGCAGCCAAAAAGAAAAAAAAAATGAGTATTGTGGAAACACAGTCAGTATAACACAATATCTAACAGCTTCTACCTTATGGGATCAAAGGGCTTGGCATATGATATTCTGAAGGTCAGAGGAACTAGGATATAAAACCAAGAGTGATCCAGCAAGCAAAACTGAGTATATTACTTCAGGGGGTCAAATGGACATTCAATGAAATAGAGGAATTTCAAGCATTCTTGACGAAAAGACCATAGCTGAATAGAAATATTGACTTCCAAATACAAGAATCAAGAGAAGCATAAAAAGGTAAACAGGAAAGAGAAATCATAAGGGACTTATTAAAGTTGAACTGCTTATGCTACATGGAAGGATATTTGTAACTCATGAAACCTCAGTATTAGGACAGTTGAAGGGAATATATATATATATACACACACACACACACACACACACACACACACACACACACACGTACATATATACATACATACACACATATACATACATACACACATATACATACATAGATATATATATATATACACACATATATATTTATGTATGTGTGCATGCAGAGGGCACACGGTTAGTTGATCATCAAGGGATGGTATTTTAGAAATAAAATTAAGGGATGAGAGAGAAGTATATTTGGAGAAAGAGAAAGGGAGAGATAGAATAGGGTAAATTATCTCACATAAAAGAGGCAAGAAAAAGCTGTTGCAATGGTGGGGAAGAGAAGGGGGAGTGGAAGGGAATGAGTGCACCTTATTCTCATCAGATTTGGCTTAAGGAGGGAATAACATACACACTCAATTGGGTATCTTACCCTATAGGAAAGTAGGGGGGAAGGGGATAAATGGGAAAGGATGATATAAGGGGGAGGGAGTAGTCAGAAGCAAACATTTTGAAAAAGGACATGGTCAAAAGAGAAAATAGAATAAATATTGGGCAGCAAAGGACGGAGGGAAATATAGTTAGTATTTCACAATATGACTATTATGGAATATTTTGTATAGCAAAACATATGTAACCTATATTGAATTGCTTGCCTTCTCAATGAGGGTGGGTGGGGAGGGAAAAAGGAAGAGAATTTGGAACTCAAAGTTTTAAAAACAAGTGTTAGAAATTGTTTTTACAGGCAACTGGGAAATAAGATATACAGGCAATGGGGTATAGAAATCTATTTTGCCCTACAAGAAAGTAAGGGGGAAGGGGACAAGGGGGAAAGTGGGCTTATAGAAGAGAGGGCAGACTGGGGGAAGGGGCAATCAGAATGCATGCCATCTCTGGGTGGGGAAGTAGGGGAAAATGGGGAGGAAATTTGGAACTCAAAATCTTGTGGAAATGAATGTTGAAAACTAAAAATAAGTTAATTAATTATAAAATAAATACACAAAGACAAAAAACATTCTTTTCACCTATGACCCTATATTCTACTCTGAGGGGGTGGGTAACCATAGATACAAAAATCTAAATTAATTTAGAGGAGAAACTAACACTGGAGGAATGGAGGATATCGGGAAGGTCTTTTCTAGGATGATTAAATTAAGCTGAGCTTGACGAAGCTAAAGATTCAAGGAGAGGAAAATGAAGAGTGAGAGCATTTTAAGTATTGGAGAGAGCCCATGTAAAAGCATAAAGTGAGTAGACAGACTACCAAGTTCAGAAAACTGAGGTTTTATTGGAACAAACAGAGGATGTATGACCAGATATATCTGGATATGTAGATTGTAGACAGATTGTGAAAGCTTATATGTCAGTTTAAGGAGGTTATATTTTATCCTAGAAGCAGTAGAGAGGCACTAAAATATTTTGAGTATAATTATACAATCAGGCTTCTAGTATAAAGATTAATTTAACAGCACTTTGAAGGATGAATAGGAGAGAGGAGAAAATGGAGGTAGAAGAGACAATTAGGAGGCTATTATAATAGCCCAGGAAAGAGGCAATGAGAGCTTGATCTAAAAGGCAAAAGTGTGAGGGAAGATGAGGGAATAGATTAGAAAAAATATGAAGGATGTTTAATCAACAAGACTTGACAACTGATTAGTTGTGGGGGTGGGGGGGAGAGTATAAAAGGAGAAGAGTCCCAGATGTCTTCCAGAATTTAATCCTAATTTAGTAAAAGGATTATAGAGTGATTGAATAAAATGTGAAATTGCAAGAATGGGAAAGTTTGAATATATATTAGTTCAATTTGGGGCATGTTGAGTTTGATATACTAGTAAAACATCATGGTAGAGATGTCTGGGAATTATCTGGAAATAGAAGACTGGAACTGAGTAGAACTGGGGACTGATAATAGAGATATGGGAATGTTTTTCACTGAACACAAAATTAATGTGATAGGCATGGATGGAACCAACGGGGGAGAGAGGATATAAAGAAAAGAGAAAGGGTAATGGATCTTTGGGATGCCTACACACAGGAGTGGAAAGACCACTGGTGTTAAACCAGTAGAGAAGGAAATCAGGATGGGAAAAGACTAGAGAAACTTAGGGAGGAGAAGTTGTCTAGAAAGAGTAGATGCTCAACAATGTTGCAGAATGAACAAATATCTTACATTTACATAGCATTTTAAGATTTGCATAAAGCTTTCCTTACAACTATCGTTTGAGGTAAATGGTAAAGTTATCTTCTTTTATAGATGAACAAATGAAAATTTGGAGAGATTAAATTACTGACCCCATAATACACAGCTAGGAAACATCTGGGAGGGCACTTAAACCCAGATGTCATTGTGCCAATCACTCTCTTGTATTATTCTGCTGATCATAAAGTAGGACAGAATAAAGGCAAGAATATTCTGAAATTAGTAGGTTATTGTTGGCTCTGCAAAGGGAAATTAGAGTAGAGTGGTTAGGAATGATATTTTCATTATAAGGGGGCTGAAGAGTGAATGGATTTGAGGAGCAAAAGTATATCAAAGATGGACAATCAAAAAGAAGAAAACTGATAACTTGAAAGATGAGCTGAATCAAGAAAAAAAAGGTTTATTTGTTTGGTTTATTTTAATAAGAGAAGAGTCCTGAGCATGTTTTGTAGGCTCAATCAACAAGCATCTATTAAGTATCTACTATTTTCCAGGCTCTGAGATAAGCACCGAGAATACAGAGATAAAATATGAATAGTACCTGCTATCCAGACCTTAAAAGTCTATCTGGAAGACAGCATGTAATTATTCATAAAAAATAATAAATATGAAGTTTACTAGGGAGGGATTCCACTAACAGTTGAGGGGGTCACAGAAGATTTCCTGTAGAAGGTGGCATTTGAGCAAATTCTTGGAGCAAGGAAAAGATGTTATATATGAAGCAGAGGCAAAGGAAGAATGCATTTTAGATATGGGGGAATGGCCAGTTCAGAAGCACAGACTTAGGAGATGGAAGCATCTGTGTGAGAAAGAGCAAGAAGACTGCTTTAGGTAAAATGCAGAGAATAGAATAAAGGTGTGGTGTTAATGTGATTAAAGATCTTCCCTGCCCATTAATCCCATTAATAGGTCTCAGGGGGAGCTACTTAAGGGAAGCTTGATTTAGGGAGGTTTGTTTGTAGGAAGGCCCACACTCTTTTGCTAATTAGTTCACAGGCCCATAATCTTTTGATAATTAGGTCACAAGAGGTGTGAAGACCTCAGGCCATAAAAAAGGGTACATATACTCTGAGGTAAGCCTTAAGCTCTACGGATGGAGAGGGCTTTCAGAACTGCAAGCTCTTGGAACCTCAGGAGGAGAGGACACAGGCAAGCAGGTAGCTAGGATTTGTGAGTGAGTGTTTATGGGAAGGCCTCTGCAGAGGGGAAAGTTATGGGTTGGCTTAGCTCCCTCCTGTGATATTGTGTTTTAAGTTCTTTGCTGTAATAATGAAGTGCACTTACTGGTTTGGGGATACAATGGTTGGTTTGTGCAATTGGAGTTATTGGTTTTGAGATTTGATCCTCTCATGTCTGAATAAATGTTTTACTTCTTCTGCCTTCAATATGGACAGTCTCATATTTTGTGATACAGAATTATACAGGGAGATTCATGGTTACTACCAATATTGTGACACTTGCCTTACAGATACACAAGGTGTCAGAAGAGAGAGAGAGGAAGGTATATTGGGGGATTAAGAATTGAGGGCACAAATGAAGGCATTAACCTAAGAAGGTAAAAGGGTAATCTAATGCTGTGGTACTGGGGGAAAGTAGAAGAAGATTGGTGGAGGAAAGATGAGGAAGCTCGTGAAAGATGGTTTCAGTTGTCTTAGCAAAGTAGGAGGTGAGGTCATCCCTGGAAAGAGAAGAGTTATGAAGTTGGGAGCTTGAGAAGAAAGTAAAAAGTCTGAAATGACTGTTGCAGAAAATAGGGTCTTGTGATAAACTAAGATGAATGAAAGGAATTTTGTGCAACCATGAAGAACTAGTTGAGGCTGTATAGCATGAATTTATGTTGATCTTATCTGTAAGGTTTTGATTTTTTTCACTGATCTTGGGTGGCTCAGTAGGAGGAGGAGGAGAAAAAGTGCTTTTGAACAAGAATAAAACAGGCTTAGAGTTTCTCAGAGCAGGAACAGAAAAATGATCAGAGAGAAAGGCAAAATTGAAATAGTCTCTCCTCTCCAGGAGTTTTAAAGTCTATCAGAAAGACAGCATGTAATTATGCAAAGTAAATATAAAATAAATAAGAGGTCTAGGGAAGGAATCCACTAACATTTGGAAGGAACATGGAAGATTTCATGTAGAAGGCATTTCTACATTTCATGTAAAAACACAAGATTCAAGAATAGAGGTCAAGACCTTGTTGAAATTCAATAATATGCCTTGCATGAGAGAAATGCAAGCAGAAGAATGGTGATAGAGTAGAATAAATGTTAGAATGGCAGGACTGGGGGACATTATAAAGGCAAAAAGTATTTTCAAAATTAAAGGTCTGGCAGAGGTGGGAGTGAAAAATTATGACTGGAGATGGGAAGAGAAGTCATACAAACAGGAAAGAATGGAAAGAATGATGGGGCTGGTATTTAGTAATAATAGATTTAGGGTTGGGAAAGACTATATGTCATCAAATCCATACTCCTGTTTCTACAGGTGAGGGAATTTGGATCTAAGTTTTAAAGAAGAAATTTAGGTCCAGTGACTTGCCTGGGGATACAAATCTGACAACTCAGAGAAGACTGATTTCTCATCCAGCACTATATTCTCAACACTATGCTTAGCTCAGAGTCTTTAAGAAAGACATTTGTGGGAAGGCCCTAATAGAGGGAAGATGTTGATGTTCCTTGCATTGGTAATGTGTATAGATTCTTGGTTACTATGATGGATTTCTTTGTTGTTATGATGGATTTGGCTTTCTGGTGTTGGAATAAATGTTTTGGTTCTGTCTTCCATGAAGAGAGTCTGTTATATTTTGAAATTCAGAACTAGTCCCAGCATATTCATAGCAGCCACATCTGCTGTGGGTATTGCATTGGCACTACAGGAAGAAACTAGTTATATACCATCATCTCACACTGTATACCAAGATAAAGTCAAAATGGTTACATTATTTACACATAAAGGGTGATAATATAAGCAAATGAAGAGAGGATGGAATAGTTTATTAGTCAGTTTATGGACAAGGGAAGAATTTATGACTAAAGAAGATATATAAACCATTACAAACTGCAAAATTGATAATTTTAATTATATTTAAAAAGGTTTTGCTCAAACAAAACCAACACAACCACAATTGTAAGGAAAACAGAAAACTTGGGGGAATCTTTTGTAAGACGTATCTCTGATAAAGCCCTCAGTTTTCAAATACATAGAGAACTGAATCAAATTTATACAAGTCATTTGCTATTTGATAAATGGTTAAAGGATATTATCAGGCAGTTTTCAGCCAAAGCAATGCAAGTCATCTGCAATCATATGAAGAAAAATGCTCTAAATCATTATTGATCATAGAAACACAAATTAAAACAATTCTGAGGTGCTACCTCACACCTATCAGAGTGGGTAAGATGAGAAAAAGGGGAAATATTAGATATTAGAGGGGATCTGGGAAACCTGGGACAAGAATGCACTATTGGTGGAGTGGTGAACTGATCCAACCACTCTGGAGAGCAATTTGTAGTTATGTCCAAAGGGCTATAAAACTGTTCATACTGTTTGATCCAACAATACAACTGCTAGGTCTATATCCCAAAGACAAGCAAAAAAGGAAAAATGACTTATTTCTATGAAAATATTTGTAGCAGCTTTTTGTGGTGGCAAAGAATTGGAAATTGAAAGGATTCCCATCAACTGGGGAATGGCTAAACAAGCTGTGGTATATAAATGTAATGGAATATTATTGTACAATAAAAACAATGACAAACAAGATGATTTCAAAAAAACCTGGGAGGGGGGCGGAGCCAAGATGGTGGCTGGAAAGCAGGGACCAGAGTGAGCTCCCTGCCGAGTCCCTCCAAAAACCTGTAAAATATGGCTCTGAACCAATTCTAGAACAGCAGAACCCACAAAACAGCAGAGGGAAGCAGGGCTCCAGCCCAGGACAGCCTGGATGGTCTCTGGGTGAGGTCTATCCCACACGGACCTGGGAGCTGGGAGCTGGGAGCTGGGAGCAGAGCAGAGCCCAGCCTGAGCGGCGTGGACCAACCAGATCAGGAGCCAGGCAGAGGGGGCCCTAGCACTCTGAATCAGTGAGCTGTGGCAGTTACCAAACTTCTCAACCCACAAACACCAAAGACAGCGAAGAAGGTTAGTGGGAAAAGCTGCAGGATTGGAAGGAGTTTGCAGTTTGGCTTCCAGCCCCGGGGGCAGCGGAGGTGGGGCAGCTACAGCTGCTGCTGCTTCTGGCCCCAGGCCCACCTGGTGGGAGGAATTAAGTGGCGGATCAGAGCAGGACTGCACAGCCTGCTGAATATCTAAGCCCAGTCCGGGTTGGGGGTTCTTGGGGAAGAAGTAGTGCTGGTGTGACAGAGCTGGCACCTCCCCCCCCAAATGTGGAACATAGAACTCTTTAGTCTATAAGCAGTCATACCCCACTGAAAAACTCAAGGGTCAAGTTAGTTGGCTGGGAATATGGCCAGGCAGCGAAAACACACCCCGATTCAGTCTCAGACTTTGCATTCTTTCTTTGGTGACAAAGAAGACCAAAACATACAGACAGAAGTTAACAAAGTCAAAGAGCCTACAACAGAAACCTTCAAGAAAACATGAACTGGTTCCAGGCCATGGAAGAGCTCAAAAAGGATTTGGAAAAGAAAGTTAGAGAAGTAGAGGAAAAATTGGGAAGAGAAATGAGAAGGATGTGAGAAAACCATGAAAAACAAGTCAATGACTTGCTAAAGGAGACCCCCAAAAATACTGAAAAATACACTGAAGAAAATAACACCTTAAAAAATAGACTAACTCAAATGGCAAAAGCCAATGAGGAGAGGAATGCCTTGAAAGGCAGAATAGGCCAAATGGAAAAGGAGGTCCAAAAAACCACTGAAGAAAATACTAATTTAAAAGTTAGATTGGAGCAAGTGGAAGCTAGTGACTTTATGAGAAATCAAGATATTATAAAATAGAACCAAAGGAATGAAAAAATGGAGCACAATGTGAAATATCTCCTCGGAAAAACCACTGACCTGGAATATAGATCCAGGAGAGAGAATTTAAAAAGTATTGGACTACCTGAAAGCCATGATCAAAAAAAGAGCCTATATACCATCTTTCAAGAAATTATCAAGGAGAACTGCCCTGATATTCTAGAGCCACAGGGCAAAATAGAAATTGAAAGAATCCATAGATCGCCTCCTCAAATAGATCCCAAAAAGAAATCTCCTAGGAATATTGTCGCCAAATTCCAGAGCTCCTAGATCAAGGAGAAAATATTGCAAGCAGCCAGAAAGAAACAATTTGAGTATTGTGGAAACCCAATCAGAATAACCCAAGATCTGGCAGCTTCTACATTAAGAGATCGAAGGGCTTGGAATGTGATATTCCGGAGGTCAATGGAGCTAGGATTGAAACCTAGAGTCACCTACCCAGCAAAACTGAGTATCATACTCCAAGGCAAAATATGGATTTTCAATAAAATAGAGGACTTTCAAGCTTTCTCAGTGAAAAGATCAGAACTGAATAGAAAATTTGACATTCAAACACAAGAATCAAGAGAAGCATGAAAAGCACTTATTTAATCAAGTGGCTTTGAAGAGTCTGGCCTTTGTTCCTTTGACTGGATCAGGAGTCTTTGATGACCTTCTTGCCTCAAGGGAAAGCCTAGTCTACATGGATTCGAGTCACATGATTGGAACTCCAGAAGTTTTTAGGCCATGTGGGTTTGAGTTGCGTGTTGTGACGCCCTTTGACCATAAACAGGATATATAAAAGAGGTTGGCGTTTTTCCCTTGAGGGCTCTCACTCACTGGAAGAGTACCATGTGACTCTGGGCAAGCCATTGTAACTGCCTCCTGGCTTTGCTAACCCAAATATTGGTTTGTATTTGGTCTGTTTATAATGTATGCTTGTAATTTGTTTGTATTTGCTCTGAAGTTCAGAGTGCTGGCTTTTCCTCCTGAACTAAGGGAATAATATTTGTATGTTGGATTAAGGTGAGATTGTTAACCCCTTAAAGTTACTTTCATTAGTAAAGCAGATAAAGAACCTGTGCTGGCAGCTGTTGTTGCTGGTTTTGTTGGATCTTACAACCCCACAACAGCTGCTAGCCCAATAAAAGGTGGTTGGCTCCACTTTAAGACAGCTCTTCTTGAGAAATTATTCTTTATTTCAAGCTCCAGGTTAAGGACAAAATATTGCAAATGACAAGAAAAAAAAAAACAATTTAAATATCATGGAGCTACAATAAGGATTACACAAGAACTAGAAGCTACTACACTGAAGGACTGTAGATCTTGGAATACAATATTTTGTAGAGCAAAAGAGCTGGGGTTATGACTAAGGGTAACCTAACCAGCAAAGTTAAGTATAATACTGAATGGAAAAAAAAATGGACATTTAATGAACTGAAAGAACTTCAGATATTTGTGACAAAAACAGCAGAACTTAATGGAAAATTTGACATATAAGAGGCAGGAAAAATATAAGGTAAACATTAAAGACCAATTATAAGGGACTCAATAAGTCAAATTGTTTACTTCTGGTATGTGAAAACGGTTATCAGTATTCTTTTGGCTGTCATCATTTTTTGGATAGTTTGAAAGAAAGGCTTAAGCTGAGCCGCATATAATGAGATGATTCTAAAAAAACATGTAGGGACAGATAAAAAGTAGTAATTATCTCATACAAATGAGGCATAAAAGGAAGAATTGCTACAGAAGAAGCTAGTAGGGAGGAGGGCTGTTAGTGCTACAATTTCATTCTCATTGGGAATCGGTTAAAGAGGGAACAACATATATATCTAGAAGGGTATAAAAGTCTTCTAAATTCAGAAAGAAATGAGGGCAAGGGGATAGGGTGTAGGGACTTATAGAGGTGTGGGTAGGCTAAGAAATAGAAGGTCAATATTGTATAAATATGTTTAATGTGAAGATATATGTAGAACATATATTGGATTCCATGCCATCTTGGGGGGAGGGGGAAAAGGGGAGGGTAAGGAGGGGAAGAAAATTTGAAACTCAAAAATCTGTGCAACTGAGTGTTGTAAACTAAAAATAAAAAAATTAAATATAAAAAAAAAACCTGGGAAAAGCTTACATGAACTGATACATACTGAAGTGAACAGAACCAGGGGTACATCTTACACAGTAATAACCACATTGTTTTATAAAGAATTGTGAATAACTTAGCTATTCTCAGCAGTACAATGATCTAAGACAATTCCAAAGAACTAATGATGAATTATACTCAACACCTCCAGAGAAAGAACTCATGTGAATTGAATCAAGACTGAAGTATGCTATTTTTCATTTTCTTTCATTTTTTCTTTTATTTTTGTCTTCTTGCATGAAATGACTACTATGGAAATGTTTTACATAATTGAACATGTATAAACTATATCTGATTGCTTACCATCTCAGGGTGGGGGAAAGGAAGGGAGTGAGAATTTGGAGCTCAAAACTTTAAATGAAACTGTTAAAAATTAGGAAAAAAAAAGAAAACCCCAAAAGGGGTCACAAAGAGTCAGTCATGACTGAAACAACTGGAGAACAATAACGGAAGTACAGAGAGCTTAAATTAAGCAACCAGAGTCATTTAACAAAAATTACCATGACCAAAGGACTCAAATCTAGATCTCCAGACTCCTGTTAAATATTTTTTATACTATACATGCTATCTCTCATATTGTAGGTGCTCAATCAATATTTATTGAATCAACTACAATAGCTAACACCTATCTGAACACACAGTAATCTGATATAATTGTTCTCATGGGAAATTCAAATTCATCTTTATTTCTTAATTTTGATTCTTTGAATCTGTCAAATAAGAGCATTTAGCAGTTTCCACCTTTCTGATTACTCTGTTCTCTCAAATAATAGTATTCTCCATTTTCTCTCAGAAAATAGCTCATTTTCACCCTTTTTTTTCAGGGCCTGATTTACAAGCTTTTTTTCTATTGCTCCCTCTGGTATTTTCCCCATATTTCTGCCAGCTTTTGTATTAAGTAGTTCAGACTGAATTGCATGGAGGATAGCCCCCTCATTAACTTTAATTCGTGCCTTCCTATATCCAAATTAGCAACGTACCACTATCATGAGACATTTATGACCATCAACCCATTTCTTTCTCTTCATGATTATAAATATAACTATTGGATTCCCGATGAGAACCTTATTAGCATTCATTTTGCTCTAGAGATTAAAAGAGCCATTCTGCCTAAGTTTCCTTCATTACACATATTCTTTACAATCATTTTGGTTACCACATGCTCCATCCAGAGTAAGCAGAACAGAGGTAGACACAGCATCCTAAATATCTCATTCTGTCTAGGTTAATGTTTCTTTATCAT
The DNA here is from genome assembly GCF_011100635.1 of Trichosurus vulpecula. Classification (NCBI taxonomy): domain Eukaryota; kingdom Metazoa; phylum Chordata; class Mammalia; order Diprotodontia; family Phalangeridae; genus Trichosurus; species Trichosurus vulpecula. Next base: position 179,883,051 of record NC_050579.1, read on the forward strand.
TGATAATCAGTGTCTCATCTTTGAAACTAAACTAACTAAAAATAAAAATACTCATCACCAAAAAGCTGGACAATAGGTGATAATCTTATGGAATCACAATGATGCACCAGACAGACAAATATTTTTAAACGGGCCCAGATTCTTTGATCCCTTCTTTTTTTCTGCCTCTGGCCATAACAGAGTGGCAGAAATGAAGGTTCAACTAGGCCTTCATCTCCCCTCCTCCAAGAAAAAAACAGGAAAAGGTCATTTATGTACAAAATCTGTATAGCAGTTTTTTGGTAAAACCTGGTACAACCTGGAAATTAAATAGATGCCCATCAATTGACAAATGGCTGAATAAATCGTGGTATATGAATGGGTTGGAATAATATACTATAAGAAATGAGGAAATAGATGCTTTCAAAGAGACATGGAAAGATGTATATGAATTGATTGATGCAGAGAGAAGTAAACAGAATGAGAAGAGTAATTTATACTATAACATCAATATTATAAAAATGAACAATTTTGAAGACTTATAAGCTGATGAAAAATGAAATAAGCAGAAGGAGGATGATGCGTACAATAACTGTTGCTGGAGAGAGAAACAACCTTGAAAGCCATAAGAACCAGGATCGATAAAATGTTCATTCATGATTCCAGAGAAATGATAATGAAACACACTACCTACCTTCTGATTTAAAGGTGATGGGTTTAAGGAGGAGGGTGAGACATACATTTTTGCATACAGACAAGGAAATAGTTTTACCTGACTATATATTTTTGTTGTAGTATTTTTTTTCTCTTTTTTTTCCAATGAGTAGGGGATTATGTGAGAGGGAGAGAGATAGATTTCTGTTAATAATAAAAACTCTAAAGAAATTAGGTGCACATATATGAAATGACAATATACTTTCAAAGGAGGTTACTATATTTTTAGCTTTTTTAATCAGTTTACTTTAACAGAAGAGAAATTTCATAGAAATGTTCATCTGCAAATGTTCACAATGTAAAAAATAAAATATATCAATAAAATTTGAAAAAAATACAAACGATTGTAGAAGTTGCTAAAATTAACTTAGTCCATAGATCATTTTCACACAGTAATTGAGCTGCTGTGTTTATGGAAATACATGGATAAGTATTACACAGAATCAGAAGGCAGAAAATGACTGGATGTCCATAGTAGAGGCAGTACCCAAAGAGTTCTGATAATTGATCCATCTAAATATCTAAGTATATTATCTAATAATTACTTTTCCAGTTCCTTGCATTTTTTTGGCCAAATAGGCTTTCTCCACCTCGTGCTGTTTCTATAAATCATTATTGTTGTGGTGATTGTTATCTATTGCTATTGTTTGAAAGATGAGATAGAAAAGAGAACATTTCAAACAAATCAGCAAAAACAAGGGCATGGAGGCAGATAAGTACAAAGCCTGAGCAATAACTATAATTACTGGTTTAATTTTGCAGTATACACTTTGCTCTGTGCTCACTCTCACCACGTGGAAGCTAACAAATAAATCACTTGTTAAAGAGGGGGAAGGGAGTAATACAGGAAAACAGGCTTCTTGGCTTCTCATCTGAGAAAGCTGAGGGAGAAGACAGACATACAGGATCCTTAGAGATGCTAGATCGATTCTGTGCCACTTAGTATGATATATTCCCTCTCGCAACTCCTACTTTTCCAATAAGAAGGAGGTGAAATCAGTCAGGAATCTACTGCATCCTTTCCTCTTATAAACTCTGACTTCTACTACCTTAATACATCCTGCAAGCCTATAACTGCTCCTACTCTGGATCTGGGCTGAACCAGCCTTGGACATTGATAGGGAGTTGTAGGTTCTTTGTAAGCTTTCATAGAAGATATCAATGGAAGTAAAAGGGTGGTAGGTACAGAAGAATTATCTTCCCTCTCACATCAGCCATTCTGGTCTGCAGGTATGACCTAACTAGTACCTAATTAGTAAGAATAATTATTATTAACATACTTTAAATATGAAGACATGATCTTTCTTCAAAGTCTGTCATAACCCAGACCCCTTCCTACCCTTCCAGTTTTCTTACACCTTACTCCCCAACATACTCTTGGATCCAGTACATTGGTGACACTGACTTTCTGGCCAGGCTACAAACAAGATTCTACATCTCTACACTCAGGTATTGTCTCTGGCTGGCTATCCCCCATCCCTGGAATACTGTCCCTCCTCTGCTCTGATTACTGACCTCCCTGGTATCCTTTAAGTCCCAATTAATATCTGATCTTCTATAGGAAGCCTTCTCCAAGTGCTCCTAATTCTAATGTCTTCACTCTTTTTATTATCTCCTATTTATCCTGTATATAGCTTGCTTTTTAAATATATGCTTGTATATTCCACTATTAGATTGTAAGCTTCTTCAGGCATGAACTGTCTTTTGTCTCTTTCTGTATCCCCAGTGTCCAGTATGACAGGCAGGTGGCACAGTTGTAAGAGCACCAGGCCTGGAGTCATGAAGATTTGTCTTAGTGAGTTTAAATCTGTCCTCAGACACTTACTAGCTGGGTGACCTTGGGCAAGTAACTTAACCTGTTCCTCATCTGTAAAATGAGCTAGAGAAGGACATGGGAAACCACTCAAGTATCTTTTCAAGAACACCTCAAATTGGGTCATGGACAGTCAAACATGACTGAAACGGCTGAACAATAAAATCTTTTCATATAGTGCTTGACACACAATAAGCACTTAAATGACTGCTTATTGATTGATTGAGCACATCTGCCCTCTCCTTTATAGTTAAACTTCTTGGAAAGACCATTTATATTTTTCTTTCACTTCTCTGTCCTCTCCCTCCTTTACCTTTTATAAAAAGGTTTCTGATATACCTAGCAGTAGTTTCTCTTCAGACTTACTACTTAACAGATATTACTGTCTCCTGATCATCAGATTGTGAAACCCAATAATTTTTCCCCACTATTATATTTTTTGAACTCTGCAATTTTTGACACTACTGATCACTGTTCTGCTTAGGAATCATCTTTCAAGAAATTATCAAAGAAAGTTGCCCTGATATTTTAGACTCAGAAGGTAAAAATAGAAATGGAAAGAATCCTCCAATCAACTCTTGAAAAAGATCCCAAAATGAAAACTCCTAGGAATATTGTAGCCAAATTCCAGAGTTCCCAAGTCAAGAGGAAAATATTACAAGCGGCTAGAAAGAAACAATTTGAGTATTGTGGAGACACAGTCAGGGTAACACAAGATTTAGCAGCTTCTACATTAAGGGATGGAAGGGCTTGGAATATGATATTCTGAAGATCAAAGGAGCTAGGATTAAAACCAAGAATCACCTACCCAGCAAAACTGAGTATAAAACTTCAGGGAGAAAATGGATTTTCAATGAAATAGAGGAATTTCAAACATTTTTGATGAACAGACCAAGCTAAATGGAAAATTTGACTTTCAAATACAAGAATCAAGAGAATCATGAAAAGATAAACAGGAAAGGGAAATAATAAAAGACTTAATAAAGTTGAACTGTTTACATCCCTACGTGGAAAGATGATATTTGTAACTCATGAGACCTTTCTCAGTATTAGGGTAGTTGAAGGGAATATACATACACACACACACACACACACACACACACACACACACACACACACATACACAAGCATATAGAAGGAGAAAGGGAGAAATAGAATGGGGTACATGATTTCACAGAAAAGAGGCAAGAGAAAGCTGTTATAATGGAAGGGAAGAGGGGGGAGGTGAAAGGGAATGAGTGCACCTTATTCTCATCAGATTTGGCTTAAGGAAGGAATAACATATATACTCAACTGGATATCTTACCCTAGAGGAAAGTAGGGGAGGATAAAAGAAGGGGAATTATAGAAGGCAGGACAGACTGGTGGAGGGAGAAGTCAGAAAGAAACACTTTTGAAAAAAGACTGGGTTAAAGGAGAACATTGAATAAATAAGGGATGGGATAGGATGGAGGGAGATACAGTTAATCTTCCATGACATTGCTATTATGGAAGTGTTTTGCGTAACAATTCATGTATAACCTATGTTGAATTGCTTGCCTTCTCAGTGAGGGTGGGTATGTGTATCAGTAAGGCAAAATTCATGACCTCAAGGATGATCATGAACATGCCTGAATGGTTCAGAATCACAAAAACTCTCTATGTAGAATACAGAGGAAGTATAATTTTAATTTAGACACCAATCCCAAGACCAATAACCCCAATTCAATATAGCCATAAGTTTATTCCAAAGCCAGTAAGCCCACCTCAAGGTAGCAACAAGGAAATTATACCACAATATTAAAGCAAGGAACCAAGTCATCCTGTAACCTTCACCCCTGCTAGGGCCTTCCTGCAAATAATCACTCACCAATCCTAACTCTCTGCTCAGCACTCTCTTCTACAGCTCTGTCAACTCTGGCTCTCTTACTGTCTGCTCTTCGGCACCTTCTTTGTCTGTTGCCTCAATGTCTTCTTGATGTCTACTTCTCAATTCTGCTGCTCTTCAGTTCTGTCCCTCTTCAATTCTGATTTTTTCATACTCTGGGCTCTCCTTATATACAGACCTAGCTGGTGTCTGATTGGCTAGAACTCAAGTCTCTGATTGGCTGAATTCATGATTGACTAGAACTCAGTGAACATACCATTGGCTCTGGTTCTGGAAACTCCCCATAGGGCCCTGAGGGCTTCATGCCCAAATTGGCTTAGTACCTGGTAAGTAGAGGCTTTAAGCCTACTTATAAACAAGGATATAATCAAGTTTTCCCACTAGCCTCACCTGAGGCCTATTGAATGGGTGTGGAGGATCTTTGATCACAGTAATATTACAGAAAGGAGGGAAGAAGGGAGAGAATTTGGAACTTGAAGTTTTAAAAAACAAATGTTAAAAATTGTTTTTACATGCAAGTGGGAAATAAGATATATAGGTAATGGGGTATAGAAATCTATCTTGCCCTACAAGAAAGTAAGGGGTAAGGAGAAAAGGTGGAGATGGGTTATAGAAGTGAGCACAGACTCGGGAAAGGGCTAATCAGAATGCATGCCATCTTGGTGTGAAGGGGAGGGGAGAGATGGGGAGAAAATTTGTAACTCAAAATCTTGTGGAAATGAATGTTGAAAACAAAAAATAAATAAATCTTTAAAAAAAGAATGAAAAAATGGAAGAAAATGTAAAATACCTCATGGGAAAAACAACTAACCTGGAAAATAGATCTAGGAGAGATAATATCAGAATCATTGGACTACTTGAAAGTCATAATCAAAAAGAGGACCTAGACAGCATCTTTCAAGAAATTATCAAGCAAAACTGCTTTGATGTCCTGGAACCCGAAGATAAAATAGCCATTGAAATAGTACACCAGGAGGCAGAGTGAAGATGGCAAAGCAAAGGCAGGGTCTCACCTGAGATCTCCCCCAAACCCCTCCAAAGACCTTTAAAAAATGACTCTAAACAAATTCTAGGGCAGCAGAACCCATAAAAAGACAGTGTGAAACAAATTTTGAGTCTAAGACAACTTGCAAGGTTGTCAGAAAAGATCTGTTGCACCCAGGTGAGATAGGAGCATAGTGCAGCACAGGCCCCAGAAAACTGGAAGCAAACCCCAGGCAACTGAATCACTGTCAGCAGTGGCAGTTTCCAGAACTCCCAGTCCACAGACATCAAAGACAACTTAGAAAGGGCCTGCACAACCTGAAACCTGAAAAGGATTTCAGGTAGCCCACAAAACCTGTGAAAAGTGTAGAGGATGTTTCCCTCTACATTTTTCACAGGCCATCTGAAATCCTTTGGCACCCACAGTATGTGAAAGACTGGCTTAGAAACTCAGCAGGAAATGTCTGTCAAACCTGGGTGAGAGTAGAGCATAGTCCAACACACGTCATGGTAGCACAGCCCTGGTCACAGAAAACCAGAAGCAGGCCTCAGGAGTGACTGAATTGGTTGTGACAGCAGTTGCATCCGGAGCTCTCAGCCCACAGGCAATAAGGTGGTCAGAGCAACTGGTCAGAAGGATATTACAGGGGTCTTTTTGCTAGCACTGAGACAAGACACATTTGCTTTGCCCATACTCAGATCCAAGTCCCAGTCCTGAGAGGCAGTCCATGGGTGAGAAAAAGCACTAGCATAGCAGAGCTTGTGGCCACAGTGAAGGCAGACCCTGCTCACAGTTCCAAGGCAGAAAAGAGAACTTGTGGCCTCCAACAGACCAGAGCACAGGCCAGGGGGTTAGTAAATACCTTTCCTTACAACATACCACCTGAGAAAAACAGAAAACTTACAGGTCCCTAGAAACAGCTCTGAAAACAGACACACAAAACTCCTGAAGCTTGAGAAAGTGTGCCTGCCACCCAGGAAGCAGAGCCCTACTTTAACAAACAGTTCAAAGTTAAGTAATAGCCTGGGAAAAATGAGCAAACAATAGAAAAAAATCTCTGACTAAAAAAAGTTATGGTGACGAGGAAGATAAAAACACACTATGAAAAATATAGCAAAGTCAAAGTTCCTTCATCCAAAGTCTCGGAAAAAAAAAAATGTGAATTGGTCTCAGGCCATAGAAGAGCTCAAAAAATATTGTCAAAATTGAGTAAGAGAGGTAGAGGAAAAATTAGGAAGAGAAGTGAGAGTGATGCAAGAAAATTATGAGAAACAAGTCAGCAGCTTGGCAAAGGGGACACAAAATATACTGAAGAAAATAACACTTAAAAAAAACACAATAGGCATAACGGCAAAAGAGGTCCAAAAAGCTGATGAGGAGAAGAATGCCTCAAGAAGCAGAATTGACCAAATGGAAAAGGAGGTCCAAAAGCTCACTAAAGAAAATAATTCCTTAAAAATTAGAGTGGAATAAATGGAAGAGAATTAGTTTATGAGAAACCAAGAAACAATAAAACAAAACCAAAGGAATGAAAAAAAATAGAAGACAATGTGAAATATGTCTTTGGAAAAATAGTGTACCTGGAAAATAGGTGCCGGGGAAATAATTTAAAAATTGTTGGACTACCTGAAAGCAATGATCAAAAAATATCCTAGACATCATTTCTTAAGAAATTATCAAGGGGGGGGAGGGCAGAAATGGGGAGAAAATTTGTAATTCAAACTGTTGTGAAAATCAATGCTGAAAACCAAATATGTTAAATAAATAAATTGCATTAAAAAATAAATAAAAAAAAAAGAAATTATCAAGGAATATTGTCCAGCTATTCCAGAACCAAAGGATAAAATGGAAATTCAAAGAATCCATTATCACTTCATGAAAAAGATTCCAAAACAAAAGCTGCCAGGAATATTTTAGTCAAATTCCAGAGTTCCCAGGTCAAGGAGAAAATATTGCTAACAGTCAGAAAGAGATGTTTCAACTATAAGACTTACCACTTTCTACATTAAAGGATCAGGGGACTTGAAATATGATATTCTCAAGAGCAAAGTAGCTAGGACTACAACCAAGAATCACCTAACCAGCAAAACTGAGTATAATCCTTCAGGGGAAAACATAGACATTCAAAGAGATGGATGAATGTCAAACATTCTTGATGAAAAGACCAGAGCTGAATATAAAATTTGACTTTCTAATACAAGATTCCAGAGAAACATAAAAAGGGAAATAGGAAAGGGAAATCATAAGGGACTTAAGAAAGTTAAAACTGTTTTCATTCTACAGGAAGATGATATTTGTAATTCATAAGACCTTTCTCATTATTAGAGTAGTTAGGGTATATATAGATAGAGAGCACAGATGTGAATTCCATATAAATGGATGATAGGTAAAAAAAAAAAAACAATAAAATTAAGGAGTGAGAGAGGAAGGTACTGGAAGAAAGAGAAAGGGAGAAATAGAATGGGGTAAATTGTCTCCCATAAAAGAGGCAAGAAAAAGCTTTTATAGTGGAGGAGAATAGGGGGGAGATAAGAGGAAGTGAATGAACCTTACTCTCATCAGAATTGCCTCTAAGAAGGAATAACATACACACTCAATTGGGTACAGGCATCTATATTAAACTATAGGAAAGTAGACAAGGAAGGGGGTAAGAGAAAAGGAGGGTGATAGAAGGGAGAGCAGATTGGGAGAGAAGGTAGTCAGAAGCAAAACACTTTTGAGGAGAGACAGGGTGAAAGGAGAAAGAGAATAGAATAAACTGAGGTCTGGGGAAACGGATGGAAGGAAATACAGGTAGCAATAGTAACTGAAAATAGTATTGAATCAAGTTTCTCTGATAAAGGCCTCATTTCTCAAACTTATAGAGAACTGAGTCAAATTTTTAAAAATAAGAGCCATTCCCCAATTGATAAATTATCAGCGATATGATCAGTTTTCAGATGAAGTAATCAAAGCTATCTATAGCCCTATGGGGGAAAATATTCTAATTCGTTATGAATTGGAGAAATGCAAATTAAAACAATTCTAATGTACCATCCCATATCTACTTGATTTGCTAATAGAACAGAAAGGTAAATGGCAAATGTAAGAGGGGATGTGGGGAAAAATAAGATATTAATGTGCTCTTGATGGAGATGTGAACTTATACTATCATTCTGTAGAGCAAATTGGAACTACACCCAAAGGGCTATAAAACCATGCATACACTTCGACTATCAATGCCACTACTAGGTCTGTATCCCGGAACAAATAAAAAAACAAAATGGCTGAAGAAGTTGTTGTATGTCATTGTTGCACTATAAGAAATGATGATCAGGTTGCTCTCAGAAAAACTTGGAAGACTTGCATGGGCTGATACAAAGGGAAATGTACTGTGTACAAAGTGACAGCAACATTGTAAGATGATCAGCTGTGAACGACAGCTGTTCTTAGCAATTCAATGATCCAAGACAGCTCTGAAGAATTTATGATGAAAAACTGCTATCTATCCCAAGAGAAGGAACTGATGGTGTCTGAATACAGACTGAATCATACTTTTCTTTTTTTTACTTTCTTTAGTTTTCTTGAGGGCTTTTTTTTGGTCTAAACCAAAAATTTTCTTGCCTTCTCAATAAGGGGTAGAGTGTAAGGAAGGAGGAAGGTAGAGAATCCAGTACTGAAAGTTTTGGTTTTTTTTTTAATTTCTCTTTTTTTATTAAAGAGAATGTATTTAATATTTTTAGTGTTCAACATTCATTTCCACAAGATTTTGTTACAAATTTTCTCCCCATTTCTACCCTCCCCCCACCCTAAGATAGTATAAATTCTGATTACCCATTTCCCCAGTCTGCCTTGCCTTATATCACCCCACTCCCCCCACTTATACCCTTTCCCCTTACTTTCTCGTAGGACAAGATAGATTTCTATACCCCATTTCCTGTATATCTTTTTCCCATTTGCATGTAAAAACAACTTTTTAAAAAAAAAAAAAAACATTTGTTTCTAGAACTTTGAGTTCCAAATTCTCTCCCTTCTTCCCTCCCCACCCACTTTGAGAAGGCAAGCAATTCAATATAGGCCACATATGTATCGTTATGCAAAACACTTCCATAATAGTCATGTTGTGAAAGACTGACTCTATTTCCCTTCATCCTATCCTGTCCCCCTTTACTCAATTTTCTCTCTTGATCCTATCCCATTTCAAAAGCATTTGCTTTTCATTACCTCCTCTTCCTATCTGCCCTACCATCTATCATCCTCCCCTCTTATCCCCTTCCCTGCTACTTTCCTGCAGGGTAAGCTACCCAATTGAATGTATATGTTATTCCCTCCTTCATCAAATCAGATGAAAGCAAGATTCACTCATTCCCTTTCACCTGCCCCCTCTTCCCTTCCATTATAACAGCTTTTTCTTGCCACTTTTATTTGAGATAACTTACCCCATTCTATCTCTCCCTTTCTCCTTCTCCCAATATATTCCTCTCTCACCCTTTAATTTTAGTTTTATTAGATATCATCCCTTCAACTCACTCTGTGCCCTCTTCAACTACCCTAATACTGAGAAACATCTCATGAGATAGAAATATCATCTTTCCATGTAGGAATGTAAACAAAACAGTTCAACTTTAGTAAGTACCTTATGATTTCTCTTTCCTGTTTACCTTTTCATGCTTCTTTTGATTTTTGTATTTGAAAGTCAAATTTTCTATTCAGCTCTGATATTTTCATCAAAAATGCTTGAAAGTCCTCTATTTTATTGAAAATTCATATTTTGTCCTGGAATATTATACTTAGTTTTGCTGGGTAGGTGATTCTTGGTTTTAATCCTAGCTCCTTTGACCTCTGGAATATCATATTCCAAGTCCTTCAGTCCCTTAATGTAGAAGCTGCTAGATCTTGTGTTTTCCTGATTGTGTTTCCACAATACTCAAATTGCTTCTTTGTGGCTGCTTGCAATATTTTCTCCTTGACCTCAGAACTCTGGGATTTGGCTATAATATTCCTAGGAGTTTACTTTTGGGGATCTTTTTCAAGAGGCAATCAGTGGATTCTTTCCATTTCTATTTTACCCTCTGGTTCTAGAATATCAGTACAGTTTTCCTCGATAATTTCTTGAAAGATGACAGCTAGGCTCTTTTTTGATCATGGTTTTCAAGTAGTCCAAAAATTTTTACATTATCTCTCTTGGATTTATTCTCTAGGTTAGTGGTTTTGACAGTGAGATATTTCACATTGTCTTCCATTTTTTTCATTCCTTTGGTTCTGTTTTATAATATCTTGATTTCTCATAAGTCATTATCTTCCACTTACTCCATTCTAATTTTTAAGACAGTATTTTCTTCATTATTCTTTTGGAGCTTCTTTTTCATTTGGCTACTTCTGCCTTTTAAGGCATTCTTCTCTTCATTGGCTTTTTGGAGCTCTTTTGCCATTTGGATTAGTCTATTTTTAAGGTGTTATTTACTTCAGTATTTTGGGAGTCTCCTTTAGCAAGTCTTTGACTTGTTTTCCATGATTTTCTTGCATCACTCTCATTTCTCTTCCTAATTTTTCCTCTACTTCTCTTACTTGATTTTTCAAATCCTTTTTGAGTTCTTCCATGGCCTGAGACCAATTCATATTTTTCTTGAAGGCTTTTGATGCAGGATCTTTGACTTTGTTGACTTCTTCTAGCTCTATGTTTTGATCTTCTTTGTCACCAAAGAAAGAGTCTATAGTCCGAGTCCTTTTACCCTTTTTGCTCATTTCCCTGCCAATTACTTGACTTTTGAGCTTTTTATCAGGGTATGACTGCTTTCATAATGGAGAGTGCTTTTTCCTAAGCTTTGGGGGTTTGGGGCTGCTCTTTTCAGAGCTACTTCCATTCCAAGGGGTTATGATGCTCCTCTCTTGGCCTGTGCTCTGGTCTATGAGTGTAGGTACTCCTTTTTGCCATGTAACCACCAGAAGGACTCCCTCTCCACAGCCACCACTAAGCTGTGCCACAGAAGTGCTCCTCCTCCCCCAAGAACCACCAAACAGGACTGTGACCCAGATCCAAGGAGGGCAAACAAGAGAACCTTGCCTCAGTGCCAGCAAAGCAATCTCTGCATTCTTGCTCTGATCAGCTGCTTGATTCCCACCATTGTTTAGGCCTGGTGCCCTGGAAACAGTCATCACTGCTGCTGCCTTTACTGCTTCTGCTGCTGCCACCACCACTGCAACCACCTCCACCACCCCAGGGCTATAGCCAGACTGCACATTTCCCTCAAATGGATCCAGCAGTTTTCCCACTGACTTGCTCCTTTGTCTTTGGCATTTATGGGTTAAGAAGTCTGGTAACTGCCACAGTTTAGTAATTCAGGTCCCTGAGACCTTCTCTGCCCAGTGTACTCTAGTGTGCTCTGTCCTGGTGCAGCCCACGTTGGGCTGTGTTCTGTTCCCAGCACAGTGAGATAGACCCTTCTTGGGGACCATCCAGGCCCTCTTGGGCTGGAGACTTGTATCCCTCTGTTATTTTGTGGGTTCTGTGGCTTTAGAATTTGTTTAGAGTCACTTTTACAGGTGTTTAGAGGGATTTGGGGGAGAGGTTAAGTGAGTGCCTGTTTTCAGGCCACCATCTTGGTTCTGCAAGGTTTTTTTTGTTATTTTAATTTTTTTGGTTTTTTTTCAGATTAATTTATTTTTAGTTTTCAACATTTATTTCCACAAAATTTTGAGTTACAAATTTTCTCCCCATCTCTCCCCTCCCCACTGACCAACATGACATGTATTCTGATTACCCCTTTGCTCAGTTTACCCTCCCTTCTGTAACCCCACTACCACCCTCAACCCTGCACTTATCCCCTTTCCCCCTTACTTTCTTGTAGGGCAACATAGATTTCTATACCCCATCACCTGTATATCTTATTTACCAGTTGCATGTAAAAAACAGTTATTAAAATTTGTTTTTAGAATTCTGAGCTCCAATTTATCTCCCTTGGTCCCACCCCACCCACCCTACTTGAGAAGGCAAGAAATTAAATATATGTTATACATGTATTATTATGCAAAACACTACCTTAATAGTCATGTTGAGAAAGACTAACTATGCTTCCCTTCATCCTATCCTGTCCCTCATTTATTCAACTTTCTCCTTTGACCCTGTCCCTTTTCAAAAGGGTTTGTTTCTGACTACCTCCTTCCCCAGTCTGACCTCCCTTCTATCATATTCCCCTCTTCTCCTCTTCCCCCATACTTTCCTGTAGGGTAAGATACCCAATTGAGTGTGTATGTTATTCCCTCCCTTAGCCAAATCTGATGAGTAAGGTTCACTCACTCTGCTTCACCTCCCACCTCTTCCTTTCCATTATAACAGTTTTTTCTTCCTCTTTTATGTGAGATAACTTATGCCATTCCTTCTCTCCCTTTCTCCTCCAAATATATTCCTTTCTCATCCCTTAATTTTATTATTTAGATATCATTACATCATATTCAACTCACCCTGTGGACTCTGTGTGTGTATATGTATGTATACATATACACATACACACATACATACACACATACATATATACACATACGTATAGATGTATTTATGTATATATGTATGTATGTATGTCTATGTATATTCTGTTCAACTACCCTATTACTCAAAAAAGTCTCATGAGTTACAAATATCTTCTTTCTATGTAGGGATGTAAACAATTCAACTTTAATAAGTTGCTTATGATTTTTCTTTCCTGTTTATATTTTCATGTTTCTCTTTATTCTTGTATTTGAAAGTCAAATTTTCTATTCAGCTCTGGTTTTTTCATCAAAAATGCTTGCAATTCATGCATTTATTGAAAATACATTTTTTTCTCCTGAAGTTTTATACTCAGTTTTGCTGGGAAGGTGATCCTTGGTTTTAATCCTAACTCCTTTGACCTTTGGAATATCATATCCCAAGCCCTTCAGTCCCTTAATGTAGGAGTTGCTAGATCTTGTATTATCCTGATTGTGTTTCCACAATACTTAAATTGTTTCTTTCTAGCTGCTTTCAGTATTTTCTCCTTGACCTTGGAACTCTGGAATTTGGCAACAATATTCCTAGGAGCTTTCCTTTTGTGATCTTTTTTCAAGAAGCTACTAGTGGATTCTTTCAATTTCTATTTTCCTCTTTGGTTCCATAATATCACAGCAGTTTTCCTTGATAATTTATTGAAAGATGATTTCTAGGCTCTTTTTTTGATCATGGTTTTCAAGTAGTCCAATAACTTTTTAAATTATCTCTCCTGCATCTATTCTCCAGGTCAGTGGTTTTTTCCAATGAGATATTTTACATTGTCTTTTATTTTTTTCATTCTTTTGGTTCTGCTTTATAATTTCTTGATTTGTCATAAGGTCATTAGCTTTGGTTTGCTCCATCCTAATTTTTAAGGAATTATTTTCTTCAGTGAGCTTTTGGAGCTCCTTTTCCATTTGGCTAATTCTGTTTTTTAAAGCATTCTTCTCCTCATTGGGTTTTTGAACCACTTTTGCCATTTTGGTTAGTTTATTTTTGAGTTGTTATTTTCTTTTGTATTTTGGGGGGTCTCCTTTAGCAAGCTGTTGAATCATTTTTCATGATTTTCTTGCTTCTCTCTCATTTCTTTTCCCAATTTTTTCTCTACTTCCTTGCATGACTTTCAATCTCTTTTTTGAGCTCTTCCATGGCTTGCAACCAATTCCTCTTTTTCTTAGAGCCTTTTGATAAAGGATATTTAACTTTGTTATTTTCTTCTGGCTGTATGTTTTGATCTTCTTTGTCACCAAAGATTCTATAATTTGAATTTTTTATGCTGTCTGCCTATTTTCTCAGGCAATTATTTGACTTTTGAGTTCCTTGTCGAGGTGCAACTCTGCTTCCAGAGTTGAGAGTGCTCTGTCCCAAACTTCAGGGGTTTTGTACAGCTTTTTTCAGAGCTACTTGTAGGCACCTGCAAATTTTCAGTTCTTCTGAGGTTGTAGGATCCAAGGAAATGTGTTTACTCCTCTACTGGCCTTTGCCCTGGTCTGTCAGTGACCTCAAGCACTCTTTTCTGCCTTGGAACTGCTAGGAGGACTCCCTCTCCACAGCCACCACAAGCTCTACCACAACAGCAGTTGTCCTCACCCCAGGACTACCATCCAGGCAGGGCAAAGCAAGAAAATCCTGCCTCAGCACCAGCAGGGATCTCTCGCTCCCTGTACTTCCTCTCTGATCAGCCACTTTATCCCCCCCCACCATATGCAGTCCTAGAAACAGCTGCTGCTGCCACTGCTGCCACTGCTACAGCCACCTCTGCCACCCTGGGTCTAGGGCCAGACCCCTCCCTTCTCTCACCCAGGTCCAACAGAGTTTTCCTGCTGACCTACTAAGTTGTCTTGGCACTTGTGAGTTGAGAGGTCTGGAAACTGCCATAGCTCAGTGATTCAGTGTCCTGTGGCCTGCTCCACCCAGTCTACTCTGGCCTGGACTATGGTAGCAAGGCAGAAGCAGGGCTGAGCTTTGCTCTCAGCATAGTGTGACCCTTCCAAGGCACCATTCAGGCCATCTTGGACTGGAGATTTGTTTCATTTTTTCTTGTTCTGATTCTGTAGCTCTAGAATTTGTTTAGAATCAATTTTACATGTATTTGGAGTGATTTAAGGGAGAGCACAAGCAAGTTCCTGCTTTTACTGTGTCACCTTGGCTCTGCCCCCCTGTACTCAAAGTTTTAAAAACAAATCTTAAACATTGGTTTTACATATAATTGGAGAAAAATAAATTACTAAATAAATACAAAAAAAGAAAAAGAAATGAAAGAATCCATAAATCACCTCAGGAAAGAGATCCCAAAATAAAAACTCCCAGGAACATTAGAGCCAAATTTCAGAACTATCAGGTAAAGGAAAAAAAGTCCTACAAGTGTCCAGAAAGAAATGATTCAAATATTAAGAGTCACAATCAGGAGCTCACAGGCCTTGGTAGCTACAATGTTAAAGCATCTGAAGTCATGAAACATGATGGACAAAAGAGGATGAAGGAGCTAGGGCTACAACCAAGAATCAGTTACCCAGCAAAATTAAGCATAATACATCAAGAGAAAAAATGGTCATTACATGAAATAGAAGGATTTGAAGCCTTCAAAAGGAGAAGACCAGGACTGAACAAAAAAGTTGACCTCCAATGACAAGACTCAAGAGAAGCATAAAGAAGTAAATTGAGAAAGAAAACATAATGGATTCAATAGAGTTAAACAGTTAAGGTCCCTACATGTGAAGATGATACTTGTAATTTCAACATTGTTTCACTAACAGTATAGATAGAAGGCATAAAAATAGAAAGAGATTATGAGTATAAGGTGAATTTGAGAGAATGATATTAAAAAAATTAGGGAATGAGAAAGAGAAGTATAGTGGGTGCAGAAGGAAGGAAGAGGTAGAATGGGGTAAATTACCTCACATGAAGAGGCAAGAAAGACCTATAACTGTGGAAGGGAATATGGGAGAGTGGGTGAAGAGCACTACTTGAACCTTACTTCTATCAGTATTGGTTCGAAAAAGGAATAATATAAACAATCAGTTGAATATAGAAGTATATCTTACCCAACAGGTAAGTAAGAGAACAGTAGATTAAGTAAAGGTGGGACAGTGGGGACAGAGAGAAGGGAAGGGCAAATTAGAGGAAGTGGTAAACAGAAGCAAAACTAGTGAGGTGGGGAAGAATGAAAAGAGAGAGAAGGCAAACAGGCGAAAGATTAGGATGTAGGTAAATACACAGGTAGTAATCACAACTGTGAATATAAATGTAATAAACTTTCCCATAAAAAGGAAGCAGATAGCAGAGTGGATCAAAAACCAGAATCCTACAATATGTTGCTTACAAGAAACACACTTGAAGCAGACACACACACACAGAGTAAAGGCAAGGAGCTGAAGGAGAATCTATTATTCTTCAGCTGAAGTAAAAAAAAAAAGAGGGGGTAATAAGCCTGATCTTAAATAAAGTAAAAGCAAAAGTAGACCTAATCAAAAGTGATAAGAAAGGAAACTACTTCTTGCTAAAAGGAACCATAGACAATGAAACAATCAAATTAGTAGAACAAGGAATAATCTACTTGTCAGATCTACGGGGAGAAGAAGAATTTATGACCAAACAAGAGATAGAGAGCATTATGAAATGCAGAATAGACAATTTTGATCATATTAAATTGAAAAGCTTTTACAAACAAAACCAATGCAACCATGGTTAGAAGGAAAGCAGAAAGCTGGGAAACAATCTACAGCAAATATATCTGACTAAGGACTCAGCTCTAAAATATATAGAGAATTGAGTCAAATTTATGAGAATACAAGCCATTCCCCAATTGAAATGTGGTCAAAGGACAGGAAAAGACAGTTTTCAGATGAAGATATCTATGGGCATATGAAGAGATGCTCTCAGTCACTTTTGACTAGAAAGGTGGCAATTAAAACAACTCTGAAGTGCTGCCTTATACCAATCAGATTGGCTAACATGACAAAAATAGAAAACGATAAATATTGAAGAGGATGTAGGAAAATTGGGACACTGATGCACTGTTCATGGAGTTAAGAACTGATCCATCCATTCTGGAGAGCAATTTGAACTATGCCCAAAGGGCAACCAAACTGTGGATACCCTATAATCTAGCAATACCACTACTGGGTCTGTAGTCCAATGAGACCATAAAAATTGGAAAAGGACCCACATGTACAAAAATATTTATAGCAGTTCTTTTTGTGGTGGCCTAGAATTGGAAATCAAAGGGATGTCCATCAGTTGGGGAATAGCTGAATAAGTTGTGGTATATGAATGTAATAGAATACGATTGTGCAATAAGAAATGATTAGCAAGCATATTTCAGAAAAAACCTGGAAAGATTTGTATAAACTAATGCAAAGTGAAATGAGCAGAACCAAGAAATCATTGTATGCAGTGTCTGCAATATCATGTGATGATCAGCTGTGATCATCAGCTATGAATGACTCAACTTTTCTCAGCAACACAATGACCCAAGACAAATACAAAGAACTCAGGAAGAAAATGCTATCATATCCAGGTAAAGAACTGATGACCTCTGAATGAAGATTAAAGTATATTTTTTCACTTACTTTATTCTTTCTTGTTTTTTTCCTCACTTTGGTCTCTTTCATCTTCCACAACTATGATGAATATGGAAATATGTTTCTATGATAGCATATGTACAAACAATATGAAACTGTCTACCCTTTTCAGAAGAGTGGAGGGAGGTAGGGAGAAAAGTGTGGAACTTAAAATCTTATAAAAATGAGTGCTAAAAATGTTCTTGATAAGTAATTTTTGGAAAAAATAAAATACTATTTAAAGAGGAAAAAGAATATTGAACCCCAGAGATAAAGGAATTTACCCAAGGTCACACAACAAGATTGTGAAAGAGATATAAAATAGCCCTCATTTCTGATTCTTAAGTTATTGTTCTTTCTGCTATGCTTCACCATTGTGAGAAACATGGGTTTATGTTTGGGTGTGGGTTTCCATTGATTAAATGGAGTGTGCCACTATCATAACCTTACTACTAATACAGCTATTACTATTATGATGGAGATGCCTTGGTCTTGTTAAACAAGACTCATGAAAAAGTTACTTCCTGATACGATGCAAAAGGAGAGGGGGCAGAATCTAAAATGTGCTCTTGCAAAAGGAGCTAAATCCTTCTACTCCTCTTCTCATAAACTAATATAGGCTTCCTCTGGGGTTTGTTCCCCTCAGATTTCTAATTTGTAGACTGAAGAATTACATTCAATAAAATTCATGAACACATTAAAAGTTGATCATTGTTTCTTGTGACTGAAATTACATAAAACTTGTTAAGTGCCATTATCTATGCACCAAACACAAGGAAGTAAGTGAATAAATAAGCTGTCAAATGTAAATGCAAATCATTAGCAATAAAACAAAATGAAAAGTTAAAGAGAGAAAATGGAGGATCAATGTTTCCTCATTTGTGGGTTGGGTGAGTTGGAAATGAGACCAGAAGACTTAAACAAGTCCTTAGTTTCATCAGAGCAGTGTATACGGGTCATGATTAAATTGTTAATGCACCTTCCAATACTCATCAATTAGCCAGGTGTTTGTGCAAATAGACATCTATTTACACAGTCCATCTCCTTCCATTCATTGGGCAGCTTGAATTGAGAGCTCATACTACAGTTTTTGCAACAGTCAGCAGGTTGTTTGTTTGTCCCCCCTCCCTATCTAGGGGAAGTGGAGCTGTAATTCATTTGTGGAGGGTGTAAATGTTGGTGGGTAGGAGAATTTGTCTTATCCTGGGAATTGTGATCCTTTTTGCAGGACTACTAACTCCTTAACACCCTAGGACACACAGAGACATGTACTGATTCCTGGTAATTTTGCAGTGAGTGGGGTAATAGACTGCTTGAAGGTAAATTAAAAAAAATCTAACAATAACTCCAATAAACTGCTTGAAGAAAGCACGGGAATTCAACCCCAAAGTCATATTTGGGTGTAATAGAGAAAAAAACGATCATTTTATTCAATAATGATTCTTATTGGGATGAATAAAATTTTATTTCTTATCTCATCTTCCACTAAATTTAAATTGATAATGACAAAGACATTCCTATCTTCCCATGTTAAATATTCAACAAGTTTCTGAAAGAGTGTGAGGATGGAAAAGAGAAACTGTCAGTATTTTCAGGAAACCCATTTTGGTGTATTTAGAAAGGAATTTTTTTACCCTTAGCTGTTAGCATGAGTACCATCAAACCCATATGTCACAAAGAACCTACTTATGTTACTTAACACCCCCACTGCCTCCTTCTGTGACTATTTGCTACTTTTATTGATTTTTTTCTCCCTTCTCAAGCTATAGCTAGTCTTAAACACAACAAAAATGTAGGGGCTTAATTTTTTTCATAACAGTTTAAAAATATATGTGATAATATTATCCTTTGAATCCATAAACTTCTCTAGTGGTCTTCAATAACAATGAGAACATAACTTCTTTCAAATTATAATCTTTACTTTAATCTCTTTTTCTGAGCTGTCTTTTAAACCTTTGCTCTATCATGACTACTAGCTTTGTACCATTGATTAAAAAAATCAGAACATAGAGATATAAAAACATATTAGTTTTAATTACTCCTCTATCATATACTTCATCTTTTTTTTCAACCATAAAATATAATGAAACAAAATTGTTCCTTTCTGTTGTTTGTCACTCCTGCAGGATATTTAAGATACAGTTTAAGTAATGTTTCAGATATATACTCAATGTTTGCATTTGCTGCATTGTAGAATAAAGCATTGTTCTAATCACCCAGCTTTTTTGTTACTGTTCAAGTATTGTGTGGAATTTCTTTTTTTGTTTGTAAATGCACAGAAGTCCTCTTTCCAGAAAGACACTAATAACCATTTTTTCAGAACGATGGATTTGTTTATTCCTATACATCTCCCAGCTGCTAGAGTTTGGGCAAGATACTTTATCAGATGTCAGGACTGGCAGTTATGGTCATTATTTTTATGTTCCTTATTAATTCCATAAAGTGCTCACTAAATCTCTGAGGCTAGGCCTATTTCCTGTTGAATGTTTTCTCTGTATTATCACATATAGTCTATTTCTATGGGATAGCATGCCTATAATGTCAAACATTATCCATTCTTGATAGACCTTTATTTTTGTCAGCAGATTTGGCCCTTTAAGCACTCTATCTCTCTCTCTGTCTCTCTGTCTCTCTCTCTGTCTGTCTCTGTCTCTGTCTCTCTGTCTCTCTCTCTCTCTGTCTCTCCCCCTTCATCTCTCTCCCCCTCTCTTATTTCCAGAAGGACCTCATGAACTGTGTCCTATGAAAGTGTGAGAAAAGGCTAGCCAATGAAGGCCAGGCCTTAGAGAATAATATTTGCCCTTTCTTGTAGATTATGCAGTACATAGCTAGATATTTCTTTTCTGCCTTGTCCCAATCAAACAAGTGGATGAGCTCATGGCACCTCTATCTTTTGTGTTTTTTTTCCTGATGTTAGGTGAATGAGCATCTGGAAACAGTGAGAAAAGTGAGGGTCTTGTGATCTTTAAAATGTCAGAAATGCCACAAGAAACCCCATTTCTCTTTCCTATTCATAACAGTTAGCAGTAGCTGACTGAAGTAACTAACAAAAAAGGAAGCACCTGTGGAGACATTTGGAATGCTAGTCACCTAGGGACAGCACTGGCTTCAAGTAAATAGTGAAAGGCTGACTATGTACATTAGCATAGCCTTGACCCTTAGAGATGAACAGAGAGCTTTACCCAAAAGGAAATTCATGAAACTCCGTGAAGGACAAAAATGACTTCTGGAGCCAGGAATCTTGAGATACCATTTGGTGCCACTGGTTCTCTACATGTACGTCTGACTATCTTTCAGTTTTAGGTATGAGCCTTCTCTTTCTTAGAATGTTTGAGAGCTCATTTGTTGCTGTTAATTTCTTTTTTTAAATTGAATTATTTGAGTTCCTGTCATGATAATCTACATATTTTATATTTTGTACATATTCATCATTTCCTTTAGATTAGCAGTTTTACTATCTAATAATGACACAGAGTAGTTTATAATAATTTCCCTTGTTCATTTCTTGTGAATTTCTGTTTTTTTTTTTTCAATTTTGTCACTGGTAATTTGGGTTTCGTCTTTCTTTTGAAAATCAAATTACTGAACTATTTGTCTATTTCAGTGGTTTTGAACAATCTTCAAGATGCATGTTTTAATTAAACATTCATTTTTTCTTTCAAGTTTGTCAGCCTCTACTTTTAGTCAGGATTTGTAGTTCAGTTTTTAACAAAGGTTTAAAAATGTGTTGGTTTTCCTAAGGTTTATTTTTAAAGTTGAATGTCCAGTTTCTTAATTTGTTGCAGCTTTTGTTGTGTGTGTGTGTGTGTGTGTGTGTGTATTCCCTATTTTGCTTGCATCCTAAAAATCTTATTATGTTATCCTATTGCTCTTATTATCTCTAATAAAATTGTCTTTTAATGATTTATTCCTTGAAATACAAATTATTTAGGATTGCTAATTAGTTTCCAAATAATTTTCATCATTTCTTTAATGGCCCTTTATTGAATATAACTTCTATTTTTGTGGTTTATGAGTAATTGGCATTTCTATTTTTTTGTATATGTTGGTGAGGCTTTTATGATCAATTTTTGTTAATGTGATTACAGAGCTGAAAAATATGTTCCTTTCTCTTAACATTCAAAAATCATCAGAAGTATATCTATTTTTTTCTAAAATTATCTTTAGGTTCTTATCTTCTTTCTTACTTATTTTTATTTAACTTTGTCTAAATCTAAGAAACATGCAATGAGTTCCCCTCAACATCATGGTACTGTTTCTGTGTCCTTGAAACTTATTAACATTTCAATTGAACATATAAATTCTATACTAGTCACTGCATGTCATTGTTATTGCTTAGGTTTAGTATTAATTTATTTCTGTAGTTTTCTTATTTCTTTTAATTAAATCTATTTTTGCTGCTGTCTAGTCTGTGATAATGATTGCTATCCCTGCTTTTTTGTGATCAGCTATGGCAAAATAGATTTTGCTCCAGCTCCTTATTTTAACTTTGTTAATCTTTATGTCTCAGATATGTTTCTTGTAAAAACAAGCAAACAAACCATATTGTTTCATTCTTCTTTCTAACACATTCTCTTATCCTCTTCATTTTATAGGTCATTTCAACCCTTTAACATTTACAGCTTTGATCTTTTATTATATATTGCTCCATCCAAGTCTCACATACTTTTTATTCTCTTTTTTTACTCCTTCATTATAAGGGGAGAAAAGGAGATGAATGCGAAATGTGCTCATAAGCACTGCTCTAGGTTTGACATACTCTTCTTCTAATCAATATTCCTTTCCATGTTGCTCATGCCCAACTCAATTACATGCTGCTATGTTTCCTTTCTTTCTTTTTAAATCCTTCTTCCTGATTTACCCCTCTAAGGTTAGTTTATTTTGCTTATGACAAATCTCTCCCAGAATCTACCCTCTTTCTTAGTCCTTCTTCTCTCTCTATTTTTCCCTTGAATGAAATATATTTTTGTAATTTAAGCAACCGGGTGTCCCCATTTTTCTTTTCTTTGAACAATGCAGACGAAAATGAGATTCAAATATCACTTGCTCTGATTTCCCTTCTCCTTCTTTGTATAGTTTATTTTAAGTGTATATCTAGATTATGTGATATAATGTACTTCATCTTTCTTTTCTCTTTTTGCCATCATATATTCTTTTCCCCTCCCCTTTCTAGTCTTCCTTCAGGATTAAAAAAAACATAAAAAGCAAAATCAAAACACTTGCAGGCCTTCTGTCTTACCTGATTCCTTTTCTGACACCTGATGTTATTAGGGTTCTGAAGGGAATTGTATCATTTCTCTGCTTATAGGCCATAAACACATCATGATTGTTTAATCCTTTATGACTCCTCACTTGTTTTAGGATTATTTTGCTCCTCTCTATTTGCATTTATATTCCAAAGTTTCTACTCAGTTCTTTTTTTTAATTTTTTTTTATTTTTTATTTGTTTTTTATTTTTTTAAAATTTATTTATTTAACATATTTAGTTTTCAGCATTGATTTTCACAACAGTTTGAATTACAAATTTTCTCCCCATTTCTACCCCCCCCCACTCCAAGATGACATATATTCTGGTTGCCCTGCTCCCCATTCAGCCCTCCCTTCTGTCACCTCACTCCCCTCCCATCCCCTTTTCCCTTCCTTACTTGTAGGGCAAGATAAATTTCTATGCCCCATTGCCTGTGTATCTTATTTTCCAGTTGCATGAAAAAACTTTTTTTATTTTTGTTTTTGAACATCTGTTTTTAAAACTTTGAGTTCCAAATTCTCTCCCCTCTTCCCTTCCCACCCACCCTCCCTGAGAAGTCAATAGGCCACATGTGTATCATTATGTATAACCCTTCCACAATACTCATGTTGTGAAAGACCCATCCTAATTTATTGAATTTTCTCCCTTGACCCTGTCCCCTTTTGAAAGTGTTTGTTTTTGATTACCTCCACCCCCATCTGCCCTCCCCTCTATCATCACCCCTTTTTTTATCTTCATCCCTCTTCTTTCCTGTGGGGTAAGATACCCAATTGAGTATGTATGGTATTCCCTCCTCAGGCCAAATTTGATGAGAGCAATATTCACTCGTTCCCCCCTCACCTGCCCTCTCCCCTCCTCCCAGAGAACTGCTTCCTCTTGCTACCTTTATGCAAGATAATCCACCCCATTCTATCTCTCCCTATCTCCCTCTCTCAATATAATCTTCTCTCATCCCTTAATTTGATTTTATTTCTTTTAGATATCTTCCCTTCATCTTCAACTCACCCTGTGTCCTCTGTCTCTCTCTCTCTCTCTCTCTCTCTCTCTCTCTCTCTCTTTTTTTTCTCCCCCCCCCCCCACCTCTCCACCTCTCTCTCTCTCTCTCTCTCTCTCTCTCTATATATATATATATATATATATATATATATATATATACATACATATATATGTATGTATATATATATATGCACATACATATATACATACATGCACATTTGCTTATATATATAAACATATATATATATATATATATATATGCATATTCCTTTCAGCTACTATGATATTGAGGTCTCAAGAATCATACACATCATCTTTGGTAAGTGCCTTATGATTTCTCTTTCTTGTTTACCTTTTCATGCTTCTCTTGATTCTTGTGTTTGAAAGTCAAATTTTCTATTCAGCTCTGGTCTTTTCACTGAGAAAGCTTGAAAGTCCTCTATTTTATTGAAAATCCATATTTTGCCTTGGAGCATGAAACTCAGTTTTGCTGGGTAGGTGATTCTAGGTTTTAATCCTAGCTCCATTGACCTCTGGAATATTGTATTCCAAACCCTTTGATCTCATAATGTAGAAGCTGCCAGATCTTGGGTTATTCTGATTGGGTTTCCACAATACTCAAATTGTTTCTTTCTGGCTGCTTACAGTATTTTCTCCTTGATCTGGGAGCTCTGGAATTTGGCAACAATATTCCTAGGAGATGTCTTTTTGGGATCTATTTGATGAGGTGATCGGTGGATTCTTTCAATTTCTATTTTGCCCTGTGGCTCTAGAATATCAGAGCAGTTCTCCTTGATAATTTCTTGAAAGAGGATATCTAGGCTCTTTTTTTGATCATGGCTTTCAGGTAGTCCAATAATTTTTAAATTATCTCTCCTGGATCTATTTTCCGGGTCAGTGGTTTTTCCAAGGAGATATTTCACATTGTCT
Organism: Trichosurus vulpecula; assembly: GCF_011100635.1. Taxonomy (NCBI): domain Eukaryota; kingdom Metazoa; phylum Chordata; class Mammalia; order Diprotodontia; family Phalangeridae; genus Trichosurus; species Trichosurus vulpecula. Next base: position 179,907,628 of record NC_050579.1, read on the forward strand.
TCCATTTTTTCATTCCTTTGGTTCTGCTTTATAATATCTTGATTTCTCATAAAGTCACTAGCTTCCAGTTGCTCCAATCTAATTTTTAAGGTAGTATTTTCTTCAGTGGTCCATTGGACCTCCTTTTCCATTTGGGTAATTCTGCCTTTCAAGGCATTCTTCTCCTCATTGGCTTTTTGGAGCTCTTTTGCCATTTGAGTTATTCTATTTTTTAAGGTGTTGTTTTCTTCAGTGTATTTTTCAGTATTTTTGGGGGTCTCCTTTAGCAAGTCATTGACTTGTTTTTCATGGTTTTCTCACATCCTTCTCATTTCTCTTCCTAATTTTTCCTCTACTTCTCTAACTTGCTTTTCCAAATCCTTTTTGAGCTCTTCCATGGCCTGGGACCAGTTCATGTTTTTCTTGGAGGCTTTTGGGTTAGGCTCTTGTACTTTGTTGACTTCTTTAGGCTGTATGTTTTGGTGTTCTTTGTCACCAAAGAAAGATTCCAAAGTCTGAGAGTAAATCTGGGTGTGTTTTCACTGCCTGGCCATATTCCCAACCAACTAACTTGACCCTTGAGTTTTTTCAGTGGGGTATGACTGCTTGTAGACTAAAGAGTTCTATGTTCCACGTTTGGGGGAGGGGATGCACCAGCTCTGCCACACCAGCACTGCTCCTTCCCCAAGAACCTCCAACCTGGACTGGGCTTAGATCTTCAGCAGGCTGTGCAGTCCTGCTCTGATCCGCCACTTAATTCCTCCCACCAGGTGGGCCTGGGGCTGGAAGCAACAGCAGCTGTAGCTGCCCCACCTCTGCTGCCCCGGGGTGGTGGTCGAACCCGAACTCCTTCCACTGCCATAGCTTTTCCCACTAACCTTCTCCACTGTCTTTGGTGTTTGTGGGTTGAGAAATCTGGTAACTGCCACAGCTCACTGATTCAGGGCGCTAGGACCTGCTCCACCCAGCTCCTGGTCTGGTTGGTCCAAGCTGCACATGCTGGGCTCTGCTCTGCTCCCAGCTCCCAGCTCCCAGCTCCGTGTGGGATAGACCTCACCCAGAGACCATCCAGGCTGTCCTGGGATGAAGCCCTCCTTCTCTCTGCTGTTTTGTGGGTTCTCCAGTTCTAGAATTCATTCATAGCCATTTTTATAGGTTTTTGGAGGGACTCAGCAGGGAGCTCACGCCAGTCTCTGCTTTCCAGCCACCCAGTTTCTACTCAGTTCTAACCTTTTCATCAGGAATATTTAGAAATTCTCTACTTGATTTACCCCTTTGCTAATTTAGAGTCAAATCAGAGTCAATAAATGTTTTATTAAGTTTCTATAATGTTCCAGTCACTGTGGTAAGCACAGGGGATACAAAGAAAGTTATAAAAAAATCGATAACCAATGTCCTTAATGAATATCAGGCAAAAATTTAAATGAAATACCAGCAAGGAGATTACAGCACTATATCACAAAAATCATGCTCTATGACCAGGTGGGATTTAGACCAGGAGTACAGGGCTGGTTCAATATTAGGAAAACAATCAGCATAATTGATAATATCAATAACAATTATAAGAAAAATTTGTGATTATATCAATAGACATAGAAAAAGCTTTTTGACAAGATGAAATACCCATTCCTATTAAAACACAAGAAAATGCACCAATCAATGGAACCTTTCTTAAAATGATGAGTAGGATTATTTAAAAGTGAGACCAGACTTTATTTGTAAGGGAGATAAACTTGAAGCTTTCCCAATAAGATCAAGAGTGAAGCAAGAATGCCCATTTTCACCATTATTATTTAATATTGTACTAGAAATCCATCTATAACAATAAGGCAAGAAAAAAAAATGGACCTAAAATTGATAATGAGGAAACAGAACAGTTTGCTGATAATATAGTAGCATGCTTAGAAAACCCTGTAGAATCAACAAAAAAACTAGTTGAAATAAAAACAACTTCATCCAAGTTGCAGGATATAAAATAAACCAACATAAATCATCAGCATTTTTACATAGAATAAACAAAACCCAGTAGGAAAAGATAGAAAGAGAAATACAATTTAAAATAACCAGAGATTATATAAAATACTTGGGATTCAACCTGCCAAGACAAACTCAAGGATTGTATGAACATTATTACCAAGCAATTTTCACATGAATTAAAACATATGTAAACAACCAGAGATAAATTAATTGCTCACGTTTAGGCCAAACTTCTACAATAAAAAATGACATTTCTACCTAAATTAATGTGTTTATCCAATGCCATACCAAACTACCAAAGAATTATTTTGTAAAGCTGGAAAAAGGTAATAAAATTCTTCTGACATTTTGAAGATCACAAGACTCTCACTTTTCTAATTCATCTGAAAGAACAACAAGTCAAGAATATTAAGGGAAACAATGGGGGAAAATGTTAAGGAAGGCAGCCTAGGAGTTCCACATTTCATACTCTCTTTCAAAGGTGTAATCTTCAAAACAATGTTACTGGCTAAGAAATAGGGTGGTGGGTAAGTGTAATATATGAGGTACACAATAAACAGTAGTAAATTACTATAGCAATCTAATGTTTGATAAACCCATGGATCCAAACTTTTGGGGAAAGAACTCAACTTTTGACAAAAGTTGCTGGGACAACTAGAAAGCAGTTTGGCAGAAACTAGGCATAGACCAACATCTCACACATACAAAAAAAATAAGCTCAAAATGGATAAGTAATTTTGACACAAACCATAAGCAAATTAGGGGAGCATGGTTTTTAGAAGAAGAAATCAAATCTAACAATAGTCACATAAAAATGCTCTAACAGCTCTAAATATGTCTATAGACTTCAAAGAACCTGAAGATACCAGCTTATACCTATCAGATTTGTAACTTGACAGAAAAAGGAAATTACAAAAGCTGGAGAGGTTATGGAAAAATTGGGACACGTGCTGCTGGTGGAATTGTGAACTAGTTCAACCATTCTGGAGTATAATTTGGAACTATGCCCCCAAGACTATAAAACTATGCATGTCTTTTGGCCCTGCCATACAACTTTTAGTTCTGTATCTCAAAGAGATAAAAGCAAAAAAGAAAATGACATATAGGTACCAAAATATATTTAGCAGTTTTTTGTGGAAGCAAAGAATTGGAAATTAAAGTGGTGGCCATCAGTTTGGAAATAGCTGAACAAGTTGTGGCATATGATTCTGGTGGAGTATTATTTGTGGTATAAGAAATGATGAAAGCAAGAATGTTTCAGAGCAGGACCTAGAATACGTTGTCACAGTAAAAGCAATATAGTAAGGATGATCAACTGTGAAAGACTTAGATACTCTGATCAAGACAATGATCCAAGAAAATTCCTGAAGGGCTTCTGATGAAAATTGCCATCTACCTTCAGAGAAAGAACTGATGAATTGTGAATACAAATTGAAGTTTACTTTCATATTTTAATTGTTTCATTTTACATGAGTTTTCTTTTGTAATATGGCTAATATGTACATGTGTTTTGCATGACTTCACATGTGTAATCAAAATCATATTGCTTGGCTTCTCAAGAAGGGTGGTCAGGGAGGGAGGAAGGGAGGGAGATAATTTGGAAGAAAAAATTTTTAAAATTATTATTGAAAAATTTCCATTTAATTGGGAAATAATAAATCTATATTTTTAAAGTGACTAGTGTATTCATTTTATTTTTCACTATGCATTCTGATTTTAAGATCCAAGCAGTTTTCTTATATGCTTTCTGAAATATTATATCTTGGCTGTTTCTCCTTCATTTGTTTTTTTTTATTTTTGTTTTGAGTCCCCTTATATTTTCTTCTATATAGCATAGTCTTTTGATCGTTTTAACATACATTTTCTCATCAAGTCATAAACATATATGCCACGTCTTCTAATTTTCATAAATTTTGTAACTCCTTTATGTTTTCTACCTGTTGTGCTAACCTGTTAATTTTATATCTTTGCTGCATAATTATCTTTTCCCCCAAATTATTTCCTTTAGCAATCTTGTTTCATTTATAATCTCTCTGTCTCTCTGTCTCTCTCTCTCTCTCTCTCTCTCTCTGTCTCTCTCTCTCTCGCTCTCCCTGTCTCTCTGTTTCTCTCTCTGTCTCTCCCTCCTTCTCTCTCTTTGTCTCTGTCTCTTGCTTTTCCCTTCTTCCAATAGTCCTAGTTGAATTTGTGTACAAGGCAGGTTTTTCTTTGATGTTTTGTGGTGACAGTCTTCTTTGGGATTTTTTGTTTTGTGTATCCCTGTCATAATAGCCCTTTATGGTGGGAGGATTCATGGTTGCTGTTGTTGTTGGTGGTGGTTGTTTCAACCTTACTTCCTGTCTTTAGGCTTTGCATTAATGATAGTTTACTGGTACTTCTCAAGGGAATGGCCAAGTCATGTTTAGTGCTGCTTCATATTATCTTGAGCCTGACACTGCTTTCTTTAGGTGTTTAATACTGTGTTCCACAGTGATCTCAGTGACTGCTCAGGCTGAGAATTTCCAAGTTTTTGGTGTATCCATAGCAGCCTGATAGAGGATGAAATCTCATTGCTCCCTTCTTAGTCTGAGTTTTCCAAGATCCTGAACATGGTTTGGTTTTGAGTAACGCAACAGTGGTCCTTGTCTTTGACTGAATACTCAATAGATTGCTGCTAGTCTTGACCATTAGGTGAGTGGACTGTTATGTCACTCAGAGTGAAAAACTCTAGGCTTCTTTGTCTCAGCTCTCAATTTTGGTTACTCCTACATAGGATTCAGACTGAGATGAGATCTGAATCTGAGCCTGCTCCACTCCTAGGATGAGCTTCTACTTGCCCTGATTTACCATCATTGGACTCAGATCCCTTCCTTTGTCTCCAGTGTATCTGAAAGAAGTTCTGGTGTGAATAACAACAACCATTTGGCCTATATTCCTCATCTCTGCACAATATTAGCACCTTTGGCATTGGATATGGGTCCTCTGATTCAGTCCACATGCTGGAAGACTCTGTAAGTTTCCTTCCTGGCTAGACCTTGCCCCCAATGGCAAATAGACTTCTTTATTTATCTACCTATGTCAACCTGGGTTGTAAAATGACTCACTGTTTTTTCTTGATCAGGACACATCCAACTATATTTTCTAAGTTTTTGTGGACAAGTTGAGGGGAGAGCTGGGCTACACTGCTTCATCCTATTCTACCACCTTTGATAGTCTCCAGGACTTTTTTCCCTAAAATTTCTGAACTCAGTCAATTATAATCCCTGCTTGAAATTTTGCAGTTTTTTCACTGAAGAGGAAGAGCGACCAATGAAGACAGAAGCAAGAGATCATTATTTGGCATTTTAATTTTACACAAGGAAAGGGCTGAGACACCTAAGGGAATGAACTTCTGGACAAGGAAAGAAGAAAAAGAGAACATCCAGAGTACATATCCTAGAGATATAAGAACACAATCTTATCTCAATATTGGAAAAACACAATATCCCTGACTTAGTCTATACTCAGAAACCTAACTTTTAGGTGAAATGACCCTTAGGACATGGCAGGAGAAGGAAGGGAAGTAATGACCCTGTGAGAAGCAGGCCTCCTAACCTGTTACACAGATTCTGACAATCTTCCTTTTCTCCTCTGAGGTTACTTCAAGGATACCTATGTTGTCACATTTAACAGAGATGGTCAGTGATGCAGAGAAGAGCTGGAGGTTTATAGGCACAAAACATGGATTCAGCAGGCACATCTGATTTGGTTTTATACCTTTAATGTTACAGGAAGGGATATTCTAATTAGTGAGAATGTATGGGATTTGCACATGTCTGCTCTGCAAATCTGTAACCATAAAAGTTTACAGAAAAAGGAAAAAGAATAGACAGGACTGGAGGAATGTAGAACACAGACAGTGTGACTCAAGAAATGTAAGACCCACAAAAACAGAACTTTCATGATTTACACAAGTGAGCCAATGACTGATACATATCAAGGCCCATGGAAATACATTATTTGTTCTTTGTCACTATACAAATTGTAGGGAGTGAAAAGACTTCCTGCATTCTTTTCAGCATGCCATGGCCTTCATAGCATCCCCAATCAATTAGAGTTTAGGACTCCAACCCCAACTGATGGATAGCTGAGCCTTTGGCCTTTTCTTCAGATATTCAAGCCTACACATTAGTTTGGGGGTCTCTTTGCTATATCAACATCTAAGTATTCTCACCACTCTTACCAGTACTCTTTTATGATTTTCTTCTACTAGAATACATTGTTTGAGGGCAGAGGCTTTATATTATTTTCTTGCATTTGCATTCCTAGTATTTAGCAAAGTGCCTGTACACTTGTATATAGAAAATACTTTAAAAATATTTGTTCTATGTCTATCTATCTATCTATCTATCTATCTATCTATCTATCTATCTATCACATCTCCATCGATCTCAAAATATATTTAACTGCCCCTTCTGCTGATATTTCTCTGGATCCCTCTACCTCTGACTCTTGATTTCTGACTCTCTCTCTCTCTCTCTCTCTCTCTCTCTCTCTCTCTCTCTCTCTTTCTCTCTCTCCAGAGCTGGATTAGCACAGTGCCTCCCATGTAGTAGGCACTAATAGTAGGCACTTAATAATTTTTTATTAAACTTAATTGAATTAGACAAATACTCACATGGTGTGATTTCAGAGGTACTGGATATATATGCCTCCTTCCTCAAAATTATTTTCCTGGCATTATAAACACCATGATTAAATTACCTGGTGTTTGCTGAATGAATGTGGAGTGCTGAATGAAGTTGGCTGCAGTATATGATTAATGATGTCTTGTAGAAGAAGTGGGAAAAGAAAGAACTCAAAACGGGAATGTATTATTGGAAAAAGAAGTGGACTAATCATGAGGTCAGAGTGAGAGATGATAGACAGACACAACTGCTATACTCATACCCAGAAACTAGTAAATGGTCTAGGTGATGCCATCAGTATATTGTACAAATCCTACATGGAAGATCTGTGGAAGAACATGGGTAATGAACAGTTGTTCAGTTGTTTCAATCATGCCCAACTCTATGTGACCCCATTTTGAGTTTTCTTTTAAAGATATTGAACTGGTTTGCCATTTCCTTCTGCAGTTCATTTTTATAAATGAGAAAGTGAGGCAAGTGATGTTGAGTAGCTAGTAAATGTCTGAGCCCAGATTTGAATGCACAAAGATGAGTTTTCCTGATTCCAAGCCCAGTGCTTTTTCAATTGTACCACTTAGCTGCCCTTTAAGCACAGAATAAATTGAATAAGAAGGTAAGAATGGATTATAATTGGTACTCTTACAGGGAGTGCCCACATCAGTGATATTATAGATGAATCAAGCTATTTAAATATCGAATGAATTTCATCTAGATTCTCCCAATAATGCCATTTGGCTTTGAAATATAAAATCCCACCATCTTAGAATAAATAAATTTTCAGGTCACCCAAAGACAATTAACAGAATGACTCAGGGCAGCTAGGTGGCACAGGGAGTAGAGTACCAGCTCTGGAGCCAGGAGGACCTGAGTTCAAATCTGGTCTCAAACACTTGACACACTTTCTAGCTGTGTGACCTTGGGCAAGTCACTTAACCCCAATTGCCCTTCCTTCCCCCCTCCAAAAGAACCAGAATGACTCATAGAAAACTTAGATGGATAGTATCATATTAACCTTGATGACTTGTGGCAAGGGAATAAGAGACAGACAACCTAAATGAAGCTTTATTATTCCTAATATATTAAAAGAATGAGAGAAAAGCCCCTGTATGGCATATTGAGCAAATTTTCTCTGGAGGACTTATGGAAAGCTATGCGCCAAAATTTCATACCTTAAGAAAGTATGGCTAAGGTGCTCAATATACCAGTGAAGGGGGTACCAGTATCAGTGACATCTATCAAAGTATTCCTTGAATGTCTTACAAATTGAATAAACAAGCACTAATTGTTATTAAAATAAATTACATGGAGGCACCCACAGACCTTACATTAACAATAATAGATTATTCCTTTATACTTCATTCCAGTTACTAAGAGCAAGCATCATGTCAGTAGGCCAATAAATATTAAGTGCCTACTATGTGCCAGACAATGTACCAAATGCTATGTGACTTGATCTTCCTAATTCATTAAATAGATGGATGAATCATTATTATCCTTGTTTTAGTGGTAAGCAAAAAGAATCAGAAACTTGCACAAGGTTGAACAGTTAGTAAATATGGAACTAGGAGTTGAACTCAAGTCTCCAGATTCTGATTCTAAGGTTCCTATTCTTATTTACTCCTATTATAGGCCTTTGGGCAATATATTGAGTAGCCCATTTGGTTAGTATATTGAAATGTTCATTGTCCAGGGTGTCACTTGGTTTATGTCTCTCCCCTCCTCCATTTCTATGGGAAAAAAGCCTAGCTCCTTTTTATCCTGGGAGATGATATTTCCCCTGTTTGGGAAAGAGTTGTTCATAGGCTGTGTTTTCATGCAGGGAAATTAATACTTCCTAGTCCTAAACTTGCTTCCTCTTTCCCTAATTTCTTTCTCTTGTTATCATGGCTGACGCTCCTTCCATATTGTAATACTCTCACTTACTTGTCCTGTAAAAAGGTCTATTTCCCCCATTTTGTTTTCCTGTGGAAAGGCACATTTTCCCAATTTTCCCCATGTTCTGTTTTCTCATTTCTATTTTCCTATTCCCCCTCATCCAATTTCTGAGTCGCAGCCCAGGCTGGCAATCCTGGAGTATTACATTGCCTTGGTTATAGAGCAACATGAGACTCTCCTTGATAGAAATGAGTGCAGGGTATTCCAGTCACACTTCTACAAACCTGTTTTTCCCCTGGAAGGGGGGTGAATTTAAGCTCATTATTTCTAAAAGTTATCTCTTTTTAATCTACAAATGTTTTAAATAGACAAGCTTCTGCTTTGGGAATTTGGTGATGGGCCCTGCTTGTTGAAGAGTCAGGTCCCTTCCCTTTGATGCTTTATCTAATTTCCCATCAATGGGATGTTCTGCTTTCACTACTGTAAATTGAAGAATTATAATAAAATAGATAGGCTTCCTTTAACTATTACTAATATTTGATACTTCAAACATCTCTCTCTCTCTGTAATACTGGTATGTTTGTTTAAATTTGTTTATTCAAAAAGATATAAGAAGGGGGGGCATAGCAAAAAGGACAGGACTGTTTAAAATGGGAAACTGCAAATTAAACTCTGAAGCTTGGAGTTCTTTTCTTTCCTGGGTGTTTAAGCTTCCTTATTATCCTGATTATCAGCTACAAGCACTAATTATAAAGACTTTACATTGCATACAATTTTTAATTTGCTTTTGCCTTGAGTCATTCTCCATTTTCAGTTGATTCTTTATGCAAACTCCTTTCTAGTTGTACCTTTACTAATAGAATGAGGATTCTTAATGTGTCAAGGAAAAACATTTATGTTGACATCAGCTTACATTGCATTTCAAACAATTTGGGGTGAATATCAATGTAAAAAGAACTTATGATGACCTCAAATTTACTTGCTTTCTCTTATACTGTGATCTGTTGGGGTACCAGAGGGATGGAAAAAGTTAGAGAATCTTAATTCTATTTATGAGTTAATGAATTAACCAATTGATCAATCAATCAACAAGACTTTATTAAGCAATATTCTATGTAAAGCTCTGTTAGGTACTGAGGAGGAAAGGGAAAGAAAACAAGCATTTATTAAGCTCTCCCATGTGCCAGGCACTGTGCTAAACACTTTACAAAATGGAAACATTCTTTGCAATAACTACATATATAAGTATATACAAAATAAATCCAAAGCAGCTGGAAGAGCAAGAGGGTAGGTTCTAGCAGTTGGGGAGATATTGAAAGGACTAAAGGAGGACTTATATTTTAAAGGAGTACATATTGCTCTGTGGTTAACTAATCAATTATTAGGGATGATATTACAGGAAAAGTGAATGAACATCACACTTTAAAACTGAGGCAACAAGAAATTTGTCAAGTTCAGAATTCATATCGAATTGAGTTCTGTGCATTCTAAGTAAATTCTTTCACCATCAAGTAATACTTGGTTTCTTCTGAACTCACAAGTGCTTAAAAATAATATTTTTCTCCTTTAGGCAAAAGTTGTACTTGGGCTGTGTTTTCATGAGGGGACCCGGCCTCCAACCCCCAAAAAAAGAACACTTCCTAGTCCTAAAATTTCTTCCTGTTTCCCTAGTTTTTTTCCTCTTTAACTCTGTTGACTCTGCTTCTGTTCTCTGACACTTTCACCTATTTCTTTGTCCTGTAGAAATCCTTGGAGTTTGAATTTTTCCCTCGCCCTCTGTGATAGAAAATAGCATTTCTATTATAAGCTCACAGTTGTTTCTTATGTATTTTACTTCTAATATGCACAGGTAAACTTGGAGAAGCTTAAAATAACAAGCTAAAAAGAATCCTTTTCACTGACTCACCCTTATCCCAGGAAGCCTGTTCCTTCAAACTTTTCCAGGTTGGATCCTAGGTAAAAGCTCTCAAGTTTTTAAAAAAAGTTTAAGTATAGATTTGCTCAGATCCTAGCCATCTCATGCATTCTTGGAACCTATTTCAAAGTATAATCTGAGTTAGGGGTCTCTTCTTCAGGAAGGCAGTTCCAAAGTTCTTTCTTTAGGCTTTAGATGTTGTTCATTTACCTAATGATTTCATTCTATAACATGCCTGGTAGTGTCAGTGTTTCCTGACCCTTGAAAATCCTGCTTCACCCACTAATGATTCTTCTCATTCCAGCAGTCTGCCAGAAGCCATAAGACTAAAAAAGGTAGATTTAACGTCAGGGGCAAAAAAAGCAAAAAAAAAATGTCCTGATATTTAGAGCTACACAAAAATGGAACTTATTAACCAGGAATGTTGTGGGTTTACCTTCCTTTGAGTTTTTGAAGACTGGCTAGTACATGGATGTATATGTGTGTGTGTGTGTGTGTGTGTGTGTGTGTGTGTGTGTGTGTGTCTGTGAATATATATATATGTGTATGTATGTGTATGTGTATATGTATGTGTATGTGTATGTGTATATGTATATGTATCCATGGATGCTAAAGCATGACTTCCTTTGGACTATGGCTTGGCCAATAAGGCCACAGAGTTCCCTTGGAACTTTCAAATTATTTGATTCTGGATATTATGGCCACTTCTATTCCAGTAAGTGTAGTCTGACTTTTTTATAACTTGCTCAGGGCTTAGAATGCAATATAATTCCTACAGAGGCTTTGAGGTCTAGTGATCAAAGAGCCTTAATGTTTGAACACATCTCTCCCAAGAGTAGCCCATCTCTTAACCATTCATTTTAAGGGCCAGCAATGTACTTCTCTCCCCTTTGAAAGCTATACCTAACTCTTAGGACTTCCTTTCCTGTTTCCAGTATGAATACCCTTAATTCTTTGCAGATTTGACAAGTTACATACTCTGTATGTATTCCTTTCTCAGCTTATTTTAAATAATTTCACCCATTTACCCAGGTTAAGGTATTATGGTGGAAAAAGCTTTTGACTTAACAAAAGGATTTGAATTCTAGTTGTGTGGCTATGAAAAGTCATCTAACCTCTTGCATCTGATTGATCCTAATCTATAAAATTGGAATATTTTAATATTTGGCCAGTCTTCAAGGTGCCAGGCCAAAGCTGACAGAGGGGTCAAAAACATCTGACTGCTGCACTGGACTGAGGGAGTAAGTCAGAATTCTTAAAGAAAAAATCCAGTTTGAACTGTGGGGAAGGGGATAACAAACAAATTTTTATCACTTATGATAGGAAGTGTCTGTATGATTTACTGCTGACAGAAGTCCTCCTTAGAGATTGCAAATGATTGCCAAAGCATTTAATAACCACAGACTCTTGTCCAAATACTCTCTATCATGTGCCAGGTCTTAATCTTAGTCTCACTCAGCCCTGAAATTTATACATTGGAAGTACCCTTTATGTCTGAGACCTCTCCCTGTGACTAGATGGCTTCTTTCAGAACCTCTACATTTATGGTTGCATCTATATCTATCTATCTAAATGATGTTAACAATAATAATTTCTTGGTTAATAGATTGATTTGTGGCAGAAAACCTTCATTAATCAGGATTTGTGACCAAACTGTGTATTCTCTGGGAAGGTCCTGAAATTATTTAACCTTAGATATTTAGTAGACATCAATTTCTCTTTCATTTACGTCAGAACATCTGAGAGATTCATGCTCCATTCATGCAATTTCTCAATCATAAGGAAAATTTAGCGATTCTTGAAAATATTCCTGCAAATGGTCCTGTAACCTAATACATGTACTATCAAAATACAGTAGAATGGAGTTTTAATCTGGTATAATACATTAATTACATAGCGATCTTAGAATTCATTCACGTAGGGAAGACTATTGCACTATAAAGTAGAATGTTGGAGTTTCAGTCCTGGCTCTAATACTAATGCATTCTGTGACCTTGGATATTCTGCCAATCTCTCTGAGCTTGAGTTTCCTCACCTGTAAAGTGAGGGTGTTAGATTAGGTGATCCCTACAATCTCTTCCATCTCTAACTCTTCATGAGTCATGACTCTAATGAGAGACAGGAGTATTTACCTAGGATACATTTTAAGATAATTATTTCCTTAATACATCAGTGAGACAGGGAATAAATGTTATAGTAAGATTAACCTCATTTTCTAACATCTATGGGTCCACCATGACTTCTAATTAACTTTAAGATTCAAAGTCAAAGAAATGTCCTTCATGAGAGAAGTAGATACCGATTAACCTAGAGAAGAATATTGCTTATTATTTAATAACTTTCTGGTCACCTGAAGGGTGAGAGTAATGACTTCATGCCTAGAATTTTATATGTATATATATATATATATATATATATATATATACACACACACACACACACACACACACATACACACATATATATGTATATATGCATATATATACACATATATTGATATAATATATACTACATATGTATGTATACATACATATATGTAACAAAACCGCATATACATATACACTCATATATGTATAGGTATATATAACCAATCAAATTGTGTTGGCCCAGAAATGTTTGGAATTGAAGAAATTAAGATTTCAATGACATTTAATTATGAAATACAAAGATCGAAGTAATCTAAGAAACTGACATCTGAGAAGGACATGGAGTTTTGTTTTTAGTTTCACCACTTTCATTAATATACTTTAGTTATTTATTCGTGTATAGAAAAGGAAAGGACAGAGAAAGAGAGAGAGAGAGAGAGAGAGAGAGAGAGAGAGAGAGAGAGAGAGAGAGAGAGAAGAGAAGAGAAGAAGAAGACGAAGAAGAAGAAGAAGAAGAAGAAGAAGAAGAAGAAGAAGAAGAAGAAGAAGAAGAAGAGGAGGAGGAGGAGGAGGAGGAGGAGGAGGAGGAGGAGGAGGAGGAGGAGGAGGAGGAGGAGGAGAAGAAAGATTTGGGAGAAAGGGAGATAGCACAAACCTAATACATGTCATAATTGGTCCTTTTAATGGGAGAAAATGAAGAAGAAAAAGTCCCTTTAACTTTAAGTTGTCTTCTTCCAGTTTAATTTTATCCCAGATGGGAAGGGATATTGAGTCATTATGCAACATTAACATTTCATCATCCCAACTTTTTAATCTACTGCACAAACATAGTGTTATATGTTTTGAAATTAGCTATTAGCTTCCAAGAAACTACCCAAGGCATAAGCAGACTTTTTTCCAGTATGTGCAAATGCCCAGGTGCAGTTGTCTTCAAACACAGTATGACAACATTTAAACATGCCACAAAAATTCTGCCTACCTGATTTATGAAAGGAACAAATGCACAAGGTAGTTATCCATGTAATCCTATTAAAGCAGATTTTGTAAGGAAAAGTCCACATGCTCAGGGATTTTTGGATTCTGATCAGGGTAAGCCATGTAGCAGTTTTGTTGTTCAATCTCCCCAAAGCAGGGAACACTTATGGCAATAAGAAATGAAATGCTACAAATCCAGGGAAGCATCAAGCCTGGTTAATTCCTGAGGCATCAATTTTAATCATTGACATAGAGTTTCTTCTGTTTCCTCAGCTAATCTTATTTTTCTTTGTTTTTTTTTCCCCTCACAAGAGGATTTGAAGTTTTGTTAAGAATGAAATCAATTAAAGCACAACTGCTGTTTATAAGCAATTTAACCCTAAGTAGAAGTCACTGAGAAGCTGAGAAAGTGTCTCATCTTATTTTTTGACAAAATATATAGAATTTTAACATTTCCTTTCTTTTCATTTCTCGGTTCCTTTGAGGGATTTTCAGGAAGCTAGTTGACTGCAAGTAACACTGTGGATTACAAGTCCCTAGATATTGTTTAAGGACAACACGTTACTCACTATTGCCAAGTTTTACAGGTGTCAACGCATGTCACAGGTTTTACTTCACTCTCATATATGTACTTCAAAACTGAAATCTTAAAAAGTAGATTTAAAATGACAGCATAAGTTCTTTTTGGCCTATTTTTATTTGATATAGCTGTGGGTTCAAATTTGAATTGTGTCTTTCATCAATAGATTTTCCATATGGGTGTGGGCAAATGTAAACTAAATTAAACTTCTATCCTAAATTTATTTACCTAATATTTATTGGTTCATTGGATTCTGTGCCTTTGTTATGTTGCCAAATTAAAAATTCTTTTGAGACATTTACTGTACAGCAGGCTCACCATCTATTGTTCTCCAAATGACTACATGCTTGATTAAAGTTTTTCTGTTTGTTTTTTGTTTTTTGGTTGTTTGTTTTTTTTTTAGTTTTCTATGTCCAATTTATGGTGTTTCATTTCAAAATCTGAGATGCAACAGGAAATTATCCAAAAGAAATCCACTGAAATAATTGAGAATTAGAAAGCAGGCTACTATTACAGTTACTTTCAAATATTGAATTTATTGCTCATGCTTTGACAGTTTTAACACAAGGCAAAGGATAGAGCCTTGTGATGCTGCATTAAAGATTTCTCTCCAGATTGACAATGTTCAACTAGCCAATTCTACCTGAGTAATGCAACAAAACTGGTCTTGATCTTGCTTTCTTCTGGCAAGGGCACCAGATTCTTGTACATGTGTATTGTCAGGGATGTTCTCCATATTCTCCTACTAAACAGAGGTCTTCTAAACACCAGTATCTTTCAGCTATTAGCAATGCTGAATCTTAGCATATTTTACTCAAAATAGAAAGAGAATGTGTGTGAGTGAGAAAGAGACAGAAAAACAGATGCAGAGATTTTATATTAGAGAGTCACAGAAAGAGAAACATGTAAAAAAGACACAGAGAAAAGAGACAGAGACAAAGATAAAGAGACAGAGAGACAGACAGAAAGAGAGACATATGTAGAAAGACAGACACACAGAGACACAGAGGCTGATTCAGAGAGACAAAGAGACAGAGAGACAGAGAGAGAAGGCCCTATGTTTACGTCCACAGGACTAAAACCTATACTTTTTGGAAATTTTTGGCTCAAAAACTCATATGCTAAACAATCACCTAAATCTTTTGCATGAGGAAAAGTAGGTCTCCATAGAAATATAAACATGAAAAACATGGATACAAGACCAACAAAAAAACATTAGAATGGAAGTGGATTGCATCTTTCCAGGAGTTCTAATAAGTCATTCTATGTTTGTTTGAGAGGCTCTGGACCCCACATCAACTTTGGTCCTCAAGTTTTCTTCCCAGACTGCAGTCCTAAAAGAAAGGCCATTAGCTCTCAATGTTGCTATTGCCAAAATATAGAATTATTTTATTTTTATTTTAAGGCAGACATCACTCTACTGTCCAATTTAGTCCTCACACTAATTTAGAATCTAATTAGAGGCAGTATCACATAGTGGCTAGACTTCTGGGAAATAACTACTTTCAAATTCTGCCTCTATCACTTATCTGCTTGGTGTCCCCAATTTATCTAGACTTAAGTAATAATCTGTTTTGCAATATGTGATGATAGACAGATTTCTTACTCCAGGGTATTTTCCATATTGACAAAATCACAGATCGTTCTTGTACTTTTAAATTTTAATAAGGCCAAAGTTTGAGAACTCTTTAGCACACCAAAATTAATCCTTCTCTCCCATCTTCACCATTTCTCCATATAGTCTCCTCTGTAATACGCAGAAATGTTCAGATCATCCCTATCTTTCCCTGGATGCTGCAATCCCACAGCTAAACTCACAGGAATAATATTCATGCTCTTTCCACTCTGGCCACTCATTCCTTAATCCCTTGTAATCTCATTTCTGACTCCAAAAGCCTACTGATTTTTTTCTGTCAAAAGACATCAGTGATTTGTTAAATACCAAATCCAATAGTGTTTTTTTTTTATCCTCATTCTTCTTGACCTTTTTGTATCAATGGATATTGATGACATCACTCCTCCTGGATACTCTATCCTATCTTCGATTCTACAATATTGTTTTTAATGGCTCTTCTATATGTATATATGACTGCCTTCTTTCCTTAGTTTCAATTTCACCGTGAATATCTGAATATGGGTACAGCCCAACCCTCTGTCAATTATCTTCTTGTCTTGTCTTCCCTTCCAATCTCTCTCTTCTCCTCTCTTCTTTTCTTCGCTTCTTGCCTTGATGACCTCTAAGGTTTTCATATATTCAATTATTATCCTTATTTATCTAACTCTCAAATGTTTAAATCTAGTCCTCCGTTGCTCCACTGACCTCCAGATCTATATCTCTAATTGTCTAATAGACACTGTCACCTATTCTCCACTGAAACCCCAAACTCTATGTGACCTAAAATAAATTCATCATCCCACCCATTCTTAATCCCTGAGCATTATCTTCCTCCATCTTTCTATTCCTATCACCATATATTCAAGTCCTCAGGCTCAAAACCCAGGAGAAATTTTTGCTTTTTCCATCTCTCTCATTCTCCACAACAAATTAGCTACCAAATAGTATGATTAGACATTGTTCCATTCTTTATATATGTGTCTGTAGATCTTGGAACTCTCCTTGGAATGTAGTGAGTGGTTAATAAATGCTCCATGATTAATTGATTATAGCTCTACAACACTGTTGTGTGCCTTCCTTAACTCACCCCCCCCAAAACCTGCAACCAGAGCTATAACTAGGGATTTATGCATGTGGGAGAAGAACTATAATCCATTCCTGAGACAACTGGCAAGAAAAGCAACCTTAGTTGAAGGCATAGTAGAGCAACTGTGGTAGGTGAAAGACATGCCAGGATATCACAAGGCTGCTCCTGGGGAGACATGTACTATAGTTCCAAAGTTATTTCTGAGAGAACATTTAGTAACTTTCTCATGTGACAAAATTTTTTTCATTATTGATGTGCCAAAACAATATTCCTTCACACTTGATAACCAAAAAATCTAACTATTTGGAAGGGGGACAAGAGCAAGATATGTCTTATAGTAAGATTAAATCTTAGAGCAAACATATATATGCTTTTGGGATAGCGGCTAAGTGAGGGCTTAAAGTCACCCTACATTCTCTTGCCAAAGCGTCATGGAAAAGCTAGAAGGATTCTTAAGGATCATCCAGGCCCACTGACTCCAGTCTTGAACTCTTTATTTTACTTTGTTGCCTCTCTAATGTCCATAATTAATTTCTGAATATTTTCTGAATATTTTAAAGGGTTATTGATATTTTAAACATGACATATATGAATTACTTCTACTTCCTAAGTTGTCTCTTTCAACAAAGCAAAATAATTAAATAAAACTAATAATACAATGACCTCATCTGAAAGTTTGTGTGATATTTCAGCACCACTATTTTCCACTTTCTATTTAAAAAAGAAGATCAAGAGAGATCTTTTTTCTTTCCCTCTCACCACCTATCTGATTTGGGTAAAAAGAGAGAAAAAAAGAACAAACATCTTCTAATAAATTGCACAGTGAAACAAAAAAAATGACTTCAATATCTGAGTGTGTAAACACATGTATATACACACATGGTACATACATAGAGGTCTTTGTATATGTATATATGTGCATATATACATGTATGAATGTACATAGAGTATATGTACATAGAGTATATAAAAGTTGCACAGTCATTAAGGGGTGGCAATTTGTATCACTGAAGAGATACCGACACTGATGAAATCACTATGCTGCCAGTCAATGGTAATAATAAATGTCCTATAAATGTTCCTTTTTGTAAATCACATTGTGCTAATTGTATCCAAAGAGTGGATAGAGCATTGACCCTGGGACCAAGAAAATCGAGCTTCAAGTCCTGCTTCTCTTGCATACTGGTCATGTAACCCTGAGTAATTCATTTCAGTTTTCAGAACTCTAGACAGCCTGCTAAGACTATAATATTGCAGAGAAGTTATAGTTCTGCATTAATAGAAGTTCCTTATCAGAGACCCCTTCACCAATGAAATCTCAGTTTTGTTGGTTTTGCAAAAGAATCAACATTGTATCTAAATAGATATGTATGTATGCATGGATGTATATGCATATGTGTGTGTGTATATCACTGAAAATATGTTAGTCAATAAACATTTGTTGAGAGCTTACCATTTGTTAGACATTATGCTAAGTGCTAAAGATAGAAAGAAAGGCAAAAAATAGTCCCTGAGACAACATGCAAACAACTATTTTTACAAATAAGCTATATGCAGGATAAGTTAAAAACAACCAACTGAAGAAAGGCACTAGAATTAAGGGAAATTGGTCTAGAATTTTGGTAGAAGGTGGAATCTTAGGTGGGGACTGAAGAAAGCCAGGAGGTAGAGATGAAGATGAAGAGTATTTCACTCATGGAGCGACAGCCAGTGAAAATGTTTGAAGTTACATCTTCATTTATGAAAATGCCTTCAGTGTGGAACAGCAAGAAGGCAAATGTCACTGTATTCTCTGGTTTATGACAGGAAAGTAAGTGTGAAAAGCCTGAAAATGTTAGGAGAGGTCCAAGTTGTGAAGGGCTTTGAATGTTAAATAGAGAATTTTATCTTTGATCCTAAAGGTAATAAAGAACAACTGGAAATTATTAAATAAGTGGATCACATAGTTAGTTCCCTGCTTTTGGAAAATTAATTTTATAATTGAGAGGAGGATGGATAGAAAGGGGGAAGAACTTTGAAACAAGGAGATTATATAGGAAGCTATTGCCTTAATAATAGCCTATGCCTTCATAGTAGCATTGTCAGAAAAGAGAAGGGGGCATATTTGAGAGAGATTCTGAAGATTAAAATAGAAAGAGCTTGTCAAATGAATAGATATGGGCCACAAGATAGGTTAAGAAGTCAAGGATGATACGTAAATTCTGAGCCCTGGCAATTTGGAGGATGGTCGTGCCCTTCACAATAATAGGGAAGTATGTAACAGGTGTGGTTCTTGGGGAAAAGATAAAAGTTAAATTGTGGACATGTTCAGGATAAGATTTCTATGGGACATCAAGTTTGCTAGGTCTATAGACAGTTGAAGATCTAAGAATCATTGACATAAAGATGATAATTAAATACATGGAGGCTGGTGAAATTAGAAGAGAAGAGAAGAGAAGAGAAGAGAAGAGAAGAGAAGAGAAGAGAAGAGAAGAGAAGAGAAGAGAAGAGAAGAGAAGAGAAGAGGAGAAACAAGAAGAGAACACAAGAGAAAAGGTCCCAGGAGAGTCCCAGGGAAATTACCCGGATGAAAATCCATCAAAGGAGACAGAATGAACAGTCAGATATGTAGGAGAACAAAGATAGAGTGGCAACATGCAGACTTAGAGAGAAGAGAGTATCAAAGGGAAGAGGATCTTTGACAGTGTCAAAGGCTGCAGAGAGTTCTAGAAAGATGAAGCTTTAAAAAAAGGCCATTGAAGGTATTTCTAGGCAACACCACATTATAAACAAGTAGTCATACAGTAGAAATTGAGTAAAGGTGTGTATCCAATAAATGTATAGTTGCAAAGATAGATAGATGATAGATAGATAGATCACATCATGAACACATAAGGCATAATTAAAGCTTAGATCAAGAGCTCATTTGGTAATTCTTACAATATCAAGAAAATGTGAGGAGGATTTCCAGTGTGAAGGGTGGATCCCCTCTCACAAACTCCTAAAAGGACAAGGATGAGAGTTATACTGGATAGCTAGGTATGGATACATTTTCATTTGTATCACAGGAAGGAATACTCAGATCTATACTACTAGAGTTCCTTTAGAAAATCAGAATATGCTTTGTATATACTTTCAGTGGATCATAGACATAGAACTTCAAGAGACCTTAGATGCCACTTAGTGTAAACTGATTTAATAGTTGTGAAAATTGAGGACCAAAGAGCTATTCAGTATGTAAAAAAGGTTAAATTAAATTTAACATAAATGTCTTCAGAAAAAGTATTCCCCTGCATCCTGAAAATTCTGTTTATTAGACTGGTAAGACTTTAGTTTTCTTTGATTCAGCTAATTGTCTTAAATCATTACACACTATTAGATTGTGGGAGATGCTAAAGCAGAGTACATTCTGACAGAATACAACTTTAGGCTTCACATTTAAACATCACAGGAGAGAATCCTGAAAACTAGCCATTGCTGATGCTAGTTGTAGTTAGAGGGTATAATGAAATTAAAATGTGATTAGACTTTAACTGTGAGTTCACTGTTATTGGACTTTTAACTGTGAATGACTATATCTAATGGGACTCAATTACCCATCTATTAGAAATAGCCCAAAGAAGAGTATACTCCCTTTTAGAAAGAAAATGGGTGGGTGTTTATCAGTGTTCCATGGACTGCTTGCCTAG
Source organism: Trichosurus vulpecula (assembly GCF_011100635.1). NCBI lineage: Eukaryota > Metazoa > Chordata > Mammalia > Diprotodontia > Phalangeridae > Trichosurus > Trichosurus vulpecula. The sequence continues at coordinate 179,928,311 of NC_050579.1, forward strand.
TCTTTTCATTAAAAATAGAAACAGAAGGTCATATCTTTTCATTATTTTCTGATAATGACGTAGTGCCCCCAAACCAAAATTGACCAGGGTAATAAGTGCTATCTTCGTAAATCACCACTTATAATGGTAAGGCTCATTTTCCCCCATTATATATAAATTGTCTTTAAAAAGAATAAAGAATAGATTTTATTTTGTTAATGCCTCTAGGTAAGCATTTAGAATGGAAGTTTCCTTGAGTATGATCTGAGCATCACTAATGCTTACTAAAATGCTACAGGCAGTCTTTGGATTAGTCTACTATGGAGGTAATGGTTGGCAATGCGTGGAATGTCCACACAAAAGCAAGGGTTTCAGAGGAAGATCTCCAAGACATTAGTTAGACCCCTAGTGGCAAATTGTTGGAGTATACATATAAAGGACAGGCTAGACAAGCACGGATGGATTGTGTACTGCAATATTGGAAGGAGTGCTCATATCGATGAAGGGAAGGGAAGGATCAAGAATGTATTGTCAACTGTGTGCCAGATACGATGCTAAACACATATATTATCTTATTTGATACCATATACACTTAAATATTAAAAATCAACCAACTATTACTTACTAAATGCCTACTATATGCTAAGCACTTCACTATGCACCAGAAAAGCAAAGACAAAAGTGTCTGACTTCTCATGAAATTTGCATTTTACTGGGTGGGCGGAGAGGCAGAGATAAAACATATTCACTAGTAAGTAAATACAGGATATATAAAAAAATAAATATAAAATTATTTATGTAAATGTTGAGAAAGTATCCCAATTTTCAGAAATCAGAAAATACATCTTGAAGGGGGAGGTAGCATTTAAATGCTGCCTTAACAGGATCTAGTGAGTTCAGTAGGAAAAGAGCAAAAGCAGCTCAGATATGCAGACATTGGAAGATGGAAATGTGTGTAGAAAGAACAAAAAGTAGGCCAGTCTGGAACAGAGAGGGCATGAAGAAGAGTAATATGGAATTAATCTGGAAAGTTAAACAGAAATCAACTTGTGAAGAGTTTTAAAGGTCAAGCAGAAAAGTAACTGGGAGTTATTGAAGATTTTTGAGTAGTGGAGTGTTATGTTCAGACCAATGCTTCAGAAACAGCATCTTGGCAATTGTATGGATCCAAATCTCAGTAATGTTTTAATTGTACTGATGTACATGTATGTTTGTCATAGCCCTCTACCAGGCTCTACACTCCAGAAGGGCAGAGATATTGTTTTTTATCAACTTTGCCTCTCCTAGCACTGAACATTACATTATGAACTCCTTGAGGGCAAGGCCTATGTTTTCCTTCTTTTTGTATGCCTAGTGCTTAACACCATTCCTGGAACATAGGAGGCACTTAATAAATGTTTGTTGATTGGTTGAACATAATACTTGATAAATAGCAGGGATATATATACACACACATGTATATACACATATATATACACACACATATATATACATTTATACATACATACATGTACATATATATGTATGAACATATGAGAATATATTTATATATATATTTCACACACACATACATGATAATTTAAAGAATCAGATCAATGAATGGATATGACTATACATATAATTTAGTTTCTGGTATGCAGTAGTAATTTATATAAATATCATTTAGTTTAAGATTTCTCTTTCATCAAGAACAAATACCAGAATACTCATTAATTCTGAAATTGTTTTTTGTGGACATTTTGTTTTCTTTTGTTTTTCTTATGGAAAGTGAGAGGAAGCATGTGGTCCATTGGTTTTTTGCTCCTGCAAATGGTTGAGAACCACACATTTAGAGCCCATTAAAGCTTAATTGACTACCAGGAAATGATGTAGGATGAACATAATATAGAGGCCACCCTGACATAAATATTATAAGGCGTTTTTTCTAAGTATACAATAAAGAGCATAAATTATTTTTAGTTTAAAAATAAATAGTAAAATAAATTAAAAAGGGTAACCCTTTGTTTGCTCATGATTTAGAATACTACCAAAAGCATTTACTAAACACCTTCTGTGTGATGGGCACTATGATCTGCCCTTGAGCTATAAACACAAAAGTGAAAATACACCTAACCTCAAGGATACACACACACACACACACACACACACACACACACGAGTGTGTGTGTATGAAATTTTACTGCTTTAAAATATCCCATTTAATTTTTTTTCTAAAACAAACCTACTATCTCAATTTACACAAATCCTGCAGGAATGTGACCAATAGTACTTTATAAACTATCTAAAATGTGTGATTACAGAGTTAGAACAGGAATTTGAATATTCACTTGGAACTCAGGCCAATGAAGAATACATAAAAAATGGAATGTATCCCTATTTCTAAATTAACAAGAACAATACTTAATATTTATGTAATACTTACTATGTGTCATGTACTGTGCTAAGCACTTTCCAATGATTGTCTGATTTGGTTCCTACAACAATCCTGGGAGATCAGTGCCATTATTATCCCCATTATACAGATGAGGAATCAGGGAAACAGAGGTTAAGTGACTCACCTAGAGTTACACAGCTAATAAGTGTCTGAGGTTAGACGTGAACTTGGGCCTTCCTAAACCCAGTACTCTACCTGTTGAATCACCTAGCTCCCATAATCCCTGTTTAAATCAGTGTAAGTATTAAATGTCACTGTTATGTATCACTAGCAAAGATAAAAATGAGCTCATAGTTAATAGATTTGTTTATCAAAATCATCAGATATCCCTGCATGAACTTATTAAGGGACAGACTATTCTCTCAAGTTGTGTCTGCTGACATTTGACTCTATAGGCAGAACACAAACTAAGCCAAACCAAGTGGAGCTTTGCTCCAGTCTAATTTTTAAGGTGACGTTTTCTTCAGTGGTCTTTTGGACCTCCCTTTCCATCTGGCTAATTCTGCCCTCAAGTCATTCCTCTCCTTATTGGCTTTTCGGAACTCTTTTGACATTTGGATTAGTCTATTCTTTAAGGTGTTATTTTCTTCAGTATTTTTTGGGTCTCCTTTAGCAAGTCATTGACTTGTTTTTCAGGGTTTTCCTGCATCACTCTCATTTCTCTTCCCAATTTTTCCTCTACTTCCCTTACTTGCTTTTCCAAATCCTTTATGAGGTCTTCCATGGCCTGAGACCAATTCAGATTTTTCTTGGAGGCTTTTGACGTAGGCTCTTTGACTTTGTTGACTTCTTCTGACTGTATGTTTTGATCTTCTTTGTCACAAAAAAGGAATCTAGAGTTTGAGTTTGAGTCTGAGTTTTTATCTGAGTTTGTTTTTGCTGCCTGTTCATGTTCCCAGCCAACTACTTGACCCTTGAGCTTTTTGTCAGTGTATGACTGCTTGTAGAGTACAGACTACTTTGCCTCAAGCTTCAGGGTCCAAGCACTGCTATTTTCAGAGCTACTTCTACTCCACCATCAGCCCAGGCTCTGTCACAGCAGCGCTCCTCCTTCCCCAAGAACTGGCAACCAGGACCCCAACACAGATCCAAGCAGGGCACAGCAAGAGAAACTGCCTCTGTTCCCACAAAGGACTCCTTGCACTCCCACTTTGATCCACTGCTACATTCTTCCCACCGTGTGAGCCAGGGACTTGGGAAGCAGCTGACACTGGAGCTCTGAAAGCAGCCTCAGGAGTTTCCTGCTGCTTCCACTGCCAGTGCAGCACCACCTCCACCACCCCCAGGTCTGGTGATCAGACTGCTCTGAACTCAATTCTGAGATTTCCCACTAAGCTGCTCTTTGGAGTTTGTGAACTGAGAAGGCTGGTAACTGTCATAGCTCAATGATTCATTGCTCTAAAGCCTGTTTCACCTGGCTGACTCCTAGTCCGGTCTGTGCTAGCGCAGCCCACTCTGGGCTGCGTTCCCAGCACCATGTGATAGACCTTTCCTGGAGACCTGTTTCCCTCTGATATTTCATGGGTTCCACAGCTCTAGAATTTGTTCAGAGCCTTTTTTGCAGGTGTTTGGAGGGATTTGGGGGAGAGTTTAAGGAAGTCCCTGCTTTCCAGCTGCCATCTTTGCTCTGCCCTCCCCCCACCCCACCCAGTGGAACTTCGATCAGGATACCAAGTAGGCACCACAGTACACTGGAAATAGTACTGACTCTAGTATCAAATGACCTATGTTCAAATCTCACCTGTGATGCAACTGTGGACAGATTCCCTGGAGCTAAGTTTTTTTCACTCAAAAATTGAGGAGATTGAACTAGAAGATCTTCTAGATACTAGATCCAAATCAATGGTCTCATCAACATAGAGAAGGGGGAGGAAAGCCCATGATCTTCACTCACCATGGCCATCCATTTGCCTAGCACTGTGTATGTATCTCTGTGGCTGGGGTCTTGCCCCTCTTCTCTGTCTTGCCTTTTCCTTGTCCTTTATAACCCTACCACCACCACCACAATCACCACCACCACCACCATTATCACTACTACCACCAGCCCAATTTTCCAGGGAGTTCTGGAGTTAGGAGTCATCAGTTAGCTCCCGGGTCTGGAGTCAATCCTACAGAGAACAAGGCATTCCCTTTTCCATTATGACTACATCCCATTGTTACTATACCCTATCAAAGTGAACTAGCCTCTGTTGACAGCTACCCTGAACTCAACTGAATTTTCACTAGGCATAAAATTTCTTAGTTATAGCCCTTACTGTAAGAATATAGTACAGACAGTTCTTTGTATCAAAAAAGCTATGTTCTCACTGATAGGGGGTATAAAATCCTCTAGAGTTTCTCCCTGATGAGTTGGTATGGCCCTAGAGTTATTTAGTAGCCAGTCTTTTGGTAAGGACCTTTTGAAATTTTATATAAAGCTTTTCCAAATTAGTAGAAACTTGGGTTTCATTGGAATAATCTCTATAAACCTAGGCTCACTTCTATATTGTGAAGAATCAAAGTAAAATTTTAGTAAAGACAGATGCATATAAGGATATTTTGTCATGTTTTCCAATGTAGACATGACTGATTCTATGAAAGTTAATCTCTGTGAAACTCACAAGTTTGAACTTCCTTGCTATAGTAAGCAGGTGGCATTTCTAAATAAAACCAGGAAAAAAATACCCTGCACTGTTATATCTCCATTCTACTAGGAAAGGATTAGATGCATTTTTGACACTTTTCATAATCAAGTTTCACAACATCCCCACAACAAATGTGACAGGCATGATGCCTTCTATTGACCTGACAAGGAAAGTTAAATAATTCACTCAGTCTCACAGTAAAGAAATGACAGCCAGTCAAGGTATATGACCTGTAGTTTAGTGAACTAACTATTTCTCTCATTGTGCCAATTTTATTTAGTATATTCTCCCTTATAAACTCACTTGTAAATCTTTATGACTAATTCATTCAAAGTAGCATTGTATCCTTTATTGATAATTTTTCGATTATTTTAGAAAGACGTCTGAAATAAAATATCTTTGATTTTAACATTTAAACACCCTACGTTTTGGCCATATTGGGTTGTGCCTCTTTTGATTTTATTTCTAGCACAGGTCCTAAGACCTACTGATGAATTTCAAGGGTAGAGTTTGAACAACAAATGGAAATGCATGAACTATGAACTCCCTATGGTAAAACAAGTATTTGTTTGGAGTCATTCCTTGATCATAAGCTATAAATATCCATTCTTTGAGAAGTCATCTTCCTCAATTGCAAAATTTTGGTTATTCATGATTTTCAAATGAAATGGGCATTTTTGCTTTATAACTGATTTCACTGACATTGGGAAAACATAAAGACAATGTAAGTTTGGAGCATGCATTTTCTTTCCAGAATGCAGAGTCTCTTAGTTCTGATGACATTCTTATGTTCTCTTTTCTCCTCCCATTTTTCCTCCTACTTTTTTTGGTTACCTCTCACATATACACATGTGTGTGCAAACAAATACACATTCACACACCTTTTATCCATTGTCACTTTGACAATCTGATTCATTGCTCTGTTGTGTGATGGAGCCTATGGCCAAAAATAGCATGCTACAGCAGAGAGAAGATATTCACCAATGTACAGACCATGGGCCTCAAAGCTGTAGATTCCAGAGAGTTCTTCATAGAGTTATAATAACTACTGCCTATTCTTCTTGGGACCTGGGAATGCCTTGCTTCATTCAATTGGGGAAGGTCTGGTCACAGAGAAACATTTCCTAAATGTCAATTTTGCTCAGAGTATTGACTGGAGGAGAAACTGGCAATACAAAAAAGGTCCCTCTTCTCAAGGAGTTTACAGATGAATGTGGGAGATACAACATGAACCCAGGTGCATATAGAGGAGAGGTATTTCTGGCTCATCTACTGTGATATCTATACTTTTGAAGTAAGACAAGATGACAGATTCCACAGAAGGAAAAAAGCCAGGCATAAAGAGGTAGTCAAAAGGTCCAATCCAAAATCATAGACCTGGAAGAAAAAGTATTTTTATAAGATAATAAGCTCTTCAATATTAAGAAAGTCATTATAAAGGCACAGCTTTGACCCTGGGGATTTGTCATCTATTGGAAACACAGGACAAAAACAGAAAGATATCTAAAAGCCCAAGTGACAGAACCTTTTAAATTTGACAGATATAATACTAAACCATAAAGGTCTGACATGCTAGATTGTCTTTAGGGACTAGATTGGTGGCAGTTCTGTCTTTTTAAGGTAATTTTTAAAGCAATTTAAAAGTACAAAAATGCAATTGTTTTCAATGCCCAATACAGTAGAAATAATTGCTATTTTGCCAACTGTTGGAGCACTGGATCCTCTGTAGACTTATGGAACTTGACATTTGCTGAATCGATCCTGATTAAAAAATAAATGGAAATATCTATTCTCTTCCACAATGGGTTTCTAAATTTGAACTTATGCAATATTCCTCTAATTGTTCTATGCCATAATGATAAACTTTTACCCTATTATATTAATCTATAGAAAATTAGTTAGACAATTTATGTGTTCTTAATTTCAACTATATAAACATCAACATATTAAAGACATATCCAATTCAGAGAAGGTTTGTAGAGGCAGGGATCTGAAATCATACACTTTAAGAAGATTTTGTTTTACTCTAAAAAAAAAATTCTCAAAGATTAGCTAGAAATGCTTCCATTCATCAATTTGGACTGGGTTGATAATCATTGTTTTCATCACCATCAATTAATCTACCATTCAAATGATATTTTAAAAATATTGAACATGTGATAGAATGGAAGCAGACACTATAGAAGGTATAAAAGAGTCAAGAGAAATAGTCCTTGAACTAAATATATACATATATATGTACGTATATATATATATATATATATATACACACACATACACATACATATATATATATATATATATATATATATATATATATATATATATATATATATACACATACATTCTGTGCAGAGTAGAATAAATACACACATAAAGCAATTTGGAATAAATAATACAACATACACCGAAATGCTAAAAGTGCTACTTTATGACAATTTTTGACAAGAAATTGAGCCTATGATTTCATTCATTGGTATACAGAATTCCAAGATAAGCAAACTTCTACCAATGTAGGATAGCATCTTCTCTGTCACTTTTATTCATAACAAAGCAAAGTTAAATGATTTTTTTAATTTGGACTAGATGTCCTCTGAATCAGTTGATAAACATTTATTATATGCCAGGCACTATGATAAGCACTGGTGATACAAATACAAAACAAGAACTGTCCCTGTCCTCAAGGAGTTTACAATCTAATGGGGGAAAGCCCCTTTTTATGCTTTTAGACTTCTACAAGTAATACAAAGCTACTATCATCATAAATGAGTTTAGTTCCTTTCTTAAAAGGCAAGTCAGAAGAAGTGGAATTTGAAAACACATTTCTCAGATGCTCTTGCCTACTAGTGCCTTCCCTCTCAAAGTCACCATTTATATATTTTGCTTATGTTCTTTATCTATTTATGTACTCTCTCTCTCTCTGCATCTCTCTCTCTATCTCTTTCACAGAGGCAACAACTGCTTCACAATATTTGCAACATAATAGGTGTTTAATAAATACTTGTTGATTGAAGGCCCATGATAAGAGATAAGAATTGGCCCTGCACTCTGGAACCAAGTTAGTTCATGATTAATTTCACACTCTGGAACAAAGCAAGATGAGATTACAGTAACTATAGCTATCTCTTTTTTGATAGAGAAAAAAAGCTGAAGCCCAGAAATTAAATGGCTTGCCCATGGTCACACATTTAGTAATTATCAAAATAAGAATTCAAACACATCATCTCAGTTGATCTTAACAATGGTCCTGTAAGGTAAATACTTAAAGATATATGAGGAAACTGAGGCTCAGAGTTTAAATGACTTGCCCATAGTCACACAACTAAGTACCAAAGTCAAGATTCAAACCTAGGCCTTATTTTTAGCTGCAAGTCCAGGGTTTTTTCCACTAAAACAATGTTTCTGTGTGTCTCTTTTTTCAAAATTATATAAAAGAACACATTGTCAAATATCTTACTGAAGTCTAAGTAGACTATGCTTAAGTATCACACTGGTATACCAGTATATGTCAATAGTCTGGAGCGAGGAAAAGGATGTGTGGTTGGTTAGATATGGTATATTTTTGATAAACCCATGTTACCTTTTAATGATCTCTGCTGCTATTGTTGAGTGCACTGCAGTGGCAAGTAAAGTGGGATTTTTTGTTGTCTTTTGTTTTGGAGTGCTTTTTAGCATTAAGGCAATCAAGTACCTTTGAGTCTTGCATTGTTTCAATCAAGAGTCTTTGACTGAATTGGGAATCTTTGATGACTTGCTTAAATCATGGGAAGGATTAGATCACATGGGGTGAGTCACATGGTTCTGATGCCCTTTGACTCCAAAGAAGTGTATGTATACTCTGAGGTTAGAATTTTGTCTTGGGGCTCATCCAATGGAAGAGTGTCCTGTGATTTTACCAGATGAAACTCTGAATAGCCACTAAGGAGCCCTCCAGGTTTGAAAACCCAGATGTTGGTGCTTCTCTCTCTGGTAATTGTATATATTACTATAGTCAGATGGTTAGAAGCCCTGTCTGCTGATTTGTATTATTTTTCTCTGCTTGTAATTTCTATTTGCATTTTCTCTGAAGTTCAGCGTTCTGACTTTTTCCCCTGAACTAAGTGAATGATACATGTATGTTTAATTAAAGTGAGATTGTAAACTCCTTAATGTTGCTTTCCTTAGAAAAGCAGATCAGGGGGCAGAGCCAAGATGGTGGCTGGAAAGCAGGGATCTGCCTAAAGCTCTCCCACAGGACCCTCCAAACACTTATAAAAATGGCTCTGAACAAATTCCAGAACTGCAGAACCCACAAAATAACAGAGGGAAGCAGGGCTCCAGCCCAGGACAGCCTGGATGGTCATTGGGTAAAGTCTATCACAAGGAGCTGGGAGCACAGCAGAGCCAAGTGTGGGCTGTGCCCAAACCAAGCAGACTGGGAGCTGGGCAGAACAGGCCCTACCGCCCTGAATCAGTGAGCTGTGGCAGTTACCAGACTTCTCAACCCACAAACACAGAGAAGGTTAGTGGGAAAACTTCAGGGACAGAGTGAACAGAGTTCACAATTCAGCCATCACCCTGGGCCCAGCAGAAGTGGTACAGCTCTGAGGAGCTACAGTTGCAGTTACTTCCGGCCCCAGGCCCATCTGGCAGGAGGATTTAAGTGGCAGATCAGAGCGGAAGTGCAGAGCCTATTTAGATCTGAGTCCAGTCTGGGTTGGCGGTTCTTGGGGGAAGAGGAGTGCTGGTGTGGCAGAGCTTGCTGTATACAAATAGCTCTGAAAACAACAGCAGAGCCCCTCAAGCTTGGGACAAAGTACTCGCTACTCTATGAGCAGTCACACCCCAAAGAAAAACTCAAGGCTCAAGTAGTTGGCTGGGAACGTGAACAGGCAGTGAAAATGGACATCTGATTCAGACTCAGACTTTGGAATCTTACTTTGGTGACAAAGAAGACCAAAACATACAGCCAGAAGAAGTCAAGAAAGTCAAAGAGCCTACATCAAAAGCCTCCAAGAAAAACATGAACTGGTCTCAGGCCATGGAAGAGCTCAAAAAGGATTTGGAAAACCAAGATAGAGAAGTAGAGGAAAAATTGGGAAGAGAAATGAGAGTGATGCAAGAAAACCATGGAAAACAAGTCAACAACTTGCTAAAGGAGACCCAAAAAAAAAAATACTGAAGAAAATAATACCTTAAAAAATAGACTAACTCAAATGGCAAAAGAGCTCCAAAAAGCCAATGAGGAGAAGAATGCCTTGAAAGGCAGAATTAGCCAAATGGAAAAAGAGGTCCAAAAGACCACTGAAGGAAATACTACCTTAAAAATTAGATTGGAGCAACTGGAAGCTAGTAACTTTAAGAGAAATCAAGATATTATAAAACAGAACCAAAGGAACGAAAAAATGGAAGACAATGTGAAATATCTCTTTGGAAAAACCACTGACTTGGAAAAGAGATTCAGAAGAGGTAATTAAACATTCTTGGACTACTTGAGAGCCATAATCAAAAAAAGAGCCTAGATATCATCTTTCAAGAAATTATCAAGGAAAACAGCCCTGATATTCTAGAGCCAGAGGGTAAAATAGAAATTGAAAGAATCCAGCAATAGTCTCCTGAAAAAGATCCCCCCAAAAACCTCCTAGGAATATTGTCACCAAATTCCAGAGCTTCCAGATCAAGGAGAAAATACTGCAAGCAGCCAGAAAGAAACAATTTGAGTACTGTGGAAACACAATCAGGATAATCCAAGATCTAGCAGCTTTCACACTGAGGGATAAAAGGGCTGCAAATACGATATTCTAGAGGTCAAAGAGTTAAGATTAAAACCAAGAATCACCTACCCAGCAAAACTGAGCATCATGCTCCAAGGCAAAATATGGATTTTCAATAAAATAGAGGACTTTCAAACTTTCTCAAAGAAAAGACCAGAGCTCAATAGAAAATTTGACTTTCAAACACAAGAATCAAGAGAAGCATGAAAAGGTAAACAAGAAAGAGAAATCATAACGGACTTACTAAAGTTGAACTCTTTTGTTTGCATTCCTACGTGGAAAGATGATGTGTATAATTCATGAGATCTCAGTATTAGGGTAGCTGATGGGAATATACATATGTATATAGACAGAGGGCACAGGGTGAGTTGAATATGAAGGGATAATATAAAAAAAATAAAATTAAGGGATAAGAGAGGAATATATTGAGAGAGGGACAAGGGGAGAGATAGAGTGGGGTAAATTATCTCACATAAAAGTGGCAAGCAAAAGCAGTTCTGTAGGAAGGGAAGAGGGGGCAGGTGAGGGGGAATGAGTGAATCTTGCTCTCATGGGATTTGATCTGAGAAGGGAATAATATACACACTCAATTGGGTATCTTACCCCACAGGAAAGAAGGAGGAAGGAGATAAAAGGAGGGGTGATAGAAGGGAGGGCAGATGGGGGGGGAGGTAATCAAAAGCAAACACTTTTGAAAACGGACAGGGTCAAAGGAAAAATTGAATAAATGGGAATAGGATAGGAGGGAGCAAAATATAGTTAGTTTTTCACAACATGAGTATTGAGGAAGGGTTTTGCATAATGATACACATGTGACCTATGTTGAATTGCTTGCCTTCTTAGGGAGGGTGGGTGGGGAGGGAAGAGGGGAAAGAATTTGGTACTCCAAGTTTTAAAAGCAGATGTTCAAAATAAAGTTTTTGCATGCTACTAGGAAATACGATATAAAGGCTACGTGGCATAGAAATCTATTTTGCCCTACAAGAAAGTAAGGGAAAAGGGGATGGGGGGAGTGGGGTGACAGAATGGAGGGCTGATTGGGGAACAGGGCAATCAGAATATATGCCATCTCGGAGTGGGGGGAGGGTAGAAACATGGAGAAAATTTGTAATTCAAACTCTTGTGAAAATCAATGCTGAAAACTAAAAATATTAAGTAGATAAATAATAAAAAAAGAATAGCAGATCAAAGAACCTGTGCTAGTAGCCCTTCTGTGTGCTGGTGTTATTGGCCTTACACATCCACAGTAGCAGCAAGTAGCATTGTTGTTACAAGCACACAAATCAAACTTGAAAAAGGATATTCTGGCATTTTTCCAGTAATCAAAATCAAGTTCTCTAGCCTGTAGACTGAAGAATCTGTTCTGTTTTCTGAGTATCATGATCTTTGCTTATCTTCCATCCTGTGGTGCTTTCCCAATTCTAAAAGATTCATCAAATATCACTGACAGAGTCTCAGCAACTACGTCTCTGACTCCATTCTGTAACTTCACATGTAGCTCTTCCTGGCTTAGTGACCCAAAAGCAGGATACTTACTAGCATTCTTCATCACTTTTCTTCACATTTAATATCCAGTCAGCCATTTTTTGTTTTTGACCTTTCCTTTCTAAAGCTGTTTTCTTTGTTAGAACAGGCAAACAAACAGGACAGAACAGTTAAATAGCTGTATGTTTTTGCCATCTTTCCCCACACTATAACGTGTGATATGATATATAGTTTACACAAATATTATATATGTGTGTGTATATATACCCCCCTCCCCATCTTATTTTCTGTAGGTTGGCTTTTTTACCTGCTAGGTTGCCTACCAGGAGAAAAAAAAACTCAGCTATGCACAGAAGACAGGTGAGATTTAGAAATGAAACAGCATTCTCCTCAAGGGCATCTTATTATCTCTCTGCAAAATGAGCTTTAAATTCTTTCTGGCACAAGTGAAAAAAACAAAACTTTGCCATAGCTCTTCTTACTGAAGAGGATGAAGAGAATATGGAGATATGCACTGGTAAGATTTCATACTTTAAATAGTTCACATTCATATTACACCTTCAGATCTGCACAAGACTTTACATATATTATCTCACTACATTTTTTGGAAGGGCTAGGGAATGATTCTGTGGTTTCATTCATAGAAAAAAAAAAGGTTTGGATAAGGAAATTTTCCACCAAGCAGCTTGACACCTTCTCTGCAATGTGTATTCATGTAGAATTTCTTAGAGCATTAAGAGGTTAAGTGGCTTATCCACAATCACAAATTTGTAAACACATTCAAGGGAAAATTTATGACTAGGCCATTCTGGCCCGAATGTCTCTCTAACCACTGTACAACAGGGCTTTGTGAGGTATGTGCTACTATTATACTCATTTTGCACAGGAGGAAACTGAAGCTGAGCAATGGGAGATAACCTGAGCTTAACTATTCCTACTAAGTATCCAAAGCACAGATTCACACCCAAGTTTTCCTGACTTCATGGCCAGCATTCTATCTCTTATGGTATTCTGAATTTTACTGGAAAGTAACTGCTATATTGAAATTTAGCCATGATAACAGGTACTGGGGGCAGCTAGGCAGCCCGGTGGATTGAGCACCAGTCCCGGAATTAGGTAGACCCAAGTTCAAACATGGCCCCATAGATACCCACTAGCTGCATGACCCTGGGAAAGTCAATTAGCCCCATTTCTCTTATTTGTAAAATAAGCTGGTTAAGGAAATGTCAAACCACTCCAAAAGCTTTGTCAAGAAAACCTCAAATGGGGTAACTAAGAGTTGAATACTAAAGAAAACTACTAAAATGGCTAAAAAAAACAACAAAAAAGTTACTGAGCAGATACGGTAATAACTACCATAAGGTAAATGGGTCATTACCCCATAATGCTGTTATTTAGGAGGGCATACCTCTTTATTGGGCAACTTTTTGGTCTTCTAGTGGCATAGGACAAAACTATAAATACCTGGCTCCAACTGTATCCTCCAAGTACTGTATCATCATGGTGGTCCCAGGAGAATTACCCAATACCTACAAGGAATAGGACTTCTTCATTTTCCATTCCCCATAATAGGATTGTCTTTTGGAACATCTTGCCATTCCTCCCCCAACACATCATACTTGGCTCTGAAACATTGTTCCCTAATCTGAATTTGGTATTGGAACATCAAGAGAATCAACACTGAGACTGAGTGGGAGAATGAACAGAGAAGCCTACCTAAAATATCAGGGGTGCTATGAGGCTCCAAAGAGATAAAGCACTTTGCAAACCTTAAAGCACTATATACATGCTACATATCATCACCATTATCACCATCATCATCATCACGAGCAGCAGCAGTAGCCTATAATCACGTCTTTAGGCTGGGGATGGCTTTGTTCCCTGTGCCTTCTTTCACATTTCTGCTTAGCTCAAGCAGTATTTATAAGCCAGTATAAACTGATATTTATAAACCAATACAAAGATGGGCTAGTAAATGTTAGCAATGTTAACAACTGAGCTCTCCAGAAAAAAATGCAATCACATATACACTTTTAAGTTAATCTGCATTATTAATTTTTTTAAAATCGAGACCATCAATGAAAGAATAAATAAAGTCTTGATTTTCAGTAATTGTTGCTTCTTAGCTATAAATTCTCACAGTGAAAATTTAACAGTGAACTCTCACAAGCTGTAGGTCCACCTAGCACCATGTGACTTAGGCTAAAAACCAATTGCTATTGACCATATTTGCCAATTTAATCATATAGTATCCTACAGCAGTCATGATAATGGCCCTAGAGCTGAACTCCATTGTACCAAAATCTGAGGTACATGTGTTCATATGGTTTTTCGTACTCTTGAATGAAACTATTTTCCAAACTCTCAATGAATCAATGAGAATATATTAAAAATTTATTATATGTAATATGCTGTGTCAGGATCTGGGAGAAACAAAAAGGAACCAATTTCTCCACTCAACGGCCTTATATCCTAGGAACAAATGTAAAGAATTAAAAGAAAAAAAAAAGAAAATTGAGGGGAAACCAAGAGATGGAAAAAAAATATAACAAGTAATGAGGGAAAGCTGTCTTTGGAGTATTTGTAAACATAAATTTTTGAAGTTTATTTTATTATGTGCCTGAAACCATTGTTCCCATATTTAACTATGCTCCATATGTAAAAATGCCTTAAAGGAGATTAAAACACTCTGAAAGAGACATATTGCTTTAAATGATTGTTGCTCCAAATCTGTGCTCAGTTCTACATGGGTTAATTTATTACAACAAACAACTGATTGCATGAAGTAATTCTAAGACAAAAAGGAATCTTTGGCAACAATAACAAATCTCAAGTTTTTAATATTATGATACTTATATTTGATGTATAATAAATTTTCAGACAGAAGTCTCTAGGAATAAGGTGTTTAAATAAGGTGTTCTGGTTACCTGAATTTTCTTTAACTGAAAGTTGAACAGAATGACAGACCTTTATTTCAACCCACATTGTCTGCTCTCCTGACTTAGCAAGTACAGCCTAGGGGGGCTAAATGATCCTATCATTCTGTATATCAATTCTCCCTATGCATTACTAGAGTCTGGAAAGCTATAGGAGCTTAAGATAAATCTGTTCTCACCCCAAGATATTATTTTATCTTTTACCAGACCAGATATTTCATCATTATAAGAGGCTAAAAGTGAGTAACACTTCCACAAATACAATTCAGTTCAGCACCTTCTTTGCAAACTATAATTTTAGAGACTTTCTTCCATTGCCTACTGAACTAGTAGATGTAGTGGTAGTAGTAGTAGCAGTAAGAGACATAGTAGTAGTAGTAGCAGTTATTGCTATCTGTCCCTCATTCTCAAAGTGGACCAATGGCATCATGAGCTTGATGTCTTGACTTGTATGGGAATTGGATTTAAGTGAGGCAGAGATATGCAAAGTGATCAACTTCATTCCCTCCTCCTGAGTTATTGAAGTCCAATGGCAAGACAAAAGTCAAGATGACTGGCAATGTCCTAGGGCAGAAAAAAAAATTAAATAACCCCTGCAGTCAAGGAGCTATGATGGTGGTGGTAGTAGTGGTGGTGGTAGTAGCAATAAATAACAGGTACAACAGTAGCAGCAGTGAGGATGGTGATGATGATGATGCTGATGACAATGCTAGCTAGCATTTACACAGCTATTAGAGATTTTCAAACACTGTAAACATGTTATCTCATTTGATACTCACAACAGTCCTGTGAGGTAGGTATTACTATTATTCCCATTTTACAAATGAGTGAAGTGAAGAAAAGAGAGGTCACACAAATAGTAATTATATGAGGCAGGATTCAAACTCAAACACAACATTCTCTCCATTGTGTCACCTAGCCACCTAAGAGATTTGTCCAGGGTCACTCAGCCAGTACTGTCTGTGATAATAGCTATGAAGTTGTTCAGTTATGTCCAACTCTTTGGCACCCTATGGATGATACTTTCCACGGCATTTTCTGGGAGTGATTTGCCATTTCATTTTCCAGTGGATTAGGGAAAACAGAGGCTAAGTAACTTGCCCAGAGTTATACCTAGATGCCTCCTAGGCAAACAAAGACTAAGTAACTTGCCCAAAGTTACACAGCTAGTAAGTGCCAAAAGGCAGATTTGAATTCAGATCTTTCTAACTCCAGGTCCAGAGCTCTACTGGTTGAGCCATTTTGCAGTCCCAAGCTGGGGAACAGGTCTACACAAATCATAAAGTATCATAGCAGATAGAGTATTGTACCTGCTATCAGGAATTCCGAGCTCAACTCTATCCTTGGGCACTTATTAGCTGAATGACCTTGGACAATTAGCATCTCTTTACCTCAGTTTCCTCATCTTTATAATGAGTATAAAAATAGTGGATAGAGTACTGGGTCTGGGGTCAAAAAGACTCATCTTCCTGAGTCTAAATCTAGCTTCAGACATTTAATAGCTGTGTGATCCTAAGCAAGTCATTGAACCTTGGATTAGCCTCAGTTTCTTCATCTGTGAAGATGAAGAAATAAATAAATGAAGAAGAAATGAAATAGAGAAGGAAATGGCAAACCACTTTAGTATCTTTGCCAAGAAAAACCCAAATGGGGTGATGATGAGTCAAACATGACTGCAAATGACTGAAGAAAAAAGAAACATGATGATAATGCCTAGCTTCCTGGGTTTATTGTAAAGATAAGAGGAGATAATAATTACAAAGTGATTTATAAACCTCAAAGTAGTAAATAAATTCTATTTATTATTGTTGTTGTTGCTGAAAAAAAAATAAGAAACAAGAGCACAAAAAATCTGAAGCTCGGAAGAGTAACCCTAACACCATGGGAGCAAAGCCTAAATTTAGCATAAAGATAAAGAAAAATAAATATGATAGAAAAATGAACAAAAAAAAAAGAACTTGATCATAAAAATCTACTATGGTGACTGGGAAGATCAAGACACAAACTCAGAAGAAGACAATAATGTCAAAACAGCTAAAAGTAAAGCCTTAAAAAGTATGAATGGGACAGAAGCCCAACAAAAATTCCTAGAAGAACTTAAAAAGGATTTTAAAAATCCAATACAAGAGATAGAAGGAAAAAATGAAACAAGAAGAGATTTATGCAAGAAAACTGTTAAAAAAAAAGAGTGAACAGCTTAGCTCAAGGGGAAAAAATGATGAAGAAAATAACACATTAATAAACAGACTTAGCCAAATGGCAAAAGAAGAACAAGAATTCACTGGAAAAAAAAACTCCTTAAAAAGCAGAATGAGGCAAGTGGATATGTGGACATGTGATATCAAGGATTAAAAAAGTAGTCAAAAAAATGAAAAAAGTAGATGAAAATGTGAAATATCTCATTAGAAAAATAACAAACCTGATAAAAACAGATTTAGGAGAGATAATTTCATAATTGTTGGACTACCCAAAAAGCATGATAAAAAAAGAAGATAAACATCATGTGTCAAAAAATTATTAAGGAAGACTGCCTAGAACCAGAAGTTAAAATAGAAATTGAAAGAATCCATTGACCACATCCTGAAAAAAAATCCCCAAATGAAAATTTCCAGGAGTATTAAAGTCAAGAAGAAAACATTGTAAGCATCCTGAAAGAAAAAAAAAAAATCAAAAATCACGGAGCCATAGTCAGGATAAAACAATATTGAGCAGTTTCCACAATAAAAGAGAGAAGGGCTTGGCATATGATATTCTAGAAGGCAACAGAACCAGATTTACAACTAAAAATAACATACCCAGGAAAACTGAATGGCTTCAGGGGGAAAAAGGGACATATACTGAAAGAGGGCCTTTCAAGGATTCCTGATGAAATGTCCTGAGGTGAATAGAAAATTTCACTTTCAAATATAAGACTCAAGAGAAGTATAAAAACATAAACATGAAAGAGAAATCATAATGGATTCACTAAAGTTAACTATTTAGATTTCCATATGGGAAGAAGATACTCATAACTCCTAAGAACTTTATCATTATTAGGGCAGTTAGAAGGAGTATATATAGAATGCATACATATGAGTTGACTTGAAAAGATAATCTAAAATAAATAAGGGATGAGAAAGAAAGATGCCCTGGAAGAAGGGAGTAGGGAGAGGAAAAAGAAGGAAAATTATCTCACATAGAAGGGATGAACAAGGAAGTGCTTTTGCAGTGGAGGAGAAAGAAAGGATGTGGACTGCAGGTAATGCTTGAACCTTACTCTCATTGGGATTAGCTCACAAAGGGAGTAACACACACACTTATCTTACACAATAGGGAAATAGGAAAGGGATAAGAGAAGGGGGTGCTGATATAAGAGAGGTAAAATTTTAAAAAGTCAGTGCTGACAAGTAAAAAAGAGTAAAAAGAAAAAGATAGAGGAGGATAAATGGGGAAAAACGGATATCCAGAAACACACAGTAATCATAACTGAATGTGAATGGAATGAATTTACCAGTAAACAGAAGCAGAGATCATGATGGATTAGGAACTAGAATCCAACAATATGTCGTTTACAAGAAACACACTTAAAACAGAGAGACACGCACAGAGTAAAAATAAGGAACTGGAGCATAATCTATTATGCTTCAGTCGAGGTGAAAAAAAAAATCAGGGATGAGGGTTGGCAATTATGACCTCAGAAAAAAGAAAAGGAAAAACAGACCTAATTTAAAGGGATAAGCAGGGAAACTATATTTTGTTGAAAGATATCATTGCCAATGAAGTAATGTCAAAACTAAGCACATATACACAAAATGGCATTGCATCCAAATTCTTAAAGGAAAAGTTAAATAAATGAGAAGAGGAATAAGTCAATAAAACTATACTAGTGGGGTATACCAATTTTCCCCTCTCAGAACCAGGGAAAATAAATAAGAAAAGAAGTTAAGGAAATGAATAAAATTTTAGAAGAGTTAAACAGGATAGAAGTCTGGAGAAAAATTGAACAGAAATAGCAAATAGTATAGTTTTTTCACCTGTATATAGACGTTCCCCACCAATATGGACATGTATTAGGGCATAAAAATTTTACAAATAAATACAGGAAAGCAGAAAGATTGATCACAACCTTTTAGACCATAATGTAAGAAAAATTGCTTTGAAGAAAGACCTGAACAAGAGTGACTTGAACAAAATGTAATATCTGATTGTGATAGAATATTATTATGCTGTAAGAAAGGATAAACAGGATAGTTTCAAAAAAAACTTGAGAAGACATATTAACTGATGCAAAGTGAAGTGAGGAGAACGAGGAGAAAATTATACACAGTAGTATTGTATGATGATCAACTGTGAATGATTTAGCTACTCTAATCAATACAATGATCCAAGACAATCCTGAAGGAGTTAGTTTGAAAAAAAAATGCTATCAACCTTTAAAGAAGGAAGTTGTAGAGTCTGAATACAGATTGAAGGATAATTTTTTTGCTTTTTTATCTTTCTTGCTTTTTTTGTAATATGGAAATATGGCCTTGTTTTGTCATGACTTCACATGTGTAATTCACATCACATTTCTTGTCTTCACAATGGGTAGAAGTTTTTTAAAAGAATATTAAAAACAAATAATAAATTTAGAAAATTAAAACACAAAATATTAAAAATATCAGCTTTCAAAGTTACTTGTCCTCAATGCCAATCATCCCTCACCCCTAAGTGTATGTGCATATATTAGCACACATGCTTGTATGCACACACACTACCAAACATTGTTTAGTGATCAGCCAGGCTTTTCATAATATTATCCAAAAAGTAGGAACAAAATCCAAGTGGACTTACAACATGAAGATCCAAGAAAGGAGAGAAAGAGAGAGAGAGAGAGAGAGAGAGAGAGAGAGAGAGAGAGGAGAGAGAGAGAGAGAGAGAGAGAGAGAGAGAGAGAGAGAGAGAAAGAGAGAGAAAGAGACAGACACAGAGATGTACACAAAGCGAGACAGACAGACAGACAGAGACAGAGACAGAGAGAGAGACAGAGAGTCAGTCCTTGGTTCCTCATCTTCCATATGATAGTATAAACAATTTTTTGATTAGAAAAATGAAACCTAGTTATGGCCAGATGTAACCTATCGACCACATATGCCCAGCCTTTTCAACTTACTTTCACCCACTATTATGAAGACTGCTTGCATTCTTCCAGCAGTACCAGGTTTGTCAACCAGAACTGTTAACAAGACTGTTATATAAATTTCTCAGCAAACTTAGTCTTTGCAAATCTAGGGATCTTTTGACAATTGGCAATAGTACATCTTGGCAGATTGTGTCCAATAAATCACACAGCATGATTTCTCCTTGAAAACAGGGATGTTTATATGCAAATCTACAATGATTATTTTAGGGACATTTTAGTTCAAAACAAATATATTTTCTAGGTTATAAGTCCAGGGAATATTTATTTGGTTTACTTTAAGAACTATATGCCAAAGAACTGGCATATGAGATCAGCAGCTTTAACCATGCTCAGTTAAAGGGCAATAGAAATCTCTTATCATGATATGGGTTATAAGAAATTGATTAATTCAGAAGAGGTTGGAGGAAAACAGGGAAGTGGGATATAAGGTAGGGCCAGACACAGAGGGGTGAAAGCATGGAAGATAGAGGCAGCCTCAAGGTACTTAGAACTATGATGCCAGCTCTGATTTTGTGAGACTAAATTTGTGATTGAGCCTAGATGAGGAGACATTGCATATGGATTGTATTCCAGCTCAGCCCCTTGATACCCCAGTTCTGAATTTAGCTTAACTATGCCTGTCTCCAAAGACACTGTTATGGGTAAAAAGTACATCAGACACATTCCCTAATTGCTTTGCTTGGAGGTATAAGATAACCCACTAGACGTAGACCATGCATACCTGTCATCTGCCACATTCCATTTTATTGACTTTGTTTTTGTTTTAATTATTGGAGTTATGCATCCCAAGTGTGTCTAATTATAGACTGACTGACTATAGACAGAAACCATTGATGTATGACTTTGATTAGATAGTTAAATCAAAACTACAAATCTGAATTTAAGTGGTCAATCAATCAAGAATCATTTCTTAAGAGCCTTCTATGTGTTTGACACTGTGCTAAGGAATGAGGATATGACATAAATAAAAGTTTTATTGCCCTTCAGGAGCTTGCATTGTATTGGATGAGACAATGTAGATGCATAAACATGTGTGTAAGGTTGATGCAAAATAATTACAGTCACGTTGGATAAAGAGGAACTTGAATATGGGGCAGAGGGATCAGGAAAAGCATCATGTGGAAGGCAGTACTTTGGCTCAGTTTGGAAGGAAACAAAGGATTCTAAGAGGTGGAAATAAAGAGGGAGTGTATTCCACATGTGTGTAACACCATGAATAAAATATTAGAGATGAAAGATGCATGGCAGAAACAAAATTGTACATTGGAATAAGAGGGCCAGTTGGGTTGAATGACAGAGAACAAGAAGACAAGAAATATACATTCAGGATTTAGCACACTGCCTCATATATAGTAAGTGCTAGTGGCTAAATGATGTATGTTTGTAAACAACATATTGTAGGATTCTGGTTTTTGACCCACTCCACTATCCTATTCTGTTTTATGGGAGAGTTCATCCTAGTCACACTCAATTATTATTACTGTTTATTTCCCTCCATCCTATTCTTCCTCCTGTTTGTCTGTTCTCCTTTCACCCTTCTCCTCTTCACCAGTGTTTTACTTCTGTCTCCCACCTCCTTTGATTTGTCCTCCCTTCTGTCAGTGCCCCACTCCCCATGTTTATCTCCTCCCCTTCTACATCCCTGTCGGGCAAGAAGGATTTCTGTATTCAACTGATTGTGTGTATTATTCCATCTTTGAGCCAATGCTGTTGAGAGTAATGTTCAAGCAATATTCAACATCCGTCATCCCATTTTCCCTTCCACTATAATAGGCCCTTAGTGCCTCTCCATGTGAAATAATTTACCCCATTCCTCCTCTCCCTTCTTTCTGTACCCATTGCACTTCTCTTCTTGGTTATAATCTTATCTCCTTTGCCTTCCAAAATATCATGTTCCATGACCTCTGGTCCTTTAATATTGCAAAGGCCAAGTTTTGTGTAATCCTGATTGTGACTCGATATTTGAATTGTTTCTTTCTGTCCACTTGTAGTATTTTTTTCCTTGACCTGATATTTCTGAAATTTGGCTCTAATGTTCCATGGAGTTTTTATTTTGATATCTCTTTCCTGAGGTAATCAGTGGATTCTTTCAATGCCTAGTTTGCCCTCTGGTTCCAAGACCCTAGGGCAGTTATCCTTGATAATTTCTTGAAAGATGCTGTCCAGGTCATCCTTTTGATTGTGGCTTTCAGGTAGTTCAATGATTCTGACATTATTGATCCATCTTCCAGGTCAATTGTTTTTCCCATGAGGTATTTTATGTTTTCTTCCATTTTTTTTCATTCCTTTGATTGTGTTTGATTCTTGTTGTCTCATAGAGTCATTAGGTTCCACTTGCCCAATTCTCATTTTTAAGGCATTGCTTTCCTCAATTAGCTTTTGTATTTTCTTTTCCCTTTGGCCAATTGTACTTTTGAAGTGGTTATTTTCTTCAGTGTGTTTTTGTATTTCTTTTTCCATTTGGCCAATTCTACTTTTTAAGCAATTGTCTTATTTTTCCAATCATTTTTTTTATCATTGTCTTGCATCACTCTCATTTCTTTTCCCAATTTTTCTTCTGTCTTATGTGATTTCTTTGTCATCTTCTTATATGATTTTAATGCTTCTTTTTGAGCTCTTCAATGAGTTCTCTCTGGGCTTGAGACCATTTCCCATTTTTTTTGAGGTTTTGCCCATAGGTGTTTTGACATTGTCTTCTTGTGAGTTTCTGTCTTGGTTTTCTCAGTCACCACAATAACTTTCTGTGATCAGATTCTTTTTGTTGTTGTTTTTTCTTCATCTTTTTAGAGGAGCCTTTTTCTTTTCTTCTAAATTCAGTCTCTGCTCCCAAGGTGTCTGGAGCTCTGTCTCAGGCTTCTTGTGCCAGTGTTTGCAGGCTCTGGCTCTGGCTCTTTACCTGGTTCTATGTTATGTTGCCCTGAGGACCACGGAGGACCTTGTGTCTGATGCTGTACTGAGGGGCTGAGCTAGGGTGTGACTGATGTTTCTGGAGGTACAAGGGTCTGGTAGCTTACCTGGTGCTGAGCTAGTGTCCTAGTGGTGTTGTGTGGTTTGTGCTGAGGCCCGGTTGGGTTTTTCTGCATTTCTCTGAGACCACACTGACACCCATGGATATCTGGCCACTGGAGGGTGCCTGTTTTTCCTGGGTTGTGAGGATGCAGAAGAATATACAGTCACTGGAGGATACCTCACACTAGGGGCTGTGTTGAAATATAGAGGTTGGCAACTGGAAGATGCCTGTTTGCCCAGGGCTATTCCAAAGCATGTGTGACTCTCAGAGGTGGAGTCCACTAGTTCACTTGGCTGGTATTTGCCTGCTCTACTATACTGGGCTCAGGATCTCCTGCTGGCTTACTGAGGTGGAGCTTACTGGGAGGCTTCCAGTCCTGGAATGTACTCTCCTTTTTGCCTGAGGGAGATGTACTTTTCTTTCTAATCCTCCAGGTCTGCTGGGCTAAAAGACCACTCCATCCCACCTTTCTGCTGGCTCCACCCTTCCAGGATTTGTTCTGGAGATCTATTTTACGGTTATTTGAAAGTGGCTATAGTTTAGCTACAATGATTTCCTTCTTACTCTGCCATCATGGCTCCAGGAAGTCCAACATAGAAATCTATCTTACCCAACAGGGAAGTAGGAGGGGAAGAGATTAAGTAAATGGGTGGGGGTGGAGTTGAAACTGATAGAAAGGAGGGCAGATCAGAGGAAGTAGTAGACATAAGCAAAACACTGGTGATGTGGGAAAGGGTGAAAAGAAAGAGTGGACAAACAGGAAGAAGAACATGATGGAGGGAAATGTACAGGTAGCAATCACAACTGTGAATGTGAATGAAATGAAGTCTCCCATAAAAAGGAAATGGATAGCAGAGTGAATCAAAAAACTCAGTCCTAGAATATGTCACTTACAAGGAACAAACTTGAAGCCGAAAGACCGACTGTATTAGGAGGGCAGAGTTTATAATCTCAAAGAGGATCATAAACATGTCTGAAAGGTTCGGAACTGCCGGATATAAGAAACTCTCAAAGTAGAAGGCAGAAGAATCAAAACATTTATTTAGGCTCCACAGTAACCAACCCATGAACCAGCAACCCCATTTTGATATATTGATCAAAAGCTTCCAGGCCCAATAAGTACGCCTTGAAAGAGTAACCAGGAGGCTACAGAGAAGCATGATTGCGTAAAGCAAAATCATGTTTCCCCCTCGATGGTAATAAGATTACCCACTGGCCTGAAGTCTTTGTTCAGCTTCCTCCCGTAGGTCAGCTCTGCTACTGGCAGCTCCTGCTTCAGCTGTGTCTGTGTCTGTAACTGAAGCTGCAACTGTAACTGACGATGTAACGGTCGCTGTAACTGACGATGTAACTGTCGCTGGCTCCAACCGGAAAAGGAAAAGAGAGCTCTTCAAGCTGTCCTCTCCCCTCTTATAGGGTTTTTGACATCATCAAGCTCCGCCCGAATGACCAGGGCCGATTGGTTCCTGAGTTGGCCCCTCCCCCTAGGGTAGAGGTTAACACCTCCCCTCAGCCAGCCCCATGACTCATCACACAGGAAGTTGTCTGCTTCCCGGCATGCTCCCCGGGCCTCCTGCCCCGGAAGAGCAAGCCACAGTGTCCAGAGGCTCAATGAGGTAAGCTGAGTCATTCAAAGAAAACAAAAGCCATTCTGGTTACACCGACACAGAGTAAAAGTAAAAGGCTGGAACAGCTTTTATTAATAATGCTTCAGCTAAACTGAGAAAAAAAGCAGAGGTAGCAATCCTTATCTCAGAGAGAGAAAAAGCAAAAATAATTAAATTAAAAATTTATAAATTAATTTATAAACTAATTTATAAAACTAAAAATAATTAAAAGGAAACTACATCTTGCTAAAAGGTATCATAGACAATGAAGCAATATCAACAGTAAACATGTATGCTCTAAGTGGTATAACATCCAAACTCTTAAAGGAGAAGTTAAGTGAGTTATTGGAAGAAATAGACAACAAAACTATACTACTGGGAGACTTCAACTGTCCCCTCTAAGAACTTGATAATTCCAAACAAAAGATAAACAAGAAAGAACCTAAGGAGGTAAGTAGAATATTGGAAAAGTAAGATATGACAGATCTTTGGAGAAAACTGAAAGGGAACAGAAAGGAATAACCTTTTTTCCTCAAAAATACATAGCACCTACACAAAATTTTACCACATAATGGGGTATGAAATCCTCAAAATCAAATGTAAAAGGCAGAAATAGTCAATGTATTCTTTTCAGATCCTAATGCAACAAAAATTACATTCAACATAGGGCTGTGGAAATTGAGACTAAAAAGTAATTGGAAACTAAATAATCTAATGCTAAAAAATAAGCTTGTCAAAGAACAAATAGAAACAATCAATAATTTCAGTACAGAGAAAGAAAAGAAATACAAAACATACCAAAATTTAATGTATGCAGCCAAAGCAGTAATTAGGGGAAAATTTGTTTCTTTAAATTCTTACATCAACACAATGGAAAAAGAACAGATTAATAAATTGGGCACACAACTAAAAAAAGAATACTAGAAAAAGAGCAAATTAAAAATCTCTAATGGAACACCTAATTGGAAATCCTGAAAATCAAAGATGAGATTAATAAGACTGAAAGTAAGACAAAAAAAAAAAAGAAACTATTGGGCTAAAAAAAAAATGAGTCTAGGGGTTAGTTTTATGAAAAAAAAAATAGAAAGGGTGAAATCATCACCAAAGAAGAAGAAATAAAAGCAATGATTAGGAAATATTTTGCTTAATTATATGCCAATAAATCTGACAATTTGAGTAAATTTATGAATAATTATAAAAATATAAATAATCAAGATTAACAGATCAGGAAAAAGAATGCCCAATAGCCCCATCTTAGAAAAAGAAATCAAACAAGGCATTAGTGAACTCCCTAAGGAAAAAAATGTCCAGGACTAGACGGATTTAAAAGTTAATTCTACCAATCATTAAAAAAAATATTCCAATACTATATTAACTGTGTAGAAAAAATAGGTCAAGAAGGAGTCCTACCAAAATCCTTTTATGACACAAATAGGGTGCTGATACCTAAACCAGGAAGAGCTAAAACAGGGGACCAAAATTATAGAACAATTTCCTTAATGTCAATGTAAAAATTTTCAACAAAATACTAGCATAGTGATTACAATATATCACAAGGATTACACACCATGCCCACATGGGATTTATAGAAGGAATGCAGGGTCAGTTCAATATTTGTAAAACTATCAAAATAATTGATCATAACAATAACAAAACCAACAGCAATCACATAATTATCTCAATAGATATTGAAGAAGCCTTTGAGAAAATACAGCACCCATTCGTATTAACACCAAAGGACATAGGAATAAAGAGAATGTTCCATAAATTTATAAGTAGTATCTATCCAAAACCATGAACAAGCATTATTTGTAACGGGGATAAGCTAAGACTAGGGCTGAAGCAAGGATGCCCATTATCACCATTTTTATGTAATATTGTACTAGAAATGTTAGCTATAACAATAAGAGAAGAAAAATAAATCAAAGGAATTAGAATAGTCAATGAAGAAACAAAGCTTTGCAGATAATATGATGGTATACTTAAAGAATTGTACAGAACCAACTAAAAAAATACTTGAAACAACCAACAACTTGAGCAATGCTGCAAGATATAAGATAAACCCACATAAGTCATCAGTATTTGATTCTATGAATAACAAAGCCAAGCAGCTCTTAGAATAGATAAGAATAGAAAGAGAATTTCTATTTAAAACAACTATAAACAATATAAAATACTTAGGAGTCTATTTGCCGAAACAAACCCAGGAACTCTATGAACACAATTACAAAACCCTTTTCACACAAATAATGTCAGAACTAAACAATGGGGAAAAATATCAATTGCTCATGGGTAGGTGAGCCAATATAATAAAAAAATGACAATTCTGCCTAAACAAATTTACTTATTTAGTGTCATATCAACCTAATTACTGAATAATTTATTTTATAGAGCTAGATAAAAATAACAAAAAAATTCATCTGGAAGAACAAAAGATTAAGATTATGAAAAGAATTATTGGAAAAAAAATACAAAGGAGGTAGCCTAGTAATACCAGACCTCAAACTCTATTATAAAGAAGTTATCATCAAAACTCTCTGGTACTGGCTAAGAAAAAGAGTGGTGGATCAGTGGAATAGATTAGGTGCACATTGCACAGTAGTCAATGACTCTGGTAATCTCCTGTTTGATAAACCCGAAGATCCCAGCTTCTGTGGTAAAAGCTCACTATTTGACAAAAACTGCTGGGAAAACTATAGGAACAAACTATGTATAGACCAACATCTCACACCATAAAACAAGATTAGGTGAAAATGGGTCCATGATTTAGACATAAAGGATGACACCACAAGCAAATTAGAAGAGCAAGGATAGTTTGCCTGCCTATGTGGAGGGGAAGAATTCATGACCAAACAAGGGATAGGGAGCATTCAAAATGTAAAACAGATCATTTTCATTATATTAAATTAAAAAGCTTTTGTAGAAACAAAATCAATGAATCTAAGATTGAAAGGAAAGCAGAAAGTTGGGAAACAACTTTTATAGCAAGTTTCTCTGATGAAGGCCTCATCTCTCAAATACATGGAGAATTGAATCAATTTTAAAAGACTACAAGCCATTCCCAATTAATAAATGGTTAAATGACATGAACAGGCAGTTTTTAAATGAAGAAATCAAAGCTATCCTATAGACATTTGAAGAAGTGCTCTAAATCATTTTTGATTAGAGAAATGTAAATTAAAACAAGTCTGAAATATGACCTCACACCAATCAGATTGGCTAATATGACCAAAAAAAAAAAGGAAAATCATAAATGCTGGAAAGGATGTGAGAAAATTGGGACACTAATGCATTGTTGGTGGAGTTGTGAACTGATCCAACCATTCTGGAGAGCAATTTGGAACTCTTTCCAAAAGGCAACCAAACTATGGATACCCTTTGATATAGCAATACTACTAGGTCTCTATCCCAAAGAGACCATAAAAAAGGGAAAGAGGCATGTCCAAAAATATTAATGGCATCCTTTTTCATGATGGTAAAATAAATGGTGGAAGTTGAGGGGGTACCCATTAATTGGGGAATGGGCTGAACACGTGTGTCAACAACCCGGCTGGCAGCTTCTGTGGGGGTATAAGATTCACCCACAGCCAACAGCACAGGTTCTTTCGATCTGCTTAATTAAGGAAAGCAAAGTGAAGGGGTTGACAAGCTTACTTTTAATTCAAATATCATTCAGTTAGTTCAGGGGAAAAAAACCAGCACCCTGAACTTCAAAACAAAATGCAAATTACAGACATCAATAGACTTTGCCTGATTCAAGTCCCAACAGATAGTTACCACAGTTCAACAAAGTTTCAACATCCGGGTTTACAAGCTGGAGGGCTCCTTAGCTACAGTTGCCCGGAGTCTCCTCATCAACACCACCTCCAGAGCCCCGCACCAATAGCTCTGTCCTCCCTTCTTATAGGGCTTTAGACATCATCAGACATCATCTGAATCACCAGAGCTCAGGCTCTGGTGATTGGTTCTTGAGTTGGCCCCTCCCCTTAGGACCCTGGGATGTTCACATCCACATGGATTACATTAACACCTAATGGGGTTTGGGCCTGGGGCTTAGCACCTAGTAAAGCTCACTGAGATAAATTGAGTCACTCAAAGAAACAAAGACAATTCTGGTTACAACAAGCTTGGTATATGAATGTAATGGAATACTATTGTGCTATAAGAAATGATGAAAAGGCAGATTTCAGAAAATCTTGCAAAGACTTGTACAAACTTATGCAAAGTGAAATGAGCAGAAACAGGAAAACATTGTGCACAGTATCAGCACTATTGTGCAATGATCAACTATGAATTATTCAGCTCTGCTCAGCAATATAAAGATCTAAGAGAAGTACAAAGACTCAGGAGGGAAAATCCTATCCATATACAGATAAAGAATAAAGGACTCAGGAGGGAAAATCCTATCCATATGCAAATAAAGAACTGATGGACTCTGAATGCACAGCCAAGCATATTTTTTCACTTACTTATTCTTTCTCATGTGTTTTTTCATGATAGCATATATATAAACTATATCAAACTGTCTACCATTTTAAGAAGAGAGGAGGGGAAGGAAGGTGGGAGAAAAATTTGAAATGCAAAATCTTGTAAAAATGAATGCTAACAATTTTCGTAACATATAACTGCGAAGAAATAAAACACCATAAAACTTTTTTTTAAAAAAAGTATATAAAGACAGATACTATTTAGTACTGCTGAAAAAATAGATTAGGACAAGTTTGTGTACAGATTTAAATAACAAAGAAGGAACAGTGTTTCATAAATTTAAGAAAAATAATGGATGAACTATTCCAAAGGACAGATTTTGTCTAACTAGGGTGCGTATAAACAAATTGAGAAAGAGAAAGAAATTTAAGATGGGGGAAAAAAAACACCAAAAAGGGTCAGATATCAGTGTCATACTTAGCTCTGTAAGTTATTGCTCACGATTTCACAGGAAAAAAGTAAGATGCCAATGTTTTATCTCTTAACCTAAATGGATCTCAGCCCTCAATGTGGACTGTGAGCCTTGCCTCCCCATTCTTGCCAAGTGCAGCTTCTGATTTGGTCCAGGCTGCAGAATGTCCACAGTTGCCACAGATGAAACCAAAGAAAACAGGAGATGCCAGAGGCCTCAGCATGCAGATGATATGTCCAGAATTTGTGAGATGTTGTTGACAGCCTATAAATCAAGACAGACAGATGTCATGTTCTTTTGATCTTTGTCAAAAAAACAAAATCACTCTCCAGTTGCTGCCAGCTATGGCTCTTATAGATGAAGAATGGGATCTATTGCTAAATATAGATGGTCCTATAAAAAAGGAACATAGCAGCTCTAACAGTCCAGACATATCAGGACCCCAAATCTAAGAAAGACAGAAAGGTGGTTCAAGAGAAATAAAAACCTTGAAAAAATTCTCTGTGAAGAAAGCAGAGCTTAGAATCTAAACAATCACAAATACCTCCAAAATTGTTGGAGAGGAAGAACTTGAAAATATGATTTCTGAAAGAAGAAAACAAATGAATAAAAAAAAAGTGTCCCTGAAAAACTGTGGCTGTCTTAGTACTTAGGAATGGGTTAAAGGGGAAGACACGTATCAAGAGGGATCACAGATCCAGTGTAGTCCTCCAGAAAGAGCTATTTATAAGCTCACCCCAAATTAGTGTTCCAGCATTGTTACTACACTATGCCTACTTTTATATTTCAGACAACAGTTGACATAATAAATTAAAGATGTTCATTCCAATCAATAATCCTTTCTAGCTTAGAATTCTAATGCCTTTACTTCTCTAAGCAAATGGAATTCTGACTCACATTCTCTGTGCTACCCACCTGCCAATATTAATATCTAGGCTCAAACTAGCTTTTTGTGTTTGTTTCCTTCAGATCAGGTACTGCTAATTAAAAGAATGTCACAAGAGCAAGGTGTGATTGATGCATGCATTTGGGGAAAAATGTTGGAAAAAAGTAGAAAGATATTCAACTTTAATAACGTTTAATATATAGGTTTGACATTGATGCTCTCACTTGGACTGTGTCAGACAGTCCTGTGTCACGTATGGTACAAGATTTATCCTGAGGGAAGAATGGATATTGCATGGCACACAGGGAATGATAGTGGCATCATCACTTTAAGTGTATTATGACATGTTGTGCCACAAAGCATTAAGCCAAGATTTTTGAAAATAATAAAGTATGTTCCATCACTTTGCTTTTACCTATAGGCCAACTTCTCAGCAGCCACTTTCCTGGCCAGACCTTAGATTATTTCTGGAAGGGCTTAATTTTTTCCAACTCCAGGACTCCCACCCCAGGCTTTCTTCCCTGTCCCCTTCCTCTACTTTCCTGATTGACAATGCTTTATGTAGCCCAATATATCTAGGTTGATCCCCAGATATATTCTCAGAGGTCACATCGCTTTCCCCTCTGCCTATCTAACAATTGTTTTCCCTTTACAGATCTGGAACTGTATGGTAAATTGAACTGCGATTGTTATTTGGTTCTATCAATCTATCCTTTTATGACAACAATCATTATTCCTATAACTTTTGAAATCAAAATACTCTTCTCTGCTCATTGCTTCCATATACATTTCCTTCTCCTATGAAAGTATAAACTACTTCAGGGCAAGGATTTTTCTTGCTTTTGTAGATGCTGTCCCAAAATTTTGTAAAATGTTTGGTACAGAGTAATTGCTTAATAAATGCTAATTCACTAAAATTTGTAGCAATGATACCATTTTAGTAAGAGTTAAATCAATTTAACCAATTATTAAATAAGATAAATCACTGACCATATCAATCCTCTATTCAAAACCCCAATTACTATCAACTTCATGAACAAACAAAATTTTCTGTTTGACATTCAAAACCTTTGTATATTCATTAACCCTTCTGGGGTTTTTCTCTTTCCCTCCCCACATAGTCTGTGATTCAGCAACACTGGATTCCTTGCTGTACCATAACCAAGACATTCTATATTTGAACTCTGGGGTTTTCCATGCCTAGAAGATCTCCCTCTTCATTTCCACTTCCTGGCTTTCCTAGTTTTCCTTTCCTTCAAATTCCAGCTAAAAACCTACCTTCTACAGAAAACTTTCTTGATTCCTCTTAATTTTAATCACTTCCTTCTGTTGATAACTTCCAATTTGTACTCTGTCTAGGTTGTTCACACTTACTTGTTTGCATGTTGTCATCCTCATTAAACTGTGAAATCCTTGAGAACAAGGACTGTCTTGTTTGTCTTCTGCCTTTCTTTGTACCCATAGAGTTGGCAAATATTAGACACTGAAATTTTTATTGTGTGACTGATTGACTATATGTAACATTAGACTTATCTTTTTTTTTAGTTTTCAACAGTCACTTCTATAAGATTTTGAGTTCTTAATTTTTCCTCTCCCTACCCTCCCCCCTCCCCAAGCCACCATGAAATCTTATATAAGCTATACATATACAATCATATTAAACATATTTTCACATTAGTCACATTGTCAAAGAAGAATCAGAACAAAAGGGGAAATGCCATAAGAAAAAAAAGAGAGAAAATAGTATGCTTCGATCTACATTCAGACTCCATAGTTCTTTCTCTGGATGTGAACAGCATTTTCCATCATAAGCCTTTTGGAAAAGGCTTAGATCATTGCATTGCTGAGAAGAGCAGAGTCTATCAAAGGTGTTCATCACGCAGTGTTGCTGTTACTATGCATGATGTTCTTCTAGTTCTGCTCACTTCGTGCAGCATCAGTTCATGTAAATATTTCCAGGCTTTTCTGAAATCCACCTGCTCATCATTTCTTATGGAAAAAATAGTATTCCATTACATTCATGTACCACAACTTGTTCAGTTATTCCCCAATTGAAGGGCATCCCCTCACTTTCTAATTTTGGTCACCACAAAAAGAGCTGCTATAAATACATGTGGGTCTTTTTATTTTTTTATGATCACTTTGGGATACAGATCTGGTAGTGGTATTGCTGGATCAAAGGGTATGCAAAGTTTTGTAGCCCTTTTGTGTAGTTCCAATTTGCTCTACAAAATGGTTGAATTCATTCACAATTCCAGCAACAATGCATTAATGTTCCAATTTTCTCACATTTTTCCAACATTTATGGTTTACCTGTTTGGTCACAGTTAGCCAATGATGTGGTACCTCAGAGTTATTTTAATTTGCATTTCTCTAATCAGTAGTGATTAAGCATTTTTATATGACTATAGATAGCTGTAATTTCTTCATCTGAAAAATGTCTGTCCCTATCCTTTGACTATTTATCAATTGGGGAATGATTTGCATTCTTATAAATTTAACTCTT
Source organism: Trichosurus vulpecula (assembly GCF_011100635.1). Classification (NCBI taxonomy): domain Eukaryota; kingdom Metazoa; phylum Chordata; class Mammalia; order Diprotodontia; family Phalangeridae; genus Trichosurus; species Trichosurus vulpecula. The sequence continues at coordinate 179,961,592 of NC_050579.1, forward strand.
TTCTCTATATATTTTGGAAATGAGACCTTTATTGGAGACAATCGCTATGAAAAATGTTTCCCAGCTTCTGGCTTCCTTTCTAATCTTAGTTGCAGTAGCTTTGTTTGTGCAAAAGTTTTTCAAATTAACATAATCAAACCTATCCATTTCGTATTTCATAATGTTCTCTCTCTTGTTTGGTCATAAATCCTTCCATTTTTCCATGGACTTGACAGGTAAACTATCCCTTGCTCTCCTAGTTTGCTTCTTTATGTCTAAATCATGTACTTTTTTGTTTCATTTTGGTATACAGTCTAAGATATTGGTCTATGCCTAGTTTCTGTCACACTATTTTCCTGTTTTCACAGCAGTTTTTGTCAAATAGTGAGTTTTTATCCCAGAAGCTGAAGTCTTTTGGGTTTGTCAAACAGTAGATTACTAGAATCATTGACTGCTGTGTCTTGTGTTCCTAACCTATTCTGCTGATCCACCACTCTGTTTCTTAGTTTTGATGATTGCTGTTTTATAACACGATTTTAGATCTGGTATGGCTAGGCAACCTTCTTTTGCATTTTTTTCATAAATTCTCTTAATATTTTGGTCCTTTTTCTCTTCCAGATGAATTTAATTATTTTTTTCTAGCTTTAAAAAATATTTTTTGGTAATCTGATTGGGATGGTACTGAATAGGTAAATTAATTTAAGTAGAATTGTCATTTTTATTATATTAGTTCTGTCTATCCATGAGCAACTGATGTTTTTCCAATTATTTATATATGACTTTATTTCTGTGAAGTATTTTGTAATCTTGCACATATAGTTCCTGGGTTTTTCTTGGCAGGTAGACTACCAAATATTTTATGTCTACAGCAACTTCAAATGGGATTTCTCCTTATATCTTTCGTTGCTGGGGTTTGTTGGTAATATATAGAAATGCTGATGATTTATTGGGTTTATTTTATGACCTGCAACTTTGCTAAAATTGTTATTTCAAGTAGAATTTTTGGTTGATTCTGTAAGTATGTTATCACATCATCTGCAAAGAGTGATAGCTTTGTTTCTTCATTGCCTATTTTAATTCCCTCAATTTCTTTTTGTTCTCTTATTCCTAAAGCTACCATTTCTAGTACAATATTGATTAAGAGTAGTGATATTGGACACCCTTGTTTCACCCCTGATCTTATTGGAAATGCTTCTGGCTTATGCCCATCACAGATAATACTCGCTAACGGTTTTAGGTAGATGCTACTTACAATTTTAACGAAAACTCCATTGATTACTATGCTCTCTAGTGTTTTTAATAGGAATGGGGGTTGAATTTTGTCAAACCTTTTTTTTTGCATCTATTGAGATAATCACACGATTTCTGTTAATTTTGTTATTGATATGGTCAATTATGCCAATAGTTTTCCTAATATTGAATGGCCCAGCATTCTTTGTATAAATCATAGTTTTATTATACTCATGATAAATTGCTTTAATCTCTTTATTTAAAAATATTTGTGTCTATATTCATTAGGGAAATTGGTCTATAATCTGCACCATATATATGGCATAAAAAGAATTTGGTAGGACTCTTTCTTTGCTTCTTTTTCCAAATAGTTTATATAGTATGGGAATTAGTTGTTTTTAAATGTTTGGTAGAATTCACTTGTAAATCCATCTGGCCCTGGAGATTTTTTCTTAGTGAGTTCATCAATGGCTTGTTCAATTTCTTTTTTGCAAATGAGGTTATTTTACTATTTTATGTCCTCTTCTGTTAAGCTGGGCAATTTATATTTTTTGTAAATATTCATCCATTACATTTAGATTGTTAGATTTACTGGCATACAGTTGTGCAAAATATCTCCAAATTATTGTTTTTATTTCCTCTTCATTGATGGTGAATCCACCCTTTTCATTTTTGATACTGGCAATTTGATTTTCTCCTTTCTTTTTTTTTAAATCAAATTTACCAAAAATTTATCTTTTTATTGTCTTTTTTCATACATCCAGCTCTTAGTTTCATTTATTAGTTTAACAGCTTTCTTATTTTCAATATTATTATGCTTTTCTTTGAGTTTCAAAATTTCAAATTTGTTATTTAATTGGGCATTTTTAATTTGTTGTTTTTCTAGCTTTTTTAGTTGAATGCCCTATTCATTGATCTCTTTATTTTATTCATGAAAGCAGTTAGTGGTATAAAATTTCACCTAAGAACTGCTTTGGCTGCATTTCTTAAATTTATTGTCATTCTCTTTGATGAAATTAATGATTGTTTCTATGATCTGTTGTGTAACACACTCATTCTTTAGGATTAGATAATTTAGTTTCCAATTAATTTTTAGTCTATCTTTCCATGGCCCTTTATTACATGCAATTTTTATTACATCATGTTCTGAAAAGGATGCATTTAATATTTCTGCTTTTCTGCATTGAATTATGAGGGGTTTTGTGCCCCAGTATATGGTCAGTTTTTGTGTAGGTGCCATGTGCCACTGAGGAAAAATGTATATTCCTTTCTATCCCCAGTCAATTTTCTCCAGAGGTCTACCATATCTAACTTTTCTAAAATTCTATTTATCTCCTATATTTCTTTCTTGTTTATTTTGTGGTTAGATTAATTTAGTTCTGGGAGGGGGAGATTGAGGTCCCCCACTAGTATAATTTTGCTGAATATTTGTTCCTGTAACTCACTTAGCTTCTCCTCTAAGAATCTACATGCTACACAAGTTGGTGCATATATGTTTAGTACTGATATTACTCCATTATTCATGGTACGTTTTAGCAGGATGTAGCATCCTTCCTTATGCTTCTCATTAGATCTATTTTTGCTTTTGCTCTGTTTGAAATCAGGATTGTTACCCCTGCTTTTTTCTCTTTACTTTACTCTGTGTATCTCTCTACTTCAAATGTGTTTCTTGTAAACAATATATTGTAAGATTATTGTTTTTAAAACACTCTGCTATCCATTTCTATTTTATGGGAGAGTTAATCCTATTCACATTCACAGTTATGATTGCTGTTTCTTTTTCACCATCCTATCCTCTCCCCCAGTTATGCTTTTCTCTTTCTTTTCTCCTTTTCCCTTCACTCCATTATTTTGCTTCTCACCACTGCCTCTCTCAATCTGCCCTCCCTTTTATCAGCCCCTCTACCTTTTCTTTCCCCTTCCTCCTACTATTCTTCCCTCCCTTCTGTTTTTCCTTCTATATACCCCCTCACATTTCTTTCTCTTTTCTCCTCCTATTTCCTATAGGGTAACTTAGATTTCTATACCCTACTGAGTGTGTATGTTATTACCTCTTTGAGGAAAATTCAATAAGAGTAAGGTTCAAACAATGTTCATCTCCCTCCCTTCTTTCCGGCTACTGTAATAGGTCTTTGTGTCTCTTCATGTGATGTAATTTACTACTTTCTGCCTCCTCCTTTCCTCTTCTCCCAGTACAATCCTTTTTTCACCCCTTAATTAATTGTTTTCATCATCACCTAAAAATCAACTTATGTCCACACTCTCTGTCTATGTATAGTCCTTCTTTATGTTGTAATAAAGATACAGTTCTTAAGAGTTTCAAGTGTCATCTTGCAGTGTAGGGATGTAGATATTTTAAGCTTATTGAATAACATGTTTGTTTTAGTTTTTTTCTGTTTACTTTTTTCTGCTTTTCTTAAGTCTTGTATTTGAAGATCAGATTTTCTTCTGAGCTCTCCTTTTGCCCTCAGAAAATTTTGGAAATCCCTTATTTCACTGAATGTCTATCTCCTCCCCTGAAAGATTATGCTCAGTTTTTCTGGGTAGTTGATTTTTCATTCTAATCTATGATCCTTTGCCTTCCAGAATATCATATTCCAATCACTCTGATCCCTTAATGTAGAAACTGCTACAATATTTAAATTGTTTCTCTCTAGCTACTGGCAGCAATTTCTCCTTAACCTTATAATTCTGGAATTTGTCTACAATATTCCTTGGAGTTTTCATTTTGGGATCTCTTCAGGAGGTGATCAATGGAATTTTTCAATAACTATTTTACATGCTGGTTCTAAAATATCAGGGCAGTTTTCCTGTATAATTTCTTGAAAGATGTTTTCCAGGCTCTTTTTTTTGATCATGGCTTTCAGGCATACCAATAATTCTTAAATTAACTCTGCTGGATCTGTTTTCTAGGTCAGTTGTTCGTCCAATGTGGCATTTTACATTTTTTTTTCTATCTTTCCATTTTTTTTATTTTCTTTGATTGATTCTTGACGTCTCATAAAGTCATTAGCTTCCACTTGCCCAATTTTAATTTTTAAAGAATTGTTTTCTTCAGTTAGTTTTTGTGCCTCCTTTTCCCTTTGGCCAATTCTACTTTTTAAGAAGTTGTTTTCTTCAGTGGATTTTTTTTTCTATTTGGTCAGTTTTGTTATTTATGGAATTGTTTTCTTCTGTCAAATTTTGTTCTTCCTTTTGCAAGCTGTTGACTCTCTCTTGCATACTTATCCTTTCTTTTCCTATATTTTCTTCTTCCTCACTTATTTGACTTTTAGAATACTTCTTGAACTTTTCCAAGAAGTTTTTTGAACTTGAGACCAATTCATATTCCTCTTTGAGGTTTTGGACATAGGTGTATTGGCAATGTTGTCCTCTTCCGAGTTTTTGTTTTGATCTTCCCTGTCCCCACAGAAACTGTCAATGTTCATTTTTGCTTTTTACTCACCTTGGTTTCCTATTTTGTGTCTTCTAAAGTTAAGCTCTTCTGCTGGAGCACAGAGGACATTGTCCCAAACTTCTTGTGCTGAGGACCAGAGGCTTAGTCACTGGCTTTGTGCACTGGGGCCTCAGGTCCTTGCAGCTGGAGCCTGTAGCAATCTGGCAGCTTACCTGATTCTGAGCTGAGGTCCTAATGGTAAAGTCTGGCATTTGCTAAAACCAGTTGGATTTTTCTGCATTTCCCCTAGAGCTACACTGAATTACAATGATGTCTGGCTGCTGCAGGATGCCAGCAGGGGACTGTGGTGGTTCTCTGAGCTAAAGTCTACCAGTTCCTCTGCCTATATTAAATCATGTGAGTTACCTTGGTGTTGGCATTTGTCTTTTCCACCACACTGGGCCTCAAGATCTCTCACTAGTTTGCTGAGGTGGCTCTTCCTGTTCGTTTGCTAGGATGCTTTTTGTCCTCTAATGCACCTCCCTTTAACTCAACTGAAACAGACTTTTCTTGCTGATTCTCCAAGTTTCTTGGGCTAAAAGACTGCTCTGCCCCATATTTCCACTGTCTCTGCTGTTCCAGGATATTTCCTGGGGCACTATTTTCTGGTATTTCATAGGTCAATATGTCATAGTGACAGCAATTTACTGCTTACCGCATCATTTTTATTTATCTTTCAATACTTGTTTTATAATGCCCACAATGTATTGTAAAGTAATGCATTATATAATTTAAAAGGCATAGATATACATATATATTGGGAAGCACATACTCAAAATATGTTATTGATAGCCATGTGCAATTAAAAAAAAAGAGACAATAAGTTTGCCTGCTCTAGGTATCTCCTACTAGCCCCAATTATTCAGTTTTGGAAGGGAGTGACTTCCTTTTATTTTCTTCAGCTTTATTTATACCCCAAATCTTCTAATCCAATTCTTGTCTTACAGTGGTCACTAGTCTATGTTAAACTAAGGGTTATTCATTCAGGCCTATGATTCATCAAATAATTTGGAGTGCATTCTGTCACTAAGGGCCCTCGAAAACAAAGAAAAATATGCTGTGTTTTCTGTAGAAATTTGTTTCTTAAGGCTAAGTACATAGCTTTAGATATTTCCTTCTGAAAAAATGTTATACTTGCTTAAAATGTTTACATTTATATATAGCCCAAGAGGTAGTTGAATTATAGTCTCAATTCATGACCATAGTACATATGCAGCAAACATACTGCCCATTCTATCAGCTTATCAGGGATGAGGTTCTACACCAGTCACCACTGTGAATCTGTTAGGCTTAATCTTAAGCTCCAGCATGATCCTTTAAACAATTTAGGGGTAATCAAGACAGGGAACAGAGTAATAATAAAGAATAAAAGTCTTTGATGGCAAAACAATGGCAGTAGTAGAAAAGTAGAGCTTGCATGAAGGATCCAAACTATTTTTTCTTTTACCTCATGATGTGAAGGGTTTAAAATACAATGTTGGAGGAGAGACTGCCTATTCTCTTTCCTTCATATTTTCTTGATAAAACCATAACTACTGCCTTATGTTTTCCTCAATTCAATTCACTTCCCCTTGATCTAAGTCAATATGATACAATATGATGGGACACAACACAATGCAATACAGTACAAGAGAATGCTATTCAAAAAGTATTTATATGCTAGACATTATACTCCAGGAAAGTGATCCAATTGGTCAATCAGTCAACAGTCAATGCATCATCAAGCATTAAGTGCCTAGTAGGAGACAGGAACTATGTTGATCTCTGGGGAGACAAAAGAAAGGTTAAAAAACAGTACCTGCTTCCAAGGACCTCACAGTCCACAGTCAAATGGAAGAGGCAAACAGCATATAGGACACAATAAAATAATGTACAAACTCTCTATATATTTATATATGGAAAATGGATATTAATTTGTCTCTACCCTCAAGCAGCTTGCATACTACTAGGAGGGGAGGAAAAATTAAAAAATAACAAAATCACAGCCATATAAATACAAAATATAGAAAAAAAAAACATTTTGTTTTCCTAAGGAGAGCCAATTACTTTTCCCTTTCCCATTATCTCTATTTTATCTTCTCTGCACTTTTCTTCCTAGGCATATCACTTGGGCAAACATTTTCACTACATAAATGGGTTTAAATAGTTAAAATGCTTTTAAAAACCACACATACACAAACAAATAATACCTGAAATACTCCCAATGAGCAATATTATGACTGTTCTAAAGCTAGAAGGGTAGTGTCTGTTGTTTGTGTGTATGTATTAGTGTGGGATAGGGTTTGCTGAGAGGTACTGTATACCAGGACTTGTCATCAACTACATGTTGAATAGAAAATGTTCCAAAAATAACTTTACTTTTTAGCCATAACTTCTTACCATTCTACTGATGACTTCAATGCTGAGCACCCAAGAACAAAGTTTTATCAGATTTTCCCCATTATATTCCTTTAAAAGGAAAAGAAAAAGAAAGAAAGAAAAAAAAAACCCTCTGGACACATAAATTGAAGACAACTGATTTTTTCTCCTTTAGAACTTAGTTTTTTTTTTCTCCCACTTTTGCAAATCTAGATACATTTTAATTGTTTCTATACACTTTGAAATCTTATAAATAATTATAATTTTAAATGCAAAATTCACAAATTTCAGGGAGCAAAAAGATTTTAATTTACATCCAATTTGTAACATTGTATAAATCTGTATTTTAAAGTCTTTTTATTTTCCAAGATTTTAGTACTCAATAGAATGCAAGACAATGAATAATACTGTTTGCACAGTCAACTGAGGCATTGATAAGTATCACTGAACATAACTTAAATTTGTGCAAATCAGCCTTAGGCTCCACTAGTAAATTCTACCCATGCCTTCCTTTTTCTGCCTTAATGAAGCCACCATTTAGATTTTTTTTTTTTATTTTCTTCTTAAAATCAAAGGAGAAATGTTATGAGCTTTTTCCTGTGATTTCTAATTAATAATAGAAATGTTATTAGTCTAGCTCAAAAAACATTATTTTGTTAAGTAGGGGAAAATTGACCATTAAACTGACTTTTTCTTCTTTATATGCACTATACACACACTTTCACATACTCTCATGCACAAGTCACATGCAATTTATTCCACATTCTTTATGCTGTGTCCAAATAGTTTAGACTTACTGACTATAAAATTTGCTTATTACTGTCTTTCTTATCACCTGTTCACAGTTTCCTCATACATCTGAGCCAATTGATCATTTTCCTTAATCTATGCTTTCAGTTTTCAGGAGAGAATTAAGATAAATCTTAGATGTAAAGAATGATTCTGGCCTTGATTAAACATGATGCTGTCCAGACCCTTGTCTGCTGCACCTATTCCTTCCTGTTGTTTAATTTTTAAGATTATAATTGCATATGTGTACGTTATTTGATAATGGTGAGGAGAACAGTAAGTAGATGAAATAAAGTTTGAAAAAATCTATGAGTCACTAAAGGTTCGATGAAAGGGCAGGTCCATGAAATAGGACATTAGTAGTGTCGGTTGAAATTGTTTTGGGGTATTGACTAAAACTATACTATTTTTCCCTAGATGCAATACCCTCCCTTTTCTTCTCTCACCCTAAAAATTTTAATAAATTATTATGGGGTCAGCTCAAGACCCCTATTTTCTAATTTATACTATTTGCTCCATTCTCTGAAATCTTAAAAATGCTATTGTTCATTCAACAAAGACTTACCTCAGACCTTATGCTACTATTTACAAGTGTCATATAAACTGATCATTTAATTAACAAACTTCTAAGTGCTTACTATGTGCCAAGTACTTTACTTGGCACTGGAGGTACAAGGGCAAAGAATGAATCTATCCCTACTCACAAACAATTTGCATTCTAACAAGGGAGCTGACATGCTGCCTCATCAGATATAGCAGAACACTGAGTTTAGAGAGGCAGTTATGGAAAAAGAAAGACATGAGTTTAATTCCTGCCTATGTGGTTGTGTGATCCTGGGAACATCATTAAACCTTTCATTGTCCCTAGAAAAATAGTTAAGAATGTAGATAATAGTGAAGTTGCATATCCATATCAGTGTAGAGAATCTCCATATTTGTTGTCCCCCACAGCAATGACTTTACCTGTCCACACTGAAACCAAACTATATAAACTCTTATGTCTGCCTTCCCCAACTATGTTATAATCATCTAGACTTGCCATGTGTCTTTGTTCTCTAGAAGGGTTTAACACAGAGTTGAGTATAGATTAATACATATTAGAAGCCTGATAAATACTTGTGGAAGTGAACAACATATGAGTACTTGCTTTAGTTTTCAAGGTCTACTAAATTTACCACCAAAATACCTGTCCTGCTCATCTCTTCTCTGCATAGGCCTTCATCATTCATCACAATAACTAGCGTCTGGGCTCTCAGTCTCTCTCATCTCCAAACAGTCCTTCACAAAGCTACCAAATTCTTCTCTGAAACTGATATTTTAATTATGCCACTACAGTTATCAAAAGCTTTTAATGATTTCTCATTGTTTCTTGTAACTAATACAAACTCATTATGCTGGTATGGAAGATTCTTCATAACCCGATTCCAAGCTACTTTTTCAGCTTTATTTCACTGAATTATTTTTATTTAAGTACAGAATCCCCAAATTTCAAAATTTCAGGCACTTGGAGGTCAACTTTTAAAATTAGCATACAAATCAAAAGCCCCACCACAGCATATCTAACAAGTGTTCATACAGTTTGGAGATGAAGACCTCAATGAAGAAAGGAAACTACTTGCTGGTGGCAGCACGTTCCACTTTTGGATAGTTCTGACTATCAGGAAATGTTTATCTTTCACAAGCTAAAACTGTTCCTCAATGAATTTAAGCCATTGTGTCTAGGTATATACTTGGGAGCCAAGAATAACAAGCCTAATGCATATGTGTGTATGTGTATATGTATGCATGCATATCCATATGCATGTATATATATATATGTACATGTACACATGTACATATATCAGCAATTGAAATTCTTGAGGACAGCTGACCCTTCACCATCCTGATTATTACCTTTTAGATATCTCCAGTTTATCAATGTTCTTTCTAAAATGTGTTGCCTAGAACCAAACATAGTATTTGGGAAAGACACTGATCATGACACAGTAGAGTGTAGTATCACATCTCGGATCAATCAGACAAACAACAAGCAGTTTTGGTATTGTTCAGCTCTTTCAGTGATGTTTCATTCTTTATAATCCAATTTGAGGTTTTCTTGGCAAAGATATTAAAGTCATTTGCCATTTCCTTCTCCATATCATTTTACAGATGAGGAAATTGAGGCAAACAAGGTTAAGTGACTTGCCAGGGTCACGCAGTTAATATGTGTCTGAGGCCAGATTTGAACTCAGGAAGAAGAGTCTTCTTGACTCCAGGCCCAGCACTCTATCCACGGAGCCACCTAGTGGCCCCCAAGCAATTATTAAACCCTACCCTGTATCAGGAATTATGCTAAATGCTAGCTGTACAGATAAAAAAAATTACCTCAAAGAGCTTGCTTTCTCTAGGGATATTCAACATGTATACATATAATTTATATAGATACTTCATATATACATATGTGTGTGATATTATGTAATACATATATAATATTTAGATATATAAATAATATGTAATAGATAATAAATAGAAAGCCATGTACATGTGCAGTACAAATAAAGTTATTCAGTAATTTAATCACATATAGTGTTTTGAGGTTTACACACGTTTACACATGTTAATTCATTTGATCCTCGCAACAACCCAGTGAGGTAAGTGATATCATTATTCCCACTTTATGGAAGACAGGACAAAGACTAATGTAGGTTAAAAGACTTGCCTAGAGACACACAATTAATGGGTGCCTGAAGCAAGATTCAAGCTCCGGTCTTGATTCCAAGACCAGTTCATTATCCATGTAATCAATTAGATGCCTGGAAATTGGAGTGAAGGTGGGGATAATATGTATTTTTCCCTCACCCTAAAAAAAAAAAACCCTTCTATCCCTCCTTTCATCTTATATTTATTTTGCTCTCTGTGGCTGAACTTCTTCAGAAGTCTATATACAATTTCTGCTTTCTCTTCCTCTCTTCTCACGATCTTTTTAATTCCTTACAATCCGGTTTTTAACATCATTCCATTAAAACTGTTTTCTTCAAAGTTACTAAAGAACTTTTAATTGTTAGATCCAATGGCTTTTTCTCAATCTACATCCTTCTTGACTTCTCTGCAACCTTTGACATTGTTGTACATTATCTCCTCAATACTCTCTTATCTCTGTTTTTAGACTTATTCTCCTCCTACTTATCTGACTACTCTTTCACTGCCTTCTCTACTGGATTCTCAGGTCTTGCCCTCCATAGATTCCCTTCTTCTCCTCCAGATAAGAATTAACTTTCTGTTTGTTTCTTCAGAATTTCATTGTGAAAGCTTTTGGGGCTAACTCTCCAGTAGAATTTATCTTGGAAATGAAATCCTTTTCAGAGTTGCAAAGGTTTTGCTCCCAGTAATCTTTTTCCTTTCTAATGTTAGCTGAATTAGTTTTCTTTGTGCAAAAGCATTGTTGAAATTATATTTAATCACAATCATCCACTTTATCTTCCATGATTCTCTCTATCTATCTCTTTTTGGGTCATGAACTCTTCCCTATCTCTATATCCAAAAGGTAATTTCTTGTTCCTAATTTTTTTTTCCTTATGATTTCAACTCTTGTGTCCATTTCTTTCTTGTTCATTTTTAGTCTATGATTTGAGAAGTTGGTCTTTAGTAGTTTTTGCCAGATTCCTTTCAAGTTTTCCCGCCAGTTTTATTTTTTTATTTTAATTTTTAATCAAACGGTGATTTGTTACCACAGAAATTAGGGTCTTAGGGTTTATCATGTACTTGGCTACTGTATTTGGCTGCTTCTATATGTTGTGTTCCTAATTTGTTCCTCTCTCCTGTTGATTGTTACTTTGTAGTATAAATTGGTGTCTGCCAGGATCCATTACATCATATTCTTTTCTCATTTTTTTAAGATAAATTTTCAACCTCTTCTTACACTAGATTAATTTTTTTCTATATATCTATCAAGTAATTCTTTTGCAATTTGATTGGGAGGGCACAGAAGAAGTCCATGAATTTGGTAACTCCATTTTTGAAAGGATTAAATTATTAAGACAAATGAAGAAATTATTAAATTAACAGGTAGTCTATTTTTTGGAGGGAGTGCATTTAGGGTTATCTGGATAATTAGTTTCTTATCCCTGTATATTATGGCTCCATGCCAGGTTTGTGAACTGTTTCTCAAATTTCTTATCTATAGCATCTTTCTATATAGATTATCTAGAGTATATTCTTATGGCAATATTATCATCTGGAGTTTAAGGGGGTGAAGTAAAGAGATCAGGGACATGGCATCTTTCCTGCACATCTATGCCATGCTAGAGCAAAGTAAACTGCCTTTTGGTAACTGTTTGAACTGAACTTGATGACTTTCAAGTCTCTTCTTTCATCCCAACATCAAACCCGAACAGAAAGAGTTGGCATTAGAGCCATCTCCAACATCATAGGCTTTATTGTTGGCTACAATTTTAATGATTTTTTTCCCTCTTGTGAATTTCTGTGTCTCTTTAATGCTTTCTTGTTCTTATATTATAGCTACAATCTCTGGTAACTGGTTTGTTGGAAATAGTTTAAAACTTTTTGGCTAAATTTCCAAGATTCTAGGAAAATATTTTATGTGCTGTCAGAATTTGCTAAATGCAGTTGTCACTTCCACATCATGAGGGTTATGGGGGTTGCACATCCATGATCTGGAAAACCTGAGTAAAAATTTTTGGTCTGCCCTTTGACCTTAAAAAGAAGTCTGAATTATTATCATATTAAAAGATAAAATATATTGGTATTATACAATACTATACATATATTTTATGTATTTCTGAATTTCTAAACTTTTTCTATGCCATTGGTTGACCTTTGCATGTTATTTGTGGCTTGTGGCTTCTGTGAAACTCCCCCCAAATTCTCATTTAATTTCTTATATTAACTTGTAATATATCAAAACCATGATGGGGAAGGTCGTGATGTGGAAGGGATAACTATATACTCCATCCTTAGACTGGAATCCATTAATCCTATACCATACTCTTGAACTTGAAATCTCTTTCTCCTATGAGAGCTTCTTAAGCAACAGTCCAATTCCAAGAGCACCACTTTATTTAATTTTTTTTCCTCTGAGCCCTTGTTTTATAATCACAGAGCAGTCATGAAATAATATGGGTGAAATTAGCATTGTGCCCTAGACTGCACAAACCTCAATAATGTTCGCTAGATGTCTTCTGGTAGTATCATTTATCCATCTGTGCATAGTGATTAGTGCACAAGCATTTAGTAGTCATTAGATTTTGACAAGTTTTATAAAATTACTCATCTTGTCCTGGTTACAAGCCTGGTGAAGACATCTTCTTCATCAACATCATCATCATCATCATCATTAGTATTCTAACAAAATAATTACCTCTATATTTCTCAAGAGCAATACTTCCCAGTTACTTCTCATCTCTTCCATCATAGAAGCAAGTGGTGTCACAGTGGATAGAGGATTGTGCCTGGAATCAGAAAGATGTGACTTCAAATCTGGTCTCTGACACTTAAGAGATGAGCATGCATGCGTGCATGTGTGTGTGAGCGTGTGTGTGTGTGTGTGTGTGTGTGTGTGTGTGTGTGTAACCCTACTATTTGATCTCAGATTTCTGATTGAATCTCATTTCAAACTTTTTTTTTAAATCTTCCCTTTTTTGAATCATAGAAACCATACTTTTGAGTTTCTCACTCCCCCCCCCCCCACTTTATCAGTGGAGTTTGCAGAATTTTCTTTAAATTGGGGGGTTTTGGTTAACTTTCCATCATGATATCCTTTTTTATTGTATTTGGACTTTTCCTTAAAGTTTTATTTAATCTTCATTCTTCATTTCAATCTTTTCCAATCTTCATTTAAGAGCCTGTGTGTTGGTTTACATTTTGTGAGCTAGATTTCTACCAAAGCATTCTACCTTCATTTACTGATTTTTCATTCTTTCTCTTGCATATCCAGTTGTTTTCTCAGTTTTATCTCCTCACTCTCTTCTCCCTTTCACTGTAATATAGATTTCCAAGGCAACTGTAACTGCTACACATGGGGGATGTAAGGGAGGCAGCAGAAATCCCTGCCCATATTTATCTCATGGGTAGTTCCAGTTACGTTTCTTTTTTTCTTTCCCTCAATCACAGATCTCTTTTTTTCCTTTTATCATGCTTTCTTCTTGACTAAAGTCTCTACTGGCATGGACTCTTCTCCCTCCCTTCATTCCTTCTCCCTCTTAAGGCCATTTTTCCTTTCCTTTGTGTCATTGAGCAAGATCAATGTTTTCTTCCATTTTTCTAATGAGGTAAGGTTCAGCCTACGTCATTGCTGGACACAATATAAGGAGCCCAAACTACAAAGGAAAGAATCTGAGTAGTAAATACAGAAATACCTCAAAGGCAGTTAGTCCCAAGTTAAAGCCTTGGCTCTGACACATAGTGACTGTGTGTGTGTATATATACACATATTATATAAATTAGGTAGAAAGATATATACATACGTATAATATAACAGTAATATAGGATATCTATATAGATCTGTTGTAGTCAATGAGTACCGTAGAAGTCAAAACTAAGTGAATAACATCAGCTACTAAATAAAGTATCTATCTATCCAAGACATGTATATAGATACATGACAAAATTTTAGAGTTAAAAGGGCTATAGTTGGTCCAACTCATGTCTAAGCCAAATCATGTCTAAGAAAAAAAATTCATTCACAATATACATAAATAGTGATCATCCATTCTTTGTTTAGGTGCCGTGATAAAAAAAGGGATCACTTTGGGGTTAGAAAAATCTCAGTTTGAAACCGGCCTCACTTGTATCCCTGTGCCTAGCATAGTTCCTTACACATAGCTGGTACTCTATAATGATGATGAATTAAATCAATGATGATGTTGATGATTATTGACATGTTTGCAGTGGCTTAGCACAAAAAAGTACTTTATACACACAGCCATTTAATTATCATAAGAATACTGTGTAATTGGTAGACAGTACAAATGGCATGTGTCCTATTTTGATCAATCAGGTATGTGTTACTTAAAAAGGTTAAATAGCTAATTCAGAATGAAACAATTGGTAAATTGTGGAACAAGAACTTTATCTAAGGTCTACTACTTCTGAACACAATGCTTTTTCCATTATGGAATGGTACATCTCATGATTAATCCCAATATTAAATGGTAAATATAAGAATAAGGGCAACCTAGTGTAGTAGCTATAGCAGCAGCCTTGAATTTAGGAATGCCTGGCTTCCATTCCAGACAGATACGTTTTAGTTTGGTGACCATGGGCAAGTCACTTGACTTCTCTGTTCTCCAGACGGTGTGAGTTTTAAGTGGCAGTTGTGTCTCTGCACTGGCCAAGGAAAATTTGACACCAGAAGCTCCCAACCTAAGGAGATCAAATATTTGACACTCTCCACTTTTCTCCATCTAAACAAAACAGAAACAAAAACACGAGGATCAATGAATAACAATTAATTATGTGCCTATCATATGCTAAATATTGTGCTAAGGGCTGTGAAAACAAAGATGCAACCTATACCTCAAAGGTTTCTTCTCTCTACCACTTGTCAATCAATAAAATATTTAAAGACAGTTATTATGCCATACCTTCAATCTCTTACGTCAATGAATTAGCAAGTATTTACTAAGTGTCTAGTATGTGCTAGATTTCAGGGATAAAAATACAAAGAGCTCATATTCTAAAGGGAGACACAGCAAAGTCGCATATATGTAGTGTATATGTATATATGAAGCATAAATATATGCATGCATACATATGTACATACGATTTAAATAAAAGGTAATTTAGGAGGGAGAACAGTAGAAGTTGGGGAATCAGGATACTCTCAGTATTTCTAAAAGATGGTGTTTGGTCAGTATCTCAAAGAAAGAAGATCTCTATAATGTAGAATGTAATCCAGGTGTAGGAGATGATCTCTGCATAGCATAGGCATAGGTGTGGGAGATAGTATAATACAGAAGAACAGAGAGATAGCCTGTTTGTCTGGTTTGAATAGTGCAGGAGGGAGAATAATGTTCAATGCGACTAGAAAGGCAGGTTTGTGGTCAGATTATATAGGACTTTAATAGTTATTCAACAGTCTGGATTTTATTTCAGATACAGTAGAAAGTAACTGGAGCTTGATGCATACAGAAGTTACATAGTCAGATCTATTCTTAAAGAAAATTATTTCGGAAGCTGGGTGAAGAATCCGATGGAACAGTGAGAGACTGGAGGCAGGTAGATATACAAGGAGGTTGCTCCTTTGTGTATACACACATATGTGTGTATATGTGTATGTGTATATGTATGTATAGGTATAGGTGTATGTGTGCCTGCATGCACACACACACATATAGTTATATATGTCTGTATGTGTGTGTTTATCTGTCTATCTTTGTCTCTTTATTTAAACTATAGGTAAAAGATCCTGAGGGCCTGAACTAAGGAGGCAGATATGTGGAGAGAGGGATCAGATGTGAGAGGTACTGTGAAGGTATGTGGGGGAAGGAAGAGTAAGGAGTCCAGGATAACAGTGAGATAACAAGTGAGATAAACTAGAAGGATAGTAGTGTTTCCTGCCAAAATTGGGAAGTTTGACATAGTGGAGGGTTTAGGCGGAAAGATAATATGAGTTCATTTTTATATATATTTAAGATGTCTCAAGGATATCTATTTGAAAGCTTCAATACCTAACTGATAATATGTAATTTAAGCTCAGGGGAGACACTAGGGCCAGGTCTACATCTTAGAGTCAGAATTTTACTGGGAAACAAAAAATGGAGAGGCAACTTGATGTTTCCAATTTATTTATCCTAAGGTGAAACATTTGAAATGAGGTGCCTCATTTTCAAGGAAAAGTACCTAAATGTCATACCAACACTCGTTCAGTGTACATAGCCTTGTCCCTTGTGAGATATGAGGCAAGTTGTACACAGAATGCTTTCTTATAGTTAAGATTAAAAAAAGAAAAAAAATACTCCTCAACTGAGAAAGAACAAATTAAAATAACCAGTTGGATAATTCTAACTGTGATTAATTGAGAGGATTATAACCTTGGAAGCATAAGAAACTGCATCCATCTCCTATAGATATGACCAAGAACCTATAATTACATAAGTATATTTTTGCCTTTTTTAGAGATCATCACAGCATGAAAGAAAGGCAACTGGAGTGGGAAATATAGTATTCATAACATAATTCAGAAAAAGCTAATCTTACAGATGAATTAACTGATCATCAAAGCTCCTTTTAGAATATTTTTTCTCACTTTTCTTACAATTCTGTGGTCCTCAGAAGCTAACTGGAGAAAATTTGACTTAGTAATCAAAGGGTATTCATGGAAAGGATAGATCCTCATAATAGAGAGAAGAGTATCTAAAACATAAACTCCAAATAACCTTAGAACCAAGATGTCTACCAGCGACTAACCATTCCTCTTTCATTATAAAAATGACTTTGGAGTTGATTACATCAAAACATTTCATCATGGGCTTCAATCAAAGATATTCATATAAAATAATAGCAATGTATAGTGTTAAAACCCTATCCCAGAATGAAAACAACAGGCAATTCTAATAACCTGTTAAAAAAAATTTCTGAGCAAAAGTCATGCCCAAATTTTCAATATTGTTACTATGTTAGGACTCTAGGCAGACTCAATATTGATGGACTGAAAACTGAAATATTGGTGGACGGCAAGAAATGGTACTCAGACTGATACCAAGCATCATGAAATGTCTATAGAAGATAGGCTCAAAGTTTCTCAAAAAGGTTTAAATATTTTTCCAATGCTCATAGGACTTTTATCCTTGTTTGAATAAATGGACCTGAGACTCCAGGAGGGTCAACAATTGTCCCAAGTCCACAGAAGCAAACCATTATCAGAATAAAAATGACTATGTTTCCTCTTTATTTGTAGAATGGTTACTAATTTTTTTTTTAATTTAGCACTTCTTATTCAGTGTTCCCAATTATTCTCTCAGAATCAATTACAACCCTCTAACCATGTAACTTTAAAATATTTTTATCTGGTCTTGACCTTTCTCACAAAATCTGAAAATATATACATCCATCTAGAAAGTCCAATGTCCCCTCGAATTAAATATAAAATCTAATTTCTCACTAATGAACAATGTCTCTTTTTGCTTCTGTCTGTTTTTGTTAATGGTATCACCATACTCTCAACCATCTATTCTTTAAACATCTCTTATTATCTTTTATTTATCCTCTCTTCCTTCCCACTTACTATTAGTTTACTAAGTCATATTGATTCTAACTTCAAAATCTCTCTGACACAAATCCTCTCCTTTGCTTTCACCCTATGTATACCCTAGACTAGGAACAAACTATCTCTTATGCAGACTAATATTTTCCTAATGTATATCTGAGTCCTTTATTACTTCCAAAGCATCTTTCATACCAATATGTTATTAATCTTCCCAGTATACAAAGCTCTGATTGTGTCATCCCTTTCATAAAATTCTCCAATGTTTTCTAATTATTTGATAAATCTCAAACTTCTTATTATGTGATTTCAAGTCCTCCAAATTTGAACTCTCTAAGACATCAAATTCCAGAGCAGTCTTTGATTAGCATTAGCAGATGGTGTTCACTCATTGGGAATTCTCTGTACCAGTAAAAGCATAAATTCAGGATTTTAAAAAATGTTTAAAGGTAGGGAAGTTACTATCAACCTAATGTTTGCTCAGTGGAGAGCTTTTCCCCTGTTTCTCAGTGTCAATTTGCCACACTAAACTTGAGTCAACCCTAAAAGGTAAAGCAACACCTTGCTGCTATAATCACCTTCAACACAAAGATTACATAGAGATAACTAAGACCCACATATGGAATAATTCTTAAAAAGGTTGACTGTCATTTAACTTCTTTATAGGAACGTGTATATAGCTAACCTACACCAGGATGTGATTATGTTTAATTAGTATAAAAAGCTATAATATATATTTATATGTGATATGCCCAAGATTATTGGGAATCTAAATATTCTACACTGATCATCATCATCATCATCATCATTCTCTCCCTCTCTCTCTCTCTCTCTCTCTCACTCTCTCTCTCGCTCTCTCTCTCTTTTCAATAGTACTACAGCACTGCTGACTGGAGCCAATGCCTTTGGGGTTTGAAACTGCTAACCACAAAGAGACATCCCATTGTGCAGTAGCTGATCATAGCTCAGAGGTCCTGACCCAATAGAAAGAAATATGAAAGAATCTCAGTGGGTTCAGTGTTTCCTTATGCTCCTATCTTATGACTCTGAGACCTCCTAGGGTCTTTCATAGCCCTTGAAGTAAGACTTGGAATCAATCCTCTGTTAATCCTTCTGGCATGTTGATTGTAGGTTTTATCATAGCCATTTGAGAGAGCTATTCCATGATATAAAGCAAAAGAACACTGAGCTATGATAAGACTTGGCTATTTACAGGAATTACTGGATAGTTCAATATTTTTTATGGCTCAGAGTGGTTCTTGTGAGGAAAGAGGAATGTGCTTCTCCCTCTTCAAGGTTATGTGGCATTATCTTTAAAATGTTTCGGTTTCAGAGAGCAATGCTTTCATTCTACACAACTCTGTTCAGAATAAACTCATTTGTCAAATGATATTTTCTCCATATCACAGCCTTCTCTATCCTTTAAGTTCTAGCTCAACCCTATCATAATAAATTCCTTGACTACTCTGGCCCATTATGATTTCTTCCCTCTCTGCAATCATTTTGCAATAAGGCAATAAAAGATTTAATATCATTTCATATGATATCCTTCTCCAGTCATGTGTGTGTGTCTGTGTGTGTGTGTATGTGTGTGTGCATGAGAGAGAGGGAGAGAGAGAAAGGGTTTGGTTTGTTTCCTCAACTAGATTATAAATTCTTTGAGGCAAAGAACATGCATCAGTGAAAAAACTCCCTATGCTAGCTTGTGGTAGTCCAACATAATATTGTAATTGAGAAATGGGAACGTAAGCTTATTAAAGAGATGGCATCCCTCAGTTATAGAACAATAATTTTATGAATGAGACATTTTAGACAAGAAGGTTAATATGACATAGATAATCACTAAATGAGCAATCTGGGGACATTTAAAACACATTCATAAGTTTCGAAGTTCTAGGCTCATTGTCCCAGTCCTTTTTGTTTGGCTATGCAGCTAGCCACTCATGCAGCTATTGCTGCCACAGTGTTTTTCTTTATGTCAAAGGAATGCTTTAATTGTTTTTTGATGTGTGGATCATATGATTATTCTCACCCTAACAATACTTGGGTCACATTATACCAAGCAGATTGTTGCTGATTTCAGCAATGATGTAGAAGAAAGATGGTCTACAATGAGCTCAAGAGAAGCTGATGCAAAGTAACTAACAGATAGAGCCTAAATGAAATTATACTTTTTCATTAACCACTAAAATCCAGGAAGGAAGATGATGACAAGTAGATTTATGCAAATAAAATTGAATAACTTAGAAGACTTTCTTGTTGTTAAAAAAACTAATTAAAATGTATTTCCCTTTTTTCTCCGGATAACTGGCTATGTTATCGATTAGGGATATGTGAATCATAACTTGTTCTATTGATTCATTCATTTTGATAAATTATAAATAATTTGGAAAGCAGTTACCATTCCATTAATTTATCACTTGAAAAGAAGTAAACACTAGTTCAGCCTCATTGGTTACAGAAATGAGATTTTTCTAGGGAGGAAATGTGATCGAGGTGGGAAAAAAGGATAAGGATTGGGAATTAAAGCTCCATGGCCAGCTTCTCATTTAATTCATTGTGAGAACTTGAGTAAGTTACCTAATAACAATATACAGAGCAATAAGAATCCCTAAATTAAGAAGATCATCTTAATATTAATTTTTTTAGAAAAATTTTTGAGACTATTTTAGCACAAAATTGAAGAGGTTAAAGTGCAACAATAGGTGACATGTTTATAATACTTAAATTTTCCCTTAATACATCCCTGTGAAGTGGGATTTTTAGATGAGAAAATTGAGGCTCAGAAAAATTAACCGCCTTGTCCATGATCCCATGGCAAGCAAAAGGAAGAGTTGGGATTTGAACCTAAATGTGCTGAACTCTGTCACTCACTATGACATATTGTCTGTCCATAATGTTATTTTCGTATACCAAAGTTATAAGGGGCAGTTTAAAAAACATACACATTTATTGCAAAGCTGTCACAAAAACAGGACATGTTTTTGACCATTCTGGAAAAATAAATAAATGGACTGATTAGGTCTTCGTGACTCTGAGACTAGTGCTTATAGAGTAAGCCATATTGCCTTTCACTAAGAATAAATTAATAGGGATCTGGACTTGATGCCAGGAAGATCTGGGCTCAATTAAAACTTCTGACACATAATGTCTTGTGACCTTTGGCAAGTCATTTAACTTCCTACTGTCTGAGGTGACTTTCTATGAATATAAAGTTGTAAAGAATGTACAGACCTGCATTCCATTGTCCTAATTTGAGAGGTCCTTAAGTCAATGGAATCACAGGTGCAGTCCTTATGTCTTTGTATCTGCAGCTCTCAGCACAACTTTTTCATTATTAATATAAGGGGTAGGTATTCTATCATACACTGGGCACACTAACATTTATTTCTTCCAGGATTCTTATATACAAAGACCTTTCCCCTTAGAGATTATTAAAAAAAAAATTCCCTGGATCTCTGGATGCTTGTGCCATAAGATAAGTGAAATTTCTCCAATTGATCTCTACAAATATATAAGACAATTGAGAGAAATAATTATACCAATGATTTGGGGAGATTCAGATTTCCCCCTTTTTCTTTTTTTTTATTTAATTTAAATTTATTTATTTAACAATTTGGTTTTCAGCATTGATTTTCACAACAGTTTGAATTACAAATTTTCTCCCCATTTCTACCCTCCCCCCCACTCCAAGATGGCATATATTCTGGTTGCCCTGTTCCCCAGTCAGCCCTCCCCTCTATCACCCCCCCTCCCCTCTCATCCCCTTTTTGCTTCCTTTCTTCTAGGGCAAGATAAATTTCTACGCCCCATTGCCTGTGTATCTTATTTTTTAGTTGCATGCAAAAACTTTTTTGTTTTTGAACATCTGTTTTTAAAACTTTGAGTTCCAAATTCTCTTCCCTCTTCCCTTCCCATCCACCCTCCCTAAGAAGTCAAGCAATTCAACCTAGGCCACACGTGTATCATTATGCATAACCCTTCCACAATACTCATGTTGTGAAAGACTAACTACATTTTGCTCCTTCCCAACCCATCCCGCTTTATTGAATTTTCTCCCTTGACCCTGTCCCCTTTCCAAAGTGTTTGTTTTGATTACCTCCACCCCCATCTGCCCTCCCCTCCATCATCCCCCCTCCCTTTTATTTTTTTTTTATCTTCCTCCCTCTTCTTTCCTGTGGGGTAAGATACCCAACTGAGTATGTATGGTATTCCCTCCTCAGGACAAATCTGATGAGAGCAAGGTTCACTCATTCCCCCCTCACCTGCCCTCCCCCCTCCTCCCATAGAACTTCTTCCTCTTGCCACCTTTATGCGAGATAATCCACCCCATTCTATCTCTCCCTATCTCCCTCTCTCAGTATGTTGCTCTCTCATCCCTTAATTTCATTTTATTTCTTTTAGATATCTTCCCTTCATCTTCAACTCACCCTGTGCCTGCTCTCTCTCTTTTACATATATATATATATACATATATACATACGTACACATACATACATATACACATAGATATATACATACATACACATTCACTTGTATATATACATAAACATATATTTATATATATATATATATATATATATATATATATATATGCATATTCCCTTCAGCTACCCTAATACTGAGGTCTCATGAATCATACACATCATCTTTCCATGCCCCCTTTTTCTTTTACCTTTATTTTAATACCTTAGTTCAGGGGTGGTGAGCCTGTAGCCTGGAGGCCACATGTGGCCCTCTAGGTCCTCAAGTGTGGCCCTTCGACTGAATCCAAACTTCAAAGAACAAATCTCCTTAACAAAGGGATTTTGTTCTTTAAAATCTGGAGTCAGTCAAAAGGCCACACCCAAGTATCTAGAAGGCCACATTTGGCTTCCAGGCCAGAGGCTCCCCACACCTGCTTTAGTTTCTGAAGGTTGAATTAATCTTCTCTGCTTTCCAGACCCCACCCAGGTGAGGCAGCCATTATATTTAACTCATGTTTGGATGGAGATAAATACTTGGAATAGATTGCCCAAGGTTGGAGCTAACTTATAACTAAATGATGTAATCAAAGTTCAGGTCCAGCCCCTCATTGTAATATTCATTCTCTCAATAATAAGTTAAGTAATAAGAGCTGATTGCTGGGATGGAGCAAAGATGGCCCAGTGAAAGCAGGGACTCATCTGAGCTCAGTACCTCAAAAAGTGAATTTGAACAAATTTTAGAGTGGCAGATTTCCAGCCCAGGACAGCCTGGAAGGTTGATGGGAAGGATCTGTTGCACCAGGGTGGGAGAGCGCACCAGGGCAGACTTGGCCATAGCAGAGTGGGAACAGCCCTGATGGACTGAATCACCAGTGGCAATGGCAATTCCTGAACCTCTCATCTCAGTACGCTGTCAGAGCAGGGTGAAAGAGAAGTGAAGGGCTTTCAATGGCAGCAGCTACTCCTGGAGCTATCAGCCCACAGACTACATGTTTGAAAGTCACCTACTTGAACTTCTGGGAGCCAAGATGGTGAAGTAACCGCAAGTGCTCTCACCCCAGCTCGTTTCCTCGAAAAACCTAGAGAATATTGCCCCAGTTAAAATCCTGGAATATTGGAAACAACAGAAGGGGTACAGCAGTCTTTTAGCTTGGGAGGCTAGGGAGATTGATGGCAAGTGTCCCTCTTGCTGTGGCTGAAGGGGTCCAGTGCAGGACCAAAGTTGTCTCAGCAAACCCCACCTCAGCAGACCAGCAAGAGATCCTGAGGCCCAGGGGTGTGGAGCTAACAAGCACCAGGACCTCAGGTTTGCCTTAGCACAGCCCAGGGAATCTGCAGGCACCAGCACACTTGGGCATTCACCAGAAGTTGAGCCTATCCAGGTTCTAGCATAGCCCTAGGGGATAAGGGGAGTTCAAGCAGCCAGACTACCCCTCCCCCACATCTCAAACTGTGAGCTTCAGTGTGACCCACAGGGAAACTCAGAAAGTCTTCACCTAGCCTTGGCTTTGGCACATACCTGCCAACCCCAGCTTGGCACCAGATAAGCTGCAGCATTATCTAGTTCTAGCTGACAGAACCAGAGGCTACAGCATGCAAAGCCAGTAACTAGGATCCTACCTCTCAGCATAAGAAGCATGGGACAGATCCCCCTGTGCCCCAGAAGCAGACATCCACTTAAAAAGCCAAGAAAAAGACAACCACCATGAACAAGAAGCAAACTAGAAAAGTAAAGAACATAGAATCTTACTACGGGGATAGGGAAGATCAAAATACAAATTCAGCAGAAGACAGCATTGACACTATACCCACATCTGAAACCTCAAAAGGGAATATGAACTGGTCTCAAGCCCAAAAAGTATTCTTTGAAGAAGGAATTTAAAGCTAAATAAGAGAGGTAGAAGAAAAATTGACCAATAATATTAAAAAAATACAATTGACAAAATGAAAAAAAAAATTCACTGAAGAGAAAAACTCCTTAAAAAGTAAAAGTGGCCAAATGGATAAGGAGGTACAAAAGTTAATTCAAGAAAACAATTAGTTAAAAATTAGAATTGGGTAAACAGAAACTAATGACTCTATGAGGCATCAAGAATCAATCAAACAAAATCTAAAGAATGAAAAATTAAAACAAAATGTAAAATATCTCATTGGAAAAACAATTGACCTGGAAAATAAACCCATGAGAGAAAATCTAAGAATTATTGGTCTATCAGGAAGCCATGATGAAGAAAAAAAAGAGCCTTCCCCAAGGTCCCAGATGCAGAGGGTAAAATAATCATTGAAAGAATCCACTAATCACCTCCTGAAAGTGATCCCAAATTGAAGATGCCAAGGAACATTATAGCCAAATTCTAGAATTGTCAAGTGAAGGAGAAAATACTGTAAGAAGCACGCACCACCCCCCCCCCCAAAAAAAAAACAATTAAAATATCATGGAATGACAGTGTCAGGGTCACTCAGGAACTTGCAGTTTCTAGATTAAAAGATCAGAGGGACTGGAATATGATATTCCCTAAGGCAAAGAAGCTTGGACTAGAACCAAGGATCAACTACCCAGCAAAATCGAGCATAACTTTTCAGGCAAGGAGATGGAAATTCAGAGAAATAAGGGATTTCAAGATCTTCCTGATGAAAAGGCCAGAGCTCAATGGAAAATGTGATCTTCAAATACTAAGACTTAAGGGAGGCATAAAAAGGTAAACAGGAAAAAAAAGTTAAAAAAAAACTTTTTATGGAATAGGGGCAAAATGTTTACATCCCTATAATGGAGGATGATACTTGTTAATCTTGAGAACAGTATATTTATTACGACATTTAAAAGGAATATACATAGATAGAGGGTATGGATATAAATTAACAAAGTTGATGATTAAAAAAAAACTAAGGGGTGCAAAGGGATTATAATGGGAGAAGAGGAATGCAGGAGGCAGAAAAGCAAAAATTACATCATATGAAGAGGCACAAAAATATATTATAGTAGAGGAAAAGAAGGGAGAGAGATGAGCATTGTTTGATCTTTACTCTCATTAGATTTAGTTCAAGGAGGGAATAACATACGTAGTTAAGTATAGAAATCTAACTTGCCCTACAGGCAGTAGGAGGGGAAAGGGGAGAGAAAAGGGAGGGGGGTGTAATAACAATTCTGCCTGCCACTACTGTGGCTATGCAAGGCCAATAACACAAGCACACAGAAGGGCTGCTATCACAGGGAAAGCTACTTTAAGAGGTTAACAATCTCACTTTAATTAAATACACATATATCATTCACTTAATTCAGGGGAAAAAACCAGCACCCTGAACTTCAGAGAAAACACAAACAGATATTACAAGCAGAAATTATATGAACAAAGCAAAATAACACAAATAAGCAGACAGGCTTCTATCTGTCTGTCCAAGCAGTACATAAACAGTTACCAGAGAGAGAACCACCGAAATCTGCGTTTTCAAAGCTGGGGGCTCCAATGGCTATTCAGAGTCTTATCTGGCCAAATCACCAACACTCTTCCAATGAGTGTGCCCCCAAAACAAAACACCAATATAGGATCTTATATACACCTGACAGGGCCCTGGGACACTTCATTACCTCAGAGCTGAGATGCATTGAAACAAAAAACAGCAAAAAGTCCTATTCTGCTTGCCATTACATTTGAAAGGCAAGACTCATCAAAGGTACTTGATTACCTCCGTGCTGAGAAGCACTCTAAAACAAAAGACAAAAGGGTCCCACTTTACCTGCCCCATTCAAACAAAAGCAGGACTCATTAAAGGCACTTGATGGCCTTAGCATTCCAAAAGAGAAGAACAGCAAAAAGTCCCACCCTGATTACCATTACAGGGAGTGGTTAAAAGAGAGAAAAGAAGTAATAAGGGACAAGAGGAAAAAAAAAGGGAGGGGGCCTGATAGAAGGGCAGGAAGATTGAAGAAGGTGGTGGTCAAAAGTGAAACTCTTTTGAGGAGGGAAAGGGAGAAGGGAGAAATAAAAGTATAAACAGGTGGGAAATGGGATGGAGAGAAAGACACAGATAGTAATCATAACCATGAATGTGAATGGGATGAACTCTCCCATAAAACAGAGGTGGATAACAGAATGGAATAAAAACTGTAATCCTACAATATGTTGTTTACAAGAAACAGATTTGAAACAGGCAGATGCACACAGGGTAAAGGTAAAAGGCTATAGTAGAACATATTATGTATTAGCTGAAGTAAGAAAAAAAAAAGCAGGGGTAGCAATCCTAATCTCAGACAAAGCAAAAATGAAAATAAATCTAATCAAAAGAGATAAGGAAGGAAACTATATTATGCTAAAAGGCACAATAGACAATGAAGCAATATCATTACTTAACATATATGCACCAAGTGGTATAGCATCCAATTTCTTAGAGGAAAAGTTAAGGGAGTTACAGGAAGAAATAGACAGCAAAATTATACTAGAGGGGGACCTCAACCTCCCCCTCTCTGAACTCGATAAATCTAACCTCAAAATAAACAAGAGGTTAAAGAGGAGAACAAAATTTTAGAAAAGGTAGATATGATAGACCTTTGGAGAAAATTGAATGGGGATAGAAAAGAATATACCTTCTTCTCAGGGGTACATGGCACATACACAAAAACTGACCATATACTAGGGCATAAAAACTGCACAATCTAGTATAGAAAAGCAAAAATAGTCAATGCATCCTTTTTAGATCATGATGAAATTAAAAATTATATGTAATAAAGGGCCATGGAAAGATAGACTAAAAATTAATTGAAAACTAAATAATCCAAACTTAAAGAATGAGTGGGTCAAACAACAAATCATGGACACAATCAATATCTTCATTCAAGATAATGATGATAATGAGACAACATACCAAAACTTATGGGATGCAGTGAAAGTGGTTCTTAGGGGAAGTTTTATATCTCTCAATTCCTACATGAATAAAATATAGAAAGAGGAGACCAATAAATTGGGCATGCAACTGAAAAAAGCTAGAAAAAGAACAAATTGAAAACCCTCAATTAAATACCAGATTAGAAATATTGAAAACTAAAGGAGAGATTAATAAAATTGAAATAAAGAAAGCTATTGAAATAAAGCTAAGACCTGGTGTTATGAAAAAGAAACAATAAAATTGATAAACCTTTGGTCAATTTGATATAAAAAAAGAAAGAAGAAAACCAAATTACCAGTATCAAAAATGAAAAGGGTGAATTCACCTCCAATGAAGAAGTTTAAACAATAATTAGGAATTATTTTGCCCAATTGTATGCCCATAAATATGCCAATCTTAGGAAAATGGGTGAATATTTACAAAAATATAAATTGCCCAGACTGACAGAAAAGGAAATTGAACAAGCCATCAATGAACTCCCTAAGAAAAAATTTCCAAGTGAATTCTATCAAACATTTAAAGAAAAATTAATTTCAATACTTTATAGACTTTTTGGGAAAAGAGGAGAAGAAGGAATCCGACCAAATTCTTTTTTGACACAAATATGGTACTGATACTTAAACCTGGAAGAGACCAAACAGAGAAAGAAAATTATAGATGAATTTCCCTAACCAATAGTGATGCAAAAATTTTACATAAAATACTAGCCAAAAAAGATTACAGTACTGTGTACATAGTAACAGTAATATTGTAAGCTTATCAGCTGTGAATGACTTAGCTATTCCAGAAATACAATAATCCAAGACAACTCTGAAGGACTTATGATAAAAAAAATGCTATCCATCCCCAGCAAAAGAACTGATAGTGTCTGAATACAGATTGAAGCATATTTTTTCACTTTATTTTTATTGAGCCTTTTTTTTTGTTTCCTTTCACATTACTAAATCTGTTTTGTATGACTACACATGTATAAACTATATTGAATTGCTTGCCTTCTCAATGGGAGTAGAGTGAGGAAGCATGACAGGAGAGAATTTAGAGCTCAAAGTTTTAAAAATGAATGTTAAAAATTGTTTTTACATGTTACTCAGGAAAAATGCTAAATAAAATGAAAAAAAGTCACAGAATCCAAATGGAATTCTGAACTCTTCTAACAGGACAAGCACTCTCTATTCAAAAGAAAAGACAAAACAAAATGCACCCTAAACATGAATGTGACTCCTAAGAAAGAGATTGAACTTTTGGTTGTCTAAAATGAGCCTCTCAAAAACTGGATGAGGGCTCTGCCTTTAGCTTTGAGGAATGGCTCAGGTGAGGATGGAGTTCTTGCCTCTCCCTCTCCTATACCTAGTCCTATATTGTAGTTCAGGTTCAATTTTGATCCTAAATAAATCTTAGCTTAGCATTCTGGGAATGGTATGGCTTATAGTAAATAGTAAATTAGACTATAGCCCACAATTATTTAGTGTTTGCCAAATAGGGGATCTGAAAAAAAATGTACTGAATATATTGAATAATACAATTCAGTTATGGAACAGGTAATTTGTTTTTAGACACTAGAAATAAGGCAAATAAAAATGATCGCTATACATTAACAGAATTAATAGGATTACAAGGATTCAGTAGCTTAACTGTAAAATACAGTTACAATTGTCTAGAATGCTAATATTTAACCTTCTTCAGAACATAAAGCATCTCTATATGGTTATATTTATGTTTTATATTTAACCAATGTTCAGCCATGTCTAATTAAGCTGTTAAGCTTGGGTCATTTTCCTTTCAGCAGACAAATTCTCTGTCCTTTCTGCTAAGATTAGGATGCCCTTGATGCAACAGATCATTCCTCTTATTAGTCCTAGGATTTTTGGTTACTTTGAAATTGCAAGATTATCACCATGGAGTTTCCAGGAGCCAAGCTGGTGGAGTAAGCAGTAAATCACAGTCACTCTCCCATATTCAGTTTTGAACAACTGCAAAATAATGCCCCAAAACAAATCCTCCAACAGCAGAGCCAGCAGAAGAATAGGGTGGAGCAGTCTTTTAGCCCAGAAAACTTGGAGGATTGACAAGAAAGGTCCATCTCACTCAGGGAAAAAGGAAGCACATTCCAGAACAGGAAATGTCCCAGCAAGCCAGCAGCAAGCTCCACCTCAGAAGATCAGCAGGAGAACCTGAGCCCCAGTGTGGTGGAGCAGGCAAACACCAAAACCAGGTCCCCCATGTGCCTTAGCAAGCCAGGGGAACGTGCAGACTCCAGCTCTGAGAACCAGCATGTACTTCAGTGCAGCCCTCAGTGGGCAGGCACAGAGAACTGAGTCAAATTTATAAGAATACAAGTTATTCCCCAATTAATGAATGGTCAAAGGATATGAATAGGCAGTCTTCAGAGGAAGAAATTAAAGCTACCTATAGTTATATGAAATAATGCTATAAATCACTATTGATTAGAGAAATGCAAATCACATCACACCTATCAGATTGGTTAATATGACAAAACAGGAAAATGATAAATGCTGGAAAAAATGTGGGAAAATTGGAACACTAATGCATTGTTGGTGAAGTTGTGAACTGATCCAATCATTCTGGAGAACAATTTGGAAGTATACCCAAAGGACTATAAAACTGTACATACCTTTTGACCCAACGATGTCACTTCTCTGTTTGTATCACAAAGACATCATAAAAATGGAAAAGCACCCACATGTACAAAAATATTTATAGCATCTCTTTTTGTGGTGGCCAAGAATTAGAAATTAAAGGAATGCCAATCAATTGGGGAGTGACTGGATAAGTTGTGGTATATGAATGTAATGGAATAGTATTGTTCCATAAGAAATGATGGGCAGGCAGACTTCAGAAAAATCTGGAAAGGCTTATATGAATTGATGCTGAGTGAAGTAAGAAGAACCAGGAGAACATTGTACACAGTAACAACTACAGTGTGCGATGACTAACTGATAGACTCAGCTCTTCTCAGCAATGCAAGGATCTAAGACAATTCCAAAAAACTCATGATGGAAAATGCTCTCTACATCCAGAGAAAGAACTATGGAGTCTGAATGCAGATGGAAACATATTATTTGCTCTCTCTTTTGTTGTTGTTTTGTTTCTTTTTTCTCATTGTTCCTCCCATTGGTTCTAATACTTCTTTACAACATGACTAATGTAAAAAATATGTTTGATATGAATTTATATATAGAGCTTATAATATTACATTGCATGCTGTCTTGGGGAGAAAGGAGGAGAGGAAGAGGGAGGAAATTCACAACTCAAAATCTTATGGAAGTGAATGTTGAAAGCTAAAAATAAATTATTCTTTTTCAAACGAAGAAATGCAAACTACTAATAAAACTGTTTCATTACACTAATAATAAGAGGAAAAAGTTAAATAACTCTGAGCTTTCACTTCACATCCCCTAAAGTGACAAAGATGATACAAATGGCACACTAAAGAACTACTGGTGGAATTACTACAACTTTTGTGAAATATAATTTGAAATTTTCTAAGAGTAATTACAAAATTGTTCATGAGATTTGGCAATGTAATCCTCCATTAGTCACATGCCTCAGTATTCTTAAAGATAAAATAAAAGATCACACATATTGAAAAATTTTTATAGTAGCCAAAAAGTGGGAAGCAAAAAAATGTTCTATTAATGTAATGAAATGCTTTTGGTTTGTAAAAATGAAAAAGGACTCCATAGAAACATGAGAAGACAGGCATGAACTAATTCCAAAAGAACTTTATAGAAACTTCCAGTGTCTCCCAGGACATTTTGAAATTGCTTGATCCTATAGGAATGGTAAACTTTCTGGTTCCTTAAGGGCATATAGTGGCCCAGTATGAAATAATGTATATGAAAAATATAGAGAATCATAGAAATATATATGTGAATTAATGCAAAATGAAGTAGAACTAGGAAAAAAACACAATTGCTACAATAGGAATGGGAAGAATAACAACTCCAACAAAAATAAATCTGATTGTTATAAGGTTATAATAACTAAGCTCTGTCCTATATAGGAGAATGTGCCTCCCTTCTTTATGGAGGTAGGGTGAATATTTTGTGAATAAAATATTGCTTTTTTCTGTTTGATATTTTGGTTAGTTTTGTGGAACTTTTATCTTTTCCTCTTTTTTTTGTTATTCATTACAGAGGATGATTTTCCAGGAGATGAAGTAAAGATATATTTAGAAATTAAAACAGGAGGAATTCATATAGGTACATAATCCACTACCAAGAAATGTAACAAGATTATTTCATTACCATTCTTTATATTTGCTTTCTGGAATTTTGCTAATTCGACAATACACACATTCTCCCAAAGTTCACTTTTGAAATTGGATATCAGAATTGTTCTAGGCATGGATGGGGCTAGATGCAATCAATACTTTTTTTTTCGGTCTGCACTCCCAGTGAACACAATTGAGCAAAAGGGTTATGACTAAAACATTTTCTAATCTTCAAACAATGGAAACATCAAGCCACAATGCTGGATCTACGTCTCCACTGATATCCTGAGAGGGCTATTTAATTTTGCAGCTAGCCATGTATAATTCGAATGTGACACATTAACAAATGAATGGGTAGTCCATCACCTTGGCTTCCTGTCAGGATTTGCTCTCCTGGTGCCTTTGGGCATGGCAGAGATAACATCAACCCATTCATAGCAAGATCTCAAGAAACTACAGACTTAAATGTGGACTGATGAAGACAGCAGTTATGAACTAGGGAAATAAATTGTCTCATAGAAAACAATATGCATTTGAATAACATAGAGGATTAAAGACCTTTTATTTAGATGCCTCTAAAATCCCAGCTGTTTTGGATAGACCATTGAATATCTATTTTGGAGCTCATTTATTTTATTTGAAATCAGACCACATTTTACAATGGGTAAATAATTAAAAATGCCAAATTATGATGTGAGTTTTTCCTCTATTGTATGCATTTTATGCTACGATGGATCTTCTATTAGGTGGTTGTACTAAACCCTATGATTTCAAAACTACCTGAATTTATAAGTTCTAAATAAAGAAATGAAAGGACAATTAAATGTCATCATTCATGTGTATTATTAAAATATGCATTTGTATAATAAGGATGGAAATTAAGTTCCTTCCTGATTTGAAATTATATGAAATGGTGTACTCTCAGCATACATCTAAGGTAGAAGTTTGTTTTGCACGAAAAGTGCTTACCATCCCAATATGGATGACTTTTTGTTCACGGACAGGGAGGATTTCTTTTTATTTTTCAAATACATTTTTCTATCATTATAAATTTGGACAACAGTTTTTTCAGTACTGTATCTGGTCTCCTAAGACACATAAAGGATCTTCTGTGTCCTCCTCTGAGGGTATGGAAAAACAGAATAAGAATAATTCATTACCCCACCAATCTAGTAGAGTGATCAACTACCACTTCCTCCAGAAGAGAAAGGATTGAGAAGTAGGAAATATAGTAAGCCAAACTTGTGATAAATTTTCTCGGTGTAAATGAAAAGTATTCTGACACTTATGCATCATATACAGATTTACCCCACATGCCAACAGGACATACTTCTGAACTACAGATTTAATAGAGTTCCAGATATTAGTAATTTCTGTTGTCTTCTAAAACTTGCCATCCTTCCATATTTCTCCTTTTGAAAACAGCAGCTAGTTTTACATGTTCAACTAATCAATGAAGTATTTATTATATGTTTATTATATAGCAGGCAATATGATAGTCACTAGATTTACAAAGGCAATAAAAGAAATATCCTCATTAAGGGATTTATATTCTATTGCAGAGATAGAATATATGCATACAAATAATATTTATTAATTTATTGTTATGCAATAAATACATAATACATTTATCATGCAATAAAAACATAAGCATAAGTATGTTTTGAGGGAGCAGAAAAGCATTAAGATCTCAGAGCAAGGTCAACAAAGGCTTCTTGTTGCAAGTAATACTTGAAGGGAGCTATGAAGGAAACTAGGGTTTCCAATAGGTCAAAATGATGAGAGTGTGTACTATAGGCATGGGAATGTCTCTGGAGTGCTGCATTTGAGGATCACCGAACAGGGTAGTTTTGCCTTTGTAAAGAAGCATAATGTATTAAAAATCTGGAAAGATAAGTTCAAGCTAGACCATGAAGGACCTTCAATGCCACGCAGAAGAGTTTATATTTTACCCTAGATATCACTGGAAGCCACTAATATAAGAGCTTCATTCATTAGCACCTGATTTGGCATTTCTCATAGAGGCAGCCAGAAAAGTTGAAAGAACAATGAAAAAGGGCTAGCCTTAGAGGGGAGATGGGCAAACATTCACAACATTTTGGGTCAAGAACAAAAAA
This sequence comes from Trichosurus vulpecula, assembly GCF_011100635.1. Taxonomy (NCBI): domain Eukaryota; kingdom Metazoa; phylum Chordata; class Mammalia; order Diprotodontia; family Phalangeridae; genus Trichosurus; species Trichosurus vulpecula. Next base: position 179,995,283 of record NC_050579.1, read on the forward strand.
AAATTGCTCTGTAATTAGGGATAAATTACTTTGTTCTTAGGGATCTTTCCTGGGGAGAGAAAAAGTGAAACAGGGTGCTGCAAAGTAGTATCAACCAATGTGGATCACCAATGCCAAGTCATTCCATCAATCAGTTCCTTTCAAGTCCCACAACAACTAAGATTGACAGCTAAGGTGGCTGGGGCAAGTTTATACTGATGAATCTTGCTATCTAATAGTCTATGCAGAGATCTGTGGACAGGTACTCAGGCAGAGGTTATAGATTCCTATTTGGAAGAAGAAAAATCTCTTCTAGACACCCTTGACTAAGCTTGTCATTTGGTTTTTCATAGTAAAAGCAAATATTCTGAAATATAGTCAGAGAACAATAAGTTCATATTTGAATAACTGGAGGGGGAAATCTGGAAATACTCAAATTTGGTGATTTTTTCCTTTTACACTTGAAATACACTATAGTCTAATTTCAGTAATTGCTGTTTGTTTTATGGGAATGTCGTGGAAGAACAGTATGTATTGCTTGCGGATTTCACACTACTAGGGAAATAAGCAATGCCAGATAAGCAAGGCTGAGAAAATAATTAAGATGCCTCTCTTGTGCTATTAAGGAAGAAATATAACCCTTCTCATCAGTTAATATTTATGGAGAAGCAAAGATTTGCCAGGGACTGTATGCTGACTGGAAAACAGTCCAACAGCCCCAAATAAGAATCTGTGTCAGACTATTGTAAGTCTCCCAGCACACTAGATATATTCAAGCAGAGTTTGGGTCACCATTTCTCAGGGATGTTGGAGGAGAGAGGCGTATAACATTGAACTAAATGGCCTCTGAGGTCTCTCACAGCTCTGAGGATGACTAGAATGCCAAGTTGTTTCTGCTTAGCTTGTCTTGAAGGTCAGAAGCCAGTAGAGTTATGGATCTTAGTAGGAAACAGAGTTGGAATTGCTGTAGAATGGAATGGAATGGGGAGAGTATGAATATTCTTTGATATCATTTAATTTCAAATTTGGAAACTAAAATATAGTTACAAGTACATTCCAGAATGGGTTTCTGCCTCAAATTAGGAAAAGAAAGGACTGGGATACAACAAAAATACAAGGTATTATTTTTTATTTTTTCCTCTTCAAAAACTTTGGGTATGGGCATCCCAAAATCACATAAAAGGGTATGATCACATGGTCATAGTATTTAGAACTAGAAGAAATCTTAGAAACAGGATCCTAGTCTCCCTTTTGATAATGAAGATTTGCAAAGCATTGTAAAAATGTTACTTTTAATCCTTATAATGACTTTAATAGATGCGAATGTCATTTCCATTTTTCAGATGAAGAAATTGAGAGTGAGAGCAGTTGAGGCTGGTCCAGGGTCCACAGAGAAGAAATTGCACATTGCGATTTGAACCCATGTCTTCTCACTCTAATTCCAGTGCTTTTGCCACTTCACCAAGTTGCTTCATTGGTGAAAGATGCTAAATGATTGAAGAAAAACTACGATGAATTAGATATAATTATCTGTGGGAAATTAAACTGCATGATAAATATAAAACCTTCCAAAGATGATGGGGGTGGGTGGGGCAGAAATTATGTTTTTCTTAATGTTACTGTTCAAGGAGTGTAGGATGAACACACCAGAGATAATTCTAATAATCTTATTCATTTTGGTAACCTTCTAATTTGTTCTAGATTTTTCTATTTGAAAGGGGTTTCGTACCTTTTTGGTTGTTTCAAAAATATTATAAACCATATCATCAAGTTTATTTTGATATAAGAGGGGTCATTGAATGTCTTATTAAAAAGAAATCTAAACTAGCAAAAAAAAAGCTAGAAGTGAGATTTTTGTTTTGTTTTGTTAGTTCTATCTAGGTACTGGTTCTTTCTTATTTATTTAGTACTTCTATACATTAGGCTGAGGAAGAACATTCTCCGACTGTATACACTATCCAGGAAAGATAAAGAGAGACTGATGTCTTCAATGCCAGAAAACAGTTTGCTTAGGATTTATCAGGCATAAAAAGCATGCTTGTTTAGCATGGATTATCATCTGTGTCCTGTCCTGACTTTCATTCATCCTTTCTTATTTCTTACAAAACTGTGAGTAGGAAGGAGGTTATTTTTCCAAATCTTCAAGCAATTCAAGCATATCATTTCTTTATCTGGATGCCAACTTTAATCACCTTCTTCTTAAAACATAATTTTAAAGATTTAGAAATCAGGCTAAATTAAACATCTTTCCTTGACATCTAAAAAAATAAGGTTATAGCAGGGTATGGTACTCTACCCTTTTAGTTCCTATTAATGAAGGACAAGAAGGCTAGTATATCACATGAATTTAGTAGTTCTCAGTTGCATTATGGTTAAAACCAAATTGGTGTCTGCACTAAATATTGTACCAATATAGTGATCCCCTGGGAGCTGGGGATCATCAGGCTTCCTAGGTAGAGAAAAGAGGACCAGGTAAAAAAAAAAAAACGGAGCAGGTCAAAGCTTCCAGCAATTCAGCACTAGGGTTGGGGCATACTATATTTACAATCTAGCCAAGACAGGGAGACAGCCCAAAAAAAAAAGGGTGGCAGATATCAATGAATCAATCAACAGGCATTTATTAAGCATTCACTATGTTTTAAACACTACACTAAGTCATAAGGAAACAAAGAAAGACACGTCCAGGCTCTTGCCCTGAAGAAGCTTACACTGAAGTGGGAAAGAAAACAAAAAAAATTAGATACTTGCAAAGTGAATACAGAATAAATGGAAGGTGATATTAGAGATAAAGGGAGAAAGGGACTAACAGCTCAAAGACCTGGTGGTGGCAGAACTAGAAAAGGCCTCCTGTGGAAGGCTGCATTTGAACTAAGTCTTAATTGAAAACCAGAGACTCTAAGAGGTAGTAATGATGAGGGAGAAGTTTTGAGAACAGGGAATACCTAAAACAAAAGCACAAAGAAACAGAGACATCAATGTGTGTGTGTGTGTGTGTGCGTGTGTGTGTGTGAGTGTGCATGTGTGTGTGTGTGCATATTTGTTCTTCAGTCATTTTCCAGTTATGCCCAACTCTTTGTGATCTCATTTAGGGTTTTCTTGGCAAAGATACTGGAGTGGTTTGTCATTTCCTTCTCCAGCTTATTTCATAGATGAGAAACTTAAGTGACTTGTCCAGGGTCACAAACCTAGTAAGTGTCTGCTGTCACATTTGAATTCAGGAAGATTAGTCTTCCTGACCATAGATCTAGTGTTCTATATACTGGGTCACCTTGCAGATAGATTAGATAGACAAAGAGATAGATAGATAGATAGATAGATATGTAGACAGACATAGATAGATATTTAGATAGACAGATAGATAGATAGATGGATGGATGGATGGACAGATGAACCGACAGATGGACAGACAGACAGATAGCTAGATATTTAGACAGATGGATAGACAGATAGATAGACAGACAGACAGACAGACAGACAGATAGATAGAACTCTGTGTGTGTGTATCAGACTGTGGCTTAGTTGCCATTTGCTTCTTTCTCCTTAACCTGTTAAAACATCACTTCTATTATTAAAGCAGCTCTAGAAGTCTTTTCCAAATGTCAAAGCCTGACTCTTGCCATGCCAAACCTAGACTTGTTATTTACAAGGCTGAGTTCCCTTTTTTTCCTCATGTACCCCCTTGCTGGTCAAATCCAGTTTAGCTGAATTAGTTTTCAATGATTTGTCCCTTGTTATTTTTCTAGTTATTATGCTTATATACTACGTAGAATGAAATTCTTTGAAGTCATGGACTACTTCATTTAAATTCTTTTACGGCCAGCACCTAGCACATAGAAAACACTTAATAAGATCTACCTTTCACACATATATGTGCATTGCATTTATTTGTGTTCAATCGGATGTTGATTTATATTACTATTTTTAAGAAAGCACTTTTAAAACTTATGAATACTATGTAAAAGTGAATTACTAATATTCTTTTGCCTTCATAATGTCCATATATGAGTATCTCTTTGTGGATATTATTTATGTGTCTGTACACACACACTTATCTATGCCAGTAGATATATGCTATATACACATATATATTTTTATGTGTGTGCATATATATGTATATATACACATAAAATGCACACATGTATGTACATATGTACATACATGTGAATTAATTTTGGGTTGGGGCAAGGTCTAAACACATGGATTTATTGATGTCAAAAGCAATTTGTGAGAAAACTCTATGCAATAAAGATAAACAAATGCTCTGAAATTTAGTTTCAGTGAATTGCTCATAGTGATATAACATTGACTTTCCTGGAGTCATTAAGCCAGTATGTACCAGAGTGAGGACTTGAATGTGAATGCTGCTCTTCCTTACCACAGGACTGGCTCCCTAACTACACAAGTCTCTCTCTATATAAACTTCTGCATATATGTATAGTTAATTAGTGAGTTAGATCCATTCCAGGGTGAAATGTCAAAGGAGGATGTTAGTAGAAGACAAGAACATGCAAAGGCTTTAATCACATGCCAAAGATCCTATTTCACTTGACCAAAAAGACAAAGTGTGGGACAATAGGAAACCTGAAAGAGGAAAACAATTGTGTAACAAAAATGACATATTAAATGCTAGAATGAATGAAAACAAAAACTTAATGAAGTGTCTGAGTACAAGGAAATGGGACAGTTGTGAGAACTTTGAACTGAGAAAGTTTGAATGGTATTTCAAACTTTTCTTTTTTGGTATTGCCAACAAACCTCAGGCAACTGAGTCTCAAGAGACTTGATATGAACTGTTAGGCCATAACTTTGTGAACTAAAACACAGCATATGTCCATTAACACCATGAGCTTTCCTTGAAGCTATTTATTTGACCAATGTAACACTAACACTTAAATTCTTGTGCTTTAATAAAGATTGATGCAAAGGAAGAAAGTGCAATATATGGGATATTTCTTGAATATGGGAAAATATTAAGAGAATGTATGACTTGATTCTAAAATAATAAGTACCTGAGAGCAAATTAAAATGCAAAAAGTTTTGTTTTGTTTTGTTTTTATTATGACCAATTTAAGGTAGAAACAAAGTAGATGGGAATAAAGAAGCTAACTAGAAAGTTCTCCAATTCAGGAGAGAGTAAATGGTAGTAAGTTCAAAGGGCAGCTAGGTAGTGCAGTGAGTGCTGGGCCTGAAGTCAGGAAGATTCATCTTCCTCAGTTCAAATCTGGCCTCAGACTCTCACTACCTGGGAAAGTCACTTAACCCTGTTTGCCTCAGTTTCCTCATCTGTAAAATGATCTGGAAAAAGACATGCTAAACTATTCCAATATCTTTGCCAAGAAAATCCCAAATAGGATCATAGTCAGACACAACGAAAAACAGCTGAAGAAAAACAGCAACAGCAAAAGCTCAGCACTTCTAAGACTCAAGCCGCTCTGACTCAACAAGATCTCTTGAATTTTCTTCATCTAAATCTTGTTTTTATAGTTCGATTCATTAGCCAGATTATTCTTCCTATAGACCTTTTCCAGTTTTCTGAGCTTGAGATCTTTGAGCTCTGAGTAAATTATATTCTATGAAGTCATGGCTAGAGGACGACAACCAGGATTTTGTCTCAGGGCACTGGCATGACGGAGAGGGAAATCATCTGAAGGTTATAGGCCCAGAACTTGGCCCTTTAAGAGTCAGTGGTGAACCATGGAACCCAGCTAATTCATCAAATGCCACCCTAAAGATAGAGTTTGCTTTGCATTGCTACAGAAACCTATATACAGTTTTAACTGTAAATATTGAAAGAATATATTATTTATAAGAAACATCACTTGTCAATTTTCTGCTGGCTTTGTCCTTCAAATGAGTTCAAAGAAGGGGTAAAATATGATCATGGAGTTCTGAAACCCTGATAACTTTCACTATTTCTAAGTGTCTACTCTATGGTCTATACCTTTCAAAATCCCTTTCAAGAACCAAACCATAACATTTTAAAGCAACGTTTCATCCTAACACAATTCTGGTGTCAATTATCTCGTGGTGCCTAGGTGATGTTCTAACTTTTTCAGGTCTTTCCCTCTGCACTAACACTTGACTTTAAACTTGAGTCCTTTAACATAAAACCAAAGTTCGCTTCAAAGACATTGGCTTTCCAGATCATCAATTTGTTCATACTTTATGAGCTACACCTTTGCTCCCACTTAGTCACAAACAGTGGAAATCATACCTTTGAACTCATCATGCATAAGTGTTCCACCTCCACTACTGGAAACCCTGAAATTCCTGTATCTGACCCCAACTTCTTATATCCTTCCAGGTCTCTTGAAATCTCACTGAATATCTTTTCAGGTCTCCCTCCATCTCACTCTTTTTAAATGTATTATTCTTCCTAAATTCTTGCCTAGACTTTAATTACTGATTGGGTGTTTCCTCAAACAACTGAGAGCTGGGAAAGACTTTAGCTTAAAAAGGCCAAGGTTTCCCACTGAATCAAAGCTTTATATTCATCACTGAATCGAGAGAGCCTTTACCTCTGAGAAGTCGAGGGGTTCTGAACATATTGCCATTCAGAGTCTCGACCAGGGAATCACAATATCTTTCTCATAAGCGAACCCCCAAAGCAAAAGCTCAGCTCTCACAATATATACTCTTTCACCTAATAGGCTCAGAGCCAGAAGGCATCACAACCTGACTCATTGCCTAATTAGCTGATTAACAAAAGGTGTGCAAGCCTTCCTATAAGCAAGCTTCCCTTAATGGGCTCCAAATGAGGCCTATTAATGGATGGGGAAGATCTTACACTCCCTCACTAACATTTCAGTGGGGTGAGAAGGGAAAAAGAGAGAGGATTTGGAACTCAAACTTCTAAAACCAAATATTAAAAACTTTTTAAAAGAAACTGGGAAATAAGATATACAGGCAATGGGGTATAGAAATATATCTTGCTCTGTAAGAAAGTAAGGGGGAAGGGGATGGAGAAGGGAGTGAGGTGATGGAAGGTAGGGCAGATTGGAGAATGGGGCAATTAGAATACATGCCATCTTGTGGTGGGGGCAGGGGAGAGATGGGGGGGGAATTTGTAACTCAAAATCTTGTGAAAATGAATGTCGAAAACTAAAAATAAATAAATTAATCTTAAAAAAAGAAAATTGAGTCCATTGTTAATGAACATACTCTTTAAATATATAGTTCTCTTAAATTTGGGTTTTGAAGTCTTTCACAGCTTCTCTTTTTAGAATTAATTCATATTAATTGTCCCTGTGTTCATTGTATATTCTAGCCAAAATGTTCCTCCATCTCAAATGTCATATCTTTGATCAGGCTAATATTCATGCCTGGAATGTTCCCCTTCACCAGGACCTCTGACTGAGAGTTCCTAGTGCCATGTAAGGCCCAATTCCACAGTTACCATTTACATATATCCTCTCCTGTTCACCTTGGCTGTTAGTACTCCCCTTCCCAGAAAGCCTTTGCATATATTCTATATGTATTTATCTGTGTATCTCCAGAACATAATACAACAGTTGGCATATTGTGAGCACTGAGTAAATAGATATTGAGGTTAATCCTCAATCAGTCTTGAAAATCTACTATTACTAATAATATCTGTATATATTTAAACCAAATCATAATAATACGGACTTACGGAATAAAAGAAATGGCACATAGCCTTAAAGGCAAAGAATAATATAATTTGAGTGTTGGAAGGAGGAATGTACTGAACTAGATCCAACAAGACCTCAAAAGCCAATTGAAAAATTTTCAATGCAAGCATTCATGCCACAGAAATCAGCAAACACTACAAATAAAGGCTTGATTAACTGGGTTTTTAATTGCCTAGATTTTAAAAAGTGATGGAGAAAATATAAGTGATGCAGATTAAAGCTGAAAATATATTGTGAGAACATTTATTTTGTTTATTTTTGGTGAGCTTTTTATGCTGAACATTTACCAGCACACTCCTCATTAGAAGTAACCATAGTAATTGTCTACTGTAACCCATATGTGGAAAAAACAAAACAAAACAAACAAACATGATAACATACTGGATACGTGGATATGTTGCCTCCGATTGAGAATTTCTAAGGGTGGGGAATTCACAACCTTTCAAGGCAAACTATTCCATTTTTGGATACCTGTAATTGTTATGATATGTTTCCCGACATCAGGCCTAAATTTGGCACTCTAATTTTCCATTCATCTTGTTCTCTGAAAACCTGAAGTTGGATGGTGAGTTCCCTGTGCATGTACATCAGTAGCTATGAACAAAAATCCCATTGTTCCTCCTCGTGACAATTATTTTGTCCTCATGTCTTCAGAATTTCACCCTTGACCATGTCTGTTCCCTCCCACTCCAACTTGCCCTGTAATATTGTATGTAGTACATGAAATCTTTCCTAATCCCATTGTCATAGGGCTGCCATAAACTTCATGTATGACTTGGGATAAATCCCTGAACCTTATCTTACTTGTAAAACAAATAACCTGGACAAAAGCGTGCCTTCAAAGTCTATTCATTCTCTAACATTTTATGGCCTTAATGAATGATAATAGTTTAAAAAAAATATATTGTAAACTGTGAGATAGTGATGACCAAAATTGACCTTAGAAAAACGTAGGCGCAAAACTGGCAATTGAACATTCTCCTGAATAATATTCTAGTCATCTTTTCCTTAAATCTTGTTGACTCAAAAATGAACCAGGTGGAAGCCATACTATGTACATACATACTGTGTGAACTAACTTACCCAACTGAAAAGTTAGCAAAGACCACCATTACCTATGGCTGAAATGTATTCCTTCCTTAGCTTGTTTCTCAGAATCTTGATCTTCTCTGAAGGGTTACCTCAATCATCACTCACCTCACAGAAGCTTTCCCTGATTCCTCAATATTACATGTATTCTCTATTTTTTTTCCTTACATTCAACTTATATGTGCAGTGTCTCCTCAATAAAATATAAAATACTTAAGGTGAGTGACCATTCCATTTAAATGATGAGGACTGATAAATTATTTTGCATAAAATCTTTAGCTGTCTTTAGGAAAGTCCATTTTTACCTTTGAAAATAAAATCTACAAAATGAGTGATAAAATGCTTTTTGTTGCTATATTCTTTAATGAGAAAAATAAAGGAATGAAAAAAATTTATTAAATTCTTGCTACATGCCAAACATTGTCATTTAATAATAAAATGATATTCTGATAAACTATTACACTTGTATTTTCAATGACATAATGATCACCTTAATTCAAAACATTATTGTGGAAAAAAATCTCTTATATATATATATATATATATATCATATTAAATAAACACAAAAACCATCTCTATTTATTGGAAATTGTAGACTTTTATCAATTTTACTTGCTCCTTCATTCTCTTTTCTTTTTTTGATGCTTTGTGAAGCAGACTTGCATGATAAAGACTTTTTAATTCATTTATCTTTGGTTTTTTGTCACTTGTTATTGATGGATACTTTCCATCTGTGTTTTTTTTTCCATTGTCTATGTTTATGATTCACAAAGAGATTTGTGTTAAAGGCTTATCAAAGTAATAGTCATATTCCATTTGTCTATGATGAATTGCCTTGAACAGCCATTACTCTTTTAAATATTTTGAGGTTTGTGATATCTACTTAGAATCTTCCTCATTATTTACTGTTCATTTATAATCCATTTCATACAAATTCAGTTAACTTTAATAATATTTAGATCTGAATAGGAACAAGATTTATAATCTCATGAAAAGCTGAAGTCCATTTTAGCTGTGTTTTTAATGACAAAGTATTTTTTTTGGCCAAGATTTGTTCACACACACACACACACACACACAGAAACAGAGACAGAGACAGAAAAACAGAGACAGAGTGACACAAATAGAGGAGGATGGAAAGGAGGAAGAGGGAAACAAAAGAGAATAAATGATAAAGAAAAATATGTACTAGAAGAGGAAATAAACCATATGAACTTTTATTAATGAAGGTCTATTGTTAGTTTCTCCTTTTTATTGAAGCAATATTTAATCCTAGATAAAAAAGATATTTCACAGTACCCAATCTCTTGACCCTATATTTCCGTGGCAACAAACATTTACATTATATTTGAGCCCAGATATTTCTACACAGATAAATACATGTAGAATATATGCAAAGGCTTTCTGGAAAAGGGAGTACTAACCATGCCAAATGAAAAAGTAGAAATGTGGGAGAATTAGGAGCAGGAACAGGATGAGATTTCATATACAATTATAAGTTTTACAAAGTACTTTTTTCATAAAAATAATTACGGGCAGAAGCTACTACTGCTATTACCATGACAACAACTACTACTAGTGCTACCACCACTGCTACCACTACTATTACTGCTACCATCATTACACATATTATTTTCCAGATTTGATAGATAACAGAGATTTAGGAATGTTTCATATCATGAAGATGGTCATATAAAAAGCCAAAGCTATGACTATGTTGTGGGAAATGAGTTTTTTTTTCCCTTAGGGCAGCAGTGGCCACTTCCATTCCTTCAGCAGTATAGAAACAACAAAATTTCGCTTCTAGTTATTATGAGTAATTAACCAAAATAGGAGGCCATCATATTTCACTTTTATTCCCATTGACATCAAAGCTGAGCTCCTCCCTGGCCTGACCCTTTGTGTATTCCTCCCCATGCCTCATAATAGCTCCTTTCCCAGCAATTACTTCTCATTTTATCTGTCCATTGGTATGTATGCATGCATGCCTGTCTGTATGTCTGTCTGCGTCTATCTATCTATCTATCTATCTGTCTCAATAGGGTGCTATACTAGATATCTTCATTTCCTCCCCCTTGCCAAGAAGGCCTTTTGTCTGGTGGTCTCTTCCTATGCCCAAATAAATTTCTCTCAAATTGCTTTGAGGGTACATTTCATGGTGCATGTCACATATCTGTTTGTTTTTTTTAGTTCTACTAGACCTCAATACTTATATATATAATATGAACCTACATGAGTGAACACGGATGAGTCACTTCAATTCGCTGGCTTCATTTGCCTCAACTATAAAAGGAGTTAGCTAGATTAGATAGCCTCTAAGAACCTTTATACCTTTAACTCTAGAACCCATTGATTCTAAAGTCCCAACTCTTAAGGAGTCTCTAAATTTGTCGAGGAGACAACGTTGACGTGCAAGAAACAATTAAGCACATATCACCTAGTCAATCCTCTTATTTTACCCTTGAGAAGTAAGATCAAAGAGTATTCTGTGTCCTGATCAAAGTCCCATAGACAGAGCAAATGACAAAGGCAGAATGTGAAATGAGTCCCCCTATTTCCATATCTAGCACACATGGTGTTGCATGATTCCCCCCCTTGTGGAGGTGGGGCAGAGCCGGACTCTGGGGGATGAGTGGCTGAATGGACACTGGCACTTAGACATAAAGAGGAGTGAGAAACGGAAACAATATTGAGTTTTGGAGATGGATTTTAGTCTTCCAGATTTTTGGCCTCAGTATTACCTTTAACACCTCACTGTCCCTAAATCCACATATGCCAAATCTTGCCATTTCTACCTTCATAAGATTTCCATACTTTTTTTTTTATTCATAGAACTACCACCTTAGTTCAGGACGCTCATCGCTTCTCACCTGGACTATTGCAATGACCTTTTCATCAGTCCCTCTTCTTCAAGCCTCCCCCCTTTCCAATCCATCCTCCATATAGCTGACAAAGTGACATCCCTAAAACCAAGGTCTGATTGCATCACCCATCTAATCAATAAACTACAAAGACTCTTAAGATATAATGAAATCCACTTTGTTTTTGTAGAGTCCTCCAAAACCTGACTCCATTCTATCTTTCCTCTTCCATTATATGTACCTCCCATTCTTGAACTATAAGTTCCTCCCAAATAGTCTTTCTCTCTGTTCAGGCATCATCAAACTTGGGTTCCCAGGAACTGCATTCAATTCTGCCTTTGATACTCCTAAATGTTCTTTCCATATCTTCCTTTTATCATCTATAAAAATAAAGGGTTGGGATATATGGCCTCCAAGTTGCTTTCCAATTCTAGAACCATGATCATATTATGAGAACCACGATCATATGAGTCTGTATGAAAAACATGGGATCAAGACTTAAACCTTGAGGTTGCCAACCACACTTTTGGGGTGAAATAAAGGAAGCCAAAAAAGAGTTAGAGAAAGGCTATCTAATAAGGAAATTGAGTATGGTGTGCATTCACTTTATATTCCTTTTTTTCATTATCAGATTAATTACATGTTGATATATTTTATATTCCTGAAACTAAATCCATTTCCTTAGCTTAGTACTCTAATACTAAAAATTCTTATATGGTTTGTATTGGACATATTTAATAGGTGTCATTGATTTTAATGGAAGGAGAACACAATTTGACTGATGAACAGCTCAAAATTGCCAACTCTTCATTTTGTTAGTACTCTCCTTCAATTTCTTTCTGTCTTGATATGTAATATTTATAAACTTTAAAATCTACAAAGCAACTGAGGCAAATTCAACTACAATTTCTAATACACAATACCTTCCCTTTACCTTTGGGAGCTTTGGGTAGGTACCTAACATCAGGAATTGGCCCATTGTATGCCTCATTAATAAGAAGATATTCTAACTAGAATTTTGGCACCAAAAAAAAGCTTTTAAAAATGCCTCCAAACACAACTTTAAAGAATGTGTGTGGGGAAGAGTTTCTGTCCCCCCGCACCAATTTGAGAATTGTGCAATCTTATTTTCCTTTGAACTCCTTGAAGCAGGTGAGCCATATTTACATGATGATAGGTTTCTTGGGCAGAAGTTCAAGAGTTGGGATTATTGGGTCTAGCCTTCAAAATAGTGGGATTGTTGCATGAAATTTGATCTCTTTGGGAGAAGCCATTTGACTATAGCTAAAGGTGTAGCAGTAGACAAAGTAATCTGTGAAGTTCTTAAGGGGATACCCTCTTCCTCACATTGGAGTGACAGTATTTATGAGAGTAAAGGACGAGATGGAACCTGATATATTTTTTTCCTTGGCGACCCAGAGTTTTAAACGCTCATGTACACAACCTAGTGGCTTTCTCCACTAGTAGTGGCTCCTGGGCGAATAACTGAGTTTGAAATCATTCAGCAAATTCTCAAGCTCCAGTAACTTGTTACTTCAGCCCAACTTGTCCTTCTACCATGAACCAGTTTAAAAAAGCCATTAGACACCTAGGGATATAATTTTAAAAGATGCTTTAAAATGACATGCTGCCTTCAGGAAAACTTTATTTCATTCTAAGAAATATTTACTGCTGAGGGCCAATATTCCATGTCTGGTGCTAAGCACTGGGATACAAAAATAAAATGCCATCATCATCATCATCATCATCATCATCATCATCATCATCATCATCATTATCTATATATAGCACTTTAATTTGCTCAAAATGCTCTATGCATGTATGTATGTATGTACACACACATATATGCTAATTGACTTATCTTCAATATGAGGAGGTAGGTACTATCATTATCTTCATTTGTTTTAGATAAGGAAACTGGGGCAATTCAGTTACTTGCCCATGTTCACATATCTATAAATGTCTAAAGCAGGATTTTAATTTAGATCTTCCTTACTCCAAGTCTAGTACTCAGTAATTCTCCTTTGGAACTGCCCTTAACCTCAAGGACCTTTCCTCTACTTGGTTACCTCATAATCTACTAATGGTTTCTCATCCTGTATTATTTTCCTTAAATTTCCACATACGGTGAACTCAGTAGAGTTCCTCCTCTTCCTCTTCCTATTCCACCACTTCCGTCTCCTCCTCCTCTTCCAACACTTCCATCTCTTCTTCCTCCTCCTCTTCCTCCTCCTCCTCCTCCACCACCACCACCACCAGCACCACTTCTACTTCCTCCTCCTCCTCCTCCTCCTCTTCTTTGAGTTTAAATGATCTGAGGGTGTGTATGTGTAGTTTAAACTCCTCATCTTATAAACGAAGAAACTAATCTCCCAAAACATTATTTATCTAAGATTTCAATTTATCTATCATTGAAACCATAATGTGAAACCAGATTTTATACTCTGAAATCCCCCTCATTCTTTCCACTATCACATACTTCCTCTGATCTATCTGCAATCCTATTTTTTTTCAGTCGCATATACCATTGGTGATATTTTAGGCCACTTCTTGCATGCATAAAGTCTTTTTTTTGCAATTATATTTCAGCAAAATTACAGACATTGCATATCTTTGTCTTGGTTTTTGGGTTGCCTGCAATTGGGTTTTCCTTGACATCAGTATATTCCTTGATTCCTAGCAACATAGTATAACAGATTATATTATTAATGATCAACATGTACTTTAACAAGAAGGAAATATTTATTTGACATCAAAAGTGCGGGGAGTTTTTGTTGAAACTCCCTCTCCAAAAAATATTTATCTCAGGAAGGCAAAAGAAAGCATCAAATATTTTCTTCCTAATCATATTGAATTGGTATATATGACTAAGCACAATCCCCTGATAAGTTGGTTAAACAGTCTTGTGGTTATCAGTATCAAATAGATATGAAAAAGGAAGAGATGTTATAGAATCATCTAATTTTTAACAGCTCAAAGATATCTCAGCATCCATGTAAGCCAACCTATATATGAAAAGAATCTTCACTTAAACATACCCAGCAAGTGGTTACCGTGACTCTGCATGAAGTCCTTCAGAGAGGGGGAATTCAATACCTGTTGAGGTGGTTTATTCTACTTTAGGAGAGCTGTATTTGTTAGTGAAAATGTTAACCAACCTCCCCTCCCATTGCACCTCACTTTGCCTCTTTGCTACTTCTATTTACTGCTCTGGGTTTGGTACTCTTGGACCAAACAACACACAAGATGAAGTCTCTTCAGTTATTTGAATACAGCAATCATGTATCCCTTAAGTCTTTTCTCTAGAATGCAAATTATGATCTCCTTCAAGTTTTCTTTCCAATTCACCCTGGATCTCATGGATTGGACAACAATAGGTCTCTGCCTATGCTCAACTTAACGGTTGTTTTTTTGGGAGCTCCTGGTGAAGAGTGAATGCAAATAGTAACTGTTTCTCTTTTGGCCAGCAACCCTGAGGGTCTTACCCTCCCATCTTGATTTTTTTTTCTTAAAGGGGCCATCCCTTGACTCACTTCTTAAAGAGGCCTTTTCAGTGAATGGGCATTGCTTCACTCAAAGTGAGAATCTGAAATGACCTTAGCTTAAAAGGGCCAAGGCCTCCCACTGTATCTGGGCCATCTCCAGGAGTCTTGATCAATATCTGGTCACCAGACCCAGATGGCTCTGGAGGAGAAAGTGAGGCCAGTGACTTTGCACAGCCCTCTCTCACTCAAATCAAAGTCAATTGCAAGTCACATAATCATCTCCCTGAGAACGAAGGCCAAACCACACAATGTGAACTCAAAACTCTTTACCACCCTAAACGTATTCTTTTGATAGTACTTCAAATGAGATCTGACAAGTTTGGAGTACAGAAGAACTATCATCTCATTTTTCCTGGAAGTTCTACCTCTCTTAATACCGTCCAAGATTAAATTGTCTTTTTAGGGTTGCCACATTATGGTGCTGACTTATATTGAGTCTACTAAAATTCCCATTTTCAGACAAATCTCAGTCACATCATGCCACTTGTATCTTGTCCTTATGAAACTGCTTTTCAAAATTTTTGCATAATCCTTCATGTTTATCAATATCGAGTTTCATCTAATTAGACTTAGATCAGTGTCTTGACTTGGACAATATCTTATTAGAATTTCTAATGGAAGAATGGATTCCTTATAGATTATAAAGCCCTTTAAATGTTTTTGTTTGTCTATTTCATTGCTTTGATCCTGAGGCACAGGCTTGAGCATTCTAAACCCTTATTTCAAAATTTCCACTGACTTCTTATTGCTTCTATAATTAGATACAAAGTAGACTGACATTTATTTCTTTCCATAATGAGTCTTTCACACCGTTCTACATGCCAAATTTTACTCACTTTCTTTCTGTCAATGTTCTAACCAAAGTTCTTCGGTTTTCTGAACTCAATATTCTATCTTCTATCTCTGTTTCTATGAGGGATGGGCTTTCTTCCACACTTGGAAGTTGTTCCCTTCCTGTTAGAATATTTATCTTCTTTCTGAGCTCAGCTGCGCTTCTTCCAGAAAGGCTTTCTCTGATCCTCTGAGTTATTAATGTTCTCCTCCTCCTTATTCTCCTCTTCCTCCCCAGATTGCCTTTTATTTCCTTCTCAATTGTCTCACAAGGAGAATGTAAGCTCTTTTGATTGTAGCTTGGAGATGATATACAATGTAGTCCATGGCAAAACAGTACTGAGACATTTAGGAGGCAACCTGATATAATAGTTAAAGCACTGCTCTTTAAGTAAACTTGGTTTTAAATCCTTAAATTAGACAATTCTAGCTATGTGACATTGGGCAAGTCACATGTCTTCTCTGTGCCTCAGTTTCTTCATCTAGGAAATGAAAGGGATGGGCCGAATTCCCTTATTGCTCTAAATATTTGATACTATGATGTATGAACAACCAGTGCATTTGCACAGTTGCTTTCCAGATTCCAGACAATCAAGTGTGCCAGTATACTTGAGCACATTGGATAATGAACTTCTAGATTGTTTCATGCCATAAAGATAGATAAATACTGAAAGGCATTGGTACTTTCTTATGATGTTGTAAAACCTGAGCAATCCCTTGGTCCTTACCTACCGAATGACAGAAGCAGGGGATAGAAATGCTGTATTAGTTAAAAAGGAGACCTATTTTTTCATTCACTTTGTTCCTTCCACTCTCTCATGTGGCAAGTGGTTCTATCTGTCACTATATTCTCACAAAGACATGGGTGAATGGGCAACACCCTTTCCTTCTATTCCAGAACTACTCCTCTTAACTAGGTGAGTGAACATCATTCTTGAAATGCACATGTCCAGGGTTGGAGGTGACCTCATGAGTTTGAAAGATCTTAGGTTCACCCAAAAAAGCTAATTGGTGGCAAGGAGAGAGTGGTAGTGAACAAAATACTTGCCTTAGAATGAGGAAAAGAAGGGTTGATATCTTCTATCTGAAAATTGCTAACTCTGTGACCTAGGGCAAATCTCTTTCAATCTACCCCAATTCATCTAACATTCCTTAAATGAAAATTTGTGAGGTAAAAGTTCGTGAGGTAAAATTTCTTTAGGGTGTAAGTGAGGTGAAAGTTGAAGTGAACTTCCTTAGAAGAAACCTAGTCAGCTTCCCTCAGGAGCTGCTGGCAGGGCCTACTGTTTGCAGATTCACTGAAGTCAGCCTGGACATGTCTACACTTTACTCATGCCAAACCTCAGGCCTGGGAGATCCTGTCTTTTCTTGGATCTTCTCAAGTTGTCTTAGAAGGACAACTGCTTTACCCCTTTATTTTTGATTTTCTACATTCTTTTCGTGGAGATTTTCTGTCTGTTTGTGGAGGAAATTTGGAGAGCCTGGAAACTTCTGACCTACTCTGCCATTTTCTCAGAATCCGCAAATTTCTTAACCTTTATGTACATGTTTCCTCATATGCAAAAAGAGACATTTGGGCAGTCGAACTTGATAGCCTCTATGTTCCCTTCTAGCTCTAAATTTTATGTCTTTATGTCCTATGATCTTTCTGAATATGACCACCTACATGGGAAGCACCAGAAGTCATTTATACAATGAAGAAGTGAGGTGAAATGTGGTGCTGCCTATTCTGTGATCCCTCTAATTTCTCTGAAACAGTTCTAGCATTTGTGAATTAACTTCTTGGAAGATAGTAGCAGTAGTTCTGCTATTTATGTTTTAATCTTGTCAATGTATGTGACAAGTGACTCAAATATTTTGTGTCTTTTGGCATTTTTTATACTTCAGATTCTATTCACCATTTTTGGGATACATAGACATGAGCTAAAATCTAAGTTTTAAAAAAATATGTTCCGTAGGCTCTAGTTGGGAAGTTTAACAAGTCTGACAAAAGGGAAAAACATTACAGTACCCATTCTCTCAGAATTCAACCTGGTATAGACCATCCGAGCGAGTATGGAGCCAAAGAGGACCTAAGGAGAGAGGGTAGTCAGTACGCTACTCCAGGGATTGGGACCCCCCAAGCATTTGTTTGTTTGTTTTGAAGTTAACTATGATCCTATAATCTTGTTTGTGACTTGGGTAGGTCTGTTGATGAAATGATGGGCAGAGGAAGAGGAAAGGGGAATAGTTTTCAGAGGGGTGAACTCTTGCTAAGTTTTAGTGGATAATATCTATAATTAATAATAATAATAATAACAGTAGTAGTAGCTATGATCTACATACTGCTTTAAGATTTGTAAATTATTTTACTATTATCTCACTTGATATTCATAAATATCATGTAACTGTTATCATTATTCCTATTCTACAGAGTGAATGAGGCAAAGGGACTCGACCAAGGACAGTAGGTGTCTAAGGAAGTATTTGAAATTGGAACTTTCTTATTCCTTTATGAAGCTAGCTATGTCAATTTCAAATAAATCAGATCATTGATGCTAATCTGTAGACTGAGAAAGAAATTCACAAAGCAAATCAGATGCATTATTCAGGAGGGAAGATGAGAAGGGATGAGTAGTGCCCAGAAAGAAAATCTAGTTTGCCGTAAAGAAATGTCAAAGGGAAAACCAGAAATGAAGGAATGAAAACTCCTGGAATTGGAGAACTCAACGGTGCCTTTGAGTAACTTCATCCACCTCAAACAACAGGGCCCAAGAGAACTGTTGAAAGTAGAGAAACATTTATGAACAGAGTGGAATCTAAAGTAAAGATTTCTAAAGAGCTCAAACCAAGTTTTGATGATGACTGGGACAGAAGATACTGTCACTGTTAGATACTGATGTGAGAGGTGGAAGTTTCAGTCTCAGAGCATGAATGCTTTACCCATAAAGGAGACCTAGAAGCCTTTTGAACTCAGGCTTTCATATGGACCATTCAGAGTTTTGAGGCAGTCCTGGGGGCAGGATTATAGCAAAGGGATATTAGGTGAAGAAAGAGAAAAAAATATTAACAAGGAAAATGGAAAATTCCAGAGTTTCCCTCTCTGCCTTTGCTATTATTCTGCAAAATCAAGTAGCATGAGATTTAATATCTACTTCTGACCCCTTATATTTTGTATGCAGAATTCCCATGTTAGAATTACAAAGCTATCTGAGTAGGGCATCATGCTTTCCTGAAGAAAATAAGATTTTGAAAAACATTTTATTTTGCACATCCCATTACTTTAACTCAGGAATGTCTTTTCCTTAGGTACATTAACTAAGTCTTTCTCCAAAAAAATACTTTTAATTTTAACAGTCTCTCTTTGCTAAATTGGACTCCTAGTTATAAAATAAGTACTTCAGGTAAATTCATCTCTAGGAATTGCTGTTGTCTGGTATTCAGTGCAATGGCAGTGGATATCTTCACAAGCCCTTTTGTATATGCACAAAAGAAGCTTCTAGTGATCACACAATATGAAATCTTTTTTTTTCTATAAAATTCCTAATATGTGTAAAATGCATGTTCAAAAATCACCTCTTGCATGTACCATTTCCTGATCCCCATAGCAGTTAGTACCTCCTCTCAAAATAACTTTTTATTTGTTTTAAATATATTTTTCTAGATTTATTTTACATATATCTATGTATGCATGTTGTATGTATGTAAAATTAAAGAGGACAAAGATGTTTGTTCGATCTTTTATTCATTTATTTGTATGGTTGGTCATTTCCCTTGGCTCCTAGCCATCTAGAACAATGACTGGTACATACTGGTTACCTAATCCATGTTTTTGTATTAATTGATTACTTTTAATTTTTATTCTATGTGAAGTGGGAGAAAAAGGTAGCTCCATCTCTGAAGAATAATGAAGTAGAGGATGCAGTTTTGAAAAGTTGATCAAAAATTAAAAAAAAAAAAACAGAAAAGCCAATCAAATTTATCCCCCCTCCCCAAGTCAAGCTCCTTATTTCTACACTATGAAATATAAAGTTTAATGTACTGAACAAAACCTCAGTTTTAGAGAATCCACAGTTCTCTATGATGCCATTTTGTCCTACTCTTTAGCCAAGTCACTTTATTACAAGTTTGCTACAGAAACATATCATCAAATAAGTCAGAAAATCATAGAATATTCAATCTAAAAAGGACCTCAAAATAATGTAGTCCAATCTGTCCTATTGCAAGTGAGGGAATTGAAGTGTAGAATGCCTACGTTACTTGTCTAAAGGTATGTAGTAAATTAGTGCTAGAGTCAAGACTAAAAAAATCTTCTGACTCCCAATTCAGTGTTCTTTCTACCATACAATTCTTTCTTTCATTTAATGTAAGTCATGATTCCATTATTTTACATAATACCATTACAATAACTAGCTTGTTTTAAGTGTAGGGACAATATAAAGACTTCCAAGGTCCATCCAACTGGTTGTCTACATTTTGTCTTTAGGGATGCTATTCTAGATGAAAAGTTCTACATTCACTCACAACTTGTCTGAGACCCCAGTAAGGAAAATTACTAATATTATTAATATTTAGGTAGAGGCTGAGCTCTCTCCTTAAATTTACATTTATACAATTTATATCTATCACTAGTTAGTTAATGCCTGGCCTGTTTGTGGTTGAGGTAAAAATGCAAGACATTGAAAACACGTGAGCAACCAAACAGCAAATAATTTATAGTTTGTTTGGACAATTCTCATGACTGGAGAGATCAATCTCTTCCTGGAAATTCCCCTCATTTGTTAAGTAGATACACATACAGGTGGTATCACCCCACTCTTGTACTTCAGGATTCCTGTAGAGCCAATGTTCCTCCTCAGTATTTCCCTTTTCTGCCAAAACTCAGCCCTACTTACCTTACTCCTTTCCTCAGTTGCTCCAGAGTTATGCTTCTTGGCTTAGCTCTATATTCCTATTTCCGTACTCTCATATTCTCGCTCTGGTTCTGATGTAGCTCCTTTTTTTAAAAAAAAAAAATTAAGTGTGTGATTAAATCTCTGATATAATGCCTTTGAAAGGCACTGTTTGGTTCAAGAGGTCTACAGGTCCTATTCAGACTTGATTCTGATTAATTGATTCAAACAAGATGCGTTCTTACCTACATAGATAATTACTTCATAATGGGAAACATAAGCAATGTAGCAACGTGTATGTATGTATGCATGTAATGAGTATTAAACAATATGTACATACATATGTAATACACACATATGTAATAGGTACTACACAGAATCCCCCTACCTATCAGAACTGACATAAAAATAATAATATTAATAAACCATGTTGAAAGTTAAATGGCTATATGAAGTAAGTTATGATAACATACCCAGATAGCAAGGGAAAAATAAAATATAACTGAACTTATAAATCCTGAAGCAGTGTAAAATGGAACCAGACTGCTAAACTAGGAGGAAGAAGACATGGATTCTATTCCCATCTTCACTGTCTAATACCTATGTGATATTGGGCAATTAATCTCTCTGGATCTCATTGCCCCCATTGCTAAAAAAAGGGTCTTGGACCAGATGGTCACCAAGGTCCCTTATAAATCTATATATCTGATTCTGTATTTTGTAACAAAGTTATCTTTTTAAATTAGCATAGTATCCAGAAAGAAAATATTGAATCATTCAATTAGAGTAAACATTTTATATTTTTCTTAAAAAGTTTATTATAGTCTTTTCAAATTGTATGAATTTAAATAGTTTTGATATAGTCTATGATTTAGTGACTTCAAGCAGTCTGTCATAGATGACAGCCTATAAAATTTACAGATGGTCTACAATTATTAATAAAGGTAGAAATAGTATGTCAATTCAGCTATTGAATTTCAATATAGAAAGAAATAACTTGATTACTGAAAGCAGTGGAACATTATATCGCCAATTCAATACCCACAATGACCGCTACAAATGTGCAGGCGAATTCCCAGGTTAGAATCATAAGATATAACAGACTCTCTTTATTGAAGGCAAATCCATCATAAGAACAAAGAAATCTATACATATTATCAACATAGGGGGCACTGCCATCCCCAAGCCTTCCCTCTGTCGACCTTCTCACAAACAGACTCCCTTAAGCAAAATCCCTCCCTCTCTCACTCACAATAGCTGCTGCTGCTGCTGCCTGCTCTTACTCTCTCTAGACTGCAACTCCCACTGTCTCTCCCTGCTCCACTTGTTCAGTAAGCTCCTCCCACCACACTCATGTGACTCATGCTTCCACATGACTCAAGCAAGTCACATGGGCCTATTAATAGATGGGAAAGATCTTCCCATTGTATTAACAATATATTAACAATACACAGATTCACGAAGACTGATAATTTCTAGATCTTAAAAAGAGCTAGGATGACTGATCCGTGATTTCATTGTTATAAGGAACTCCTAGATGAGGAAACTCCCTACCATTGTGAGTTCATACTTTTGTTTTGGAACTTGTAGTGTTTTTTAAAAGAATGTTTTGATTTTATTTTTCACAATTACATGTAAAAACAATATTTAACTTTTTTTTAGTATTTTTGGTGGTTCTAAAACTTCTATCTCTTTCTACCCTCTCCTTTCCTGGAGAAAGTAAGCATGTTGACATGGATTAGACATGTGCAGTCATGCAAAACATATGTTGCAAATGAGAACACCAACCATGAAAAGAAAAGTTATATGACCATAGATGCCTTTGACATTTTTGATTGAAAACTGTCTGTTCATAACTTTTGGCCATTTGTCAATTGAGTAATGACATATTTTTATATGTCTGGCTCAGTTATCTATATATTTGAGAAATGAAGCCTTTATCAGAGAAATTTGCTCTAATTTTTTTTTCTGTAGTTTTCTGCTTTCCTTCCAATCTTTCTTGGCTGCACTGCTTTAGTTTGTGCATAACCTTTTTTCATCTAATGTAATCAAAATTATTATTTTTATACCCTGAAATGCTATCATTTATTTAGCCATAAATTTTCTAAGATGAGGTTATTTAAGTATTCTATTTCCTTTTCTATTAATCTTGAAAATTTATATTTTTGGTACGTATTCATCCATTTCACTTAGGTTGTAACATTTATTTGAATGGTCAAAATGGTTCCTTATAATTGCTTCTTTTTACTTTTTGTTGGTGGCGAATTTACCCTTTTTGATACTGGCAATTTGGTTTACTTCTTTTTTAAAAAAAATCTAATTAACCAATGGTTTATCTATTTTATTGTTTGTTTTCATGAAACTAGCTCCTACTTTTATTTCTTAGTTCAATGTTTTTTCTTAGTTTCAATTTTATTAATTTTTTTAGTTTCAATCTTATTATCAATTAATTTATCAATTTTATTAATCTCTCCTTGGAGCAGCTAGATGGCAAAGTGGATAGAATGTCAGTACTGGAGTCAGGATAACCTGAATGCAAATCTGGCCTCAGATAACTACTACCTGGGCAAGTCATTTAAACTTGTTTGCCTCAGTTTCCTCATCTGTAAAATGAGCTGTAAAAAGAAATGGCAAATCAATCCAGTATCTTTGCCAAGAAAACTTGAAATGGGGTCACAAAGAGTTAGACATGACTAATTGACCAAAAATATTTATCTGCTTTGATTTTTAGGATTTCTTATTTGGTGTATAATTGGGAATTTTTAATTTTTAGTTTTTCTAGATTTTTTAGTCTCATACTCAATTTATTGACCTGCTTTTTCTATTTTTCATTGTTAGAGGCTTTTAGAAATATACAATTTATGTTAAATACTGCTTTGTTTGCATGCCACAAATTTTTGCCTGTTGTCTCATTGTCATTATATTTAAATGAAATTGATTGTTAATGTGATTTGGTTTTTGACCCCTCATTTTTTAGAAATTGATTATTTAGATTCCAGTTATTTGTTAATCTGCATCTCTATAGAACTTTATTGATTGTAATTTTATTGTATTATGGTCTGATATTTCTGCTTTTCTTCATTTTGTTCTGTGGTTTTTAGCCCTAGTACATGGTTAATTTTTGAGAAGATGCCATGTATAAGAAAGAAAATGGTGTACTTCCTTCTATTCCCATTCCCTTTTCTGCCTAGTTCTATCATATCTAAATTTTCTAAAATTCTATTTACCTCCTTAACTTTAGGATTGATCTATCTAGGTATGAGAGGGGAAAGTTGAGGCCCTCTACCAGTATAGTTTTACTGTCTGTTTTCTCCTGCAAATCATTTAACTTTTCCTTTAAGAATTTGAATGCCATGCCATTTGGTACGTATATATTTAGTATTGATATTTCTTTTATGGTACCTTTTAGCAAGATATGGTTTCCTGCCTATCTCTTTTAATTAGATGACTCTTATTTGTTTTCCAAGTTTTCTCCCTAACTCTTTGATTTTTAAAATCTTTTCTGAGCCCTTCTAGGAACTCTTTTTTGGCCTGTGTCCAGTTCACATTTTTTTTTTTTTCTTTGAGGCATTGCATCTAGCTGCTTAGATTTTACACTCTTCTTCTGGATTTGTGTCTTGATATTACCTGTCTCCATGCTAACTTTCTATGGTCAGATTCTTTTTGTTGATGCTGTTTGCTTATTTTTTCAAGCCTATTTCTTGACTTTTAATATTATATTAAAATTCCTCTGCTCCTGGGGTCAAAGAGATGCTGTCTGAAGTTTCAAGATTTTCTGTGCTGCTATTTTCAGAGCTAGATTTTGAGGTCAGAATGTTTTCAATTCTTCCAAGTTGGTATGGTCCAAGGAGGTGTGATAGGACCCCTGTTCCACATTTGGCCGTGAGTGCTCTTGCTCCTGGCCCTGTAAAGGTAACTCAGACAGTACTCCTCTTTGTCATCAACCCGAGACAAAGGTCCAGTCCTCCTGTGAATTACCACAAACACTCCTCTCCACCCTGAAACTATGACCAAGGCTCCTATTCCCGCATGCCAGAAACATCAGTGCACTAGTGTTTCTTTTTGCTCTGGTACTTTGACCTATAACTGAGTATAAGAAATGCAATAGTATGCTGCACCCAGTGCTAGCAAAAGATGTCCTGTAATCTCCTTCTACATGGGTAACCCCACTACTGTTTGTGCACTGAAAGGTCCTGAAGCTATTGCCAGGCTGATGCAGCACCCCCCCTGCCCAACCTGTGCTGTCTGCACTACATTCCCTGGGCCTACCACCACACCACTGAAACATACTTTTCCTGCTACCCTCCTAAGTTGTCTTGAGCTGAAAAATTGTTCCACATCAAACTTTTTTTTTTGTTTTTGCCACTTCAGAATTCAATTTGAGGCATTATTTTAAAGTTGTTTGGGAGGGAATTTGGGAGGATTCAAGTGAATTTCTGTTACTCTACTATGTTGGCTTCACTCTCTTCCACAATTTACAGCCTAAAAGATTTGCCTATAGCCCTGATAGGTTATATGATGTGGTTGGGGTCATATGACTGAGAGTATGTCAAGTAGAACTTAAACCTAGGTCTTCTTAGCTTTGAGGCTAGATTTCTATTCACTAAAAATATCAGTGGTAACTTTTTATCTTTTCACTAGCCACCCTGAGGGACTTTCCCTCCCAGTTTGATTTTTTTTTTCTTCTGATTAAAGGGGCCATCCTTGACTGGCTTCTTAAAGAAGCTATTCACTGAATGGGCCTTACCTCACTCAAAGTGAGAACCTGAAAAGGCCTTAGCCTGAAAGGGCAAGGGTCTCCTATTGTATCCTGGGCCATCTCCAGTTGTCCTGGTGAATATCAGGCTACCGGACCCAGATGGCTCTGGAGGAGAAAGTGAGGCTGGTGACCTTGCACAGCCTTCCCTCACTCAAATAAAAGTCAACCGCAGGTCATGTCATCATTTTTCTTGAAGCCATGGTCCTCTTCAAAAACGAAAGAGAAACACAAAATTCACTAACTCACATTGACTACTAGGATGAGAAGCAATTCAGAATAAAGAGAAATTTTATACACTAGAGACCACCACAAAAGACTTTCTTAGATGACTCATTGTGTCATGTAGGCTACTCCAGGATCTTGAAGATTACACTTGGTGAAAATATTCTGTTTTATCATGTTGAAAAGTCTTTGGGCATAGCCTTGCCAACAGAATGAGTTAGTTTTTCAGGGACCGATATACCTAGAAGGGGAAAAGTACCAATACACTGTAGGCTTTTTTGAAGTAAACACTCTTGGACAAAGTGCCACATGAATCAGGAGAAATGGATGTTATTGCTATGTAAACAAGTTCTGATTCTATATTAATGGTGATGGAATGGCAGAAAATGGTACAGAGTGAGCTCAAAAGCATACAGTTTTTAGGCCAGTAACAAAAGTTATTTGATTATTATTGCAATCTAAATATGAAGTACTTAGCCAAATACAAACAAGAAGATACATGAATGGAAAAGCAGAATCATATCCATCTTGATATTCTATCTATAAATAAATTAAGAAGAAAAAAGGAACTTAAAACTGAATGTAAGGACAGTTACCATTAATTTTTGGATCAGCAGGCACTCAAAGGCATTTATAAAGTACTTGCTATGTGCCAACAACTTTGTTTATCTCTAGAAATGCAAAGAAAGGGAAAGAAATGAATAAGTAAATAAAAAAATAATCAAAAAAAAGCTAATTTAAAAATATGTATAAGTAATTTATGTAGTATTATCATTTCAATGTAAATTATTCCTATGTTGTATGTATCTTGTTATTATGAAGAGACTTGTTGCTTTCTTAATATGATTGCATTAATTATTTTCATAATGTGAAATCTTTGGTATATCCCAAGCATAAACCCATGTTGGTCATAGTGAATTTTACTTTAGTGTATTATCTTATTATTCTCCCCAAGTCATTCCCTTTTTTAGAACTTTTTTATTACCATAAAAGTTTACACCATCATCTTAGTCACCCTGAATTTTAATCTCATTGTGATTCTTAAATCCACTCTCAATCATCCCACATAACCAGTCTATTGCCAGATTTTATCATTTTCAACTTTACATCACATCACCTCATACCTGGACTATTTCAATAGCTAATTAGTTTGGCTGCCTCAAGTCTCCTCCACTGCAATCTATGTTCCTCTCAGCTGCCAAAATGATTTTTTTCTAAATTGTAGGTCTGACTAGAGGCATCTAGGTACTTCGGGGACATCTAGGTGATGCAATAGACAGAGTGCAGGCCCCGGAGTCAGGAGAACCTGAGTTTCAATCTAGCCTCAGACACTTACCAGCTGTGCAACTCTGGGCAAGTCATTTAAGTCTTTTTGCCTCATTTTCCCCATCTGTAATGAGTTGTAGAAGAGATGACAAACTGCTCCAGTATCTTTTCCAAGAAAACCCCAAATGGGGTCACAGTCAGATCCAACTGAAAAATGGCTGAACGGCAACATTGTCTGATAATGGCATGCCCGTACTTAATGTACTCTAATTCCTTATGACTTCCAGGACCAAATATAATATCCTCTATTTTGCATAGAAACTCTTCATGAATTGATGTCTTCCTGTGTTTTCACTTTTCTTTCTATTCACTCTGCTATACACAATCAAGGTTCTAGCAACACTGGCATACTAGTATTCTCATCAGATACTTCATCAGATTTTCACTGGTGGTCCGCCATGCCTCAGATCCCCTCCCTTTTGATTTATACTCATTTTTCTGAATTTTTTCAAGACCCAGATCAAACCCTTCTTTCTGGAAGGAAGAGAGGAAAAAAGCATTTATTAAGCACCAATTATATGCCATATACTGTGCTAGGTGCTTTACAAAAATCTCATTTGATCCTAACAAAAAACGCTGGTATGAGAGGTGCTATTATGGTCCCTATTTTAGAGCTGACGAAACCATGGCAGACAGAGGTTAAATTATTTGCCTAAAATCATATATCTGCTATGTATCTGAGGCTGGATTTGAAATCAGGTCTTCCCAACTCTAGGATTATTTCTCTAGACAAAGCACCATTTAAATGCCTTCCAGAAGTCTTTCTTGGTCTTCCTAATTGCTAGTGTCCTCCCCTCTAACATTCTTTTCCAACTACTCTGTTTATACCTCATATCTACCTATTTATTTATGTACTGTCTCCCCTATTAGAAAATAAGCTACTTGAGGGCAAAGACTAGTTTGACCTCAGTGCTTTGCATGTAAAAATTACTTCCTACTTGTTAATCTGGCTTGATTTGATATGTTGCATGTTAAATTAAAACCTCTGTGAACTGTTAAAACAGAAGAAACCCCAAGACAAAAAGTGAGGCCTGGAATGAACCAGAGTTTCATCACAGTTTACAAAGATTATAAATTCATTTATTGCCTGAGAAGGAGCTTGCAGGCTGGAACAGTGAGACAGTGTTCTCATCTGTTCAAAGGGAAGTAGGAAAGGGTGAGGTATTTATACTTTTTAAACAAAAGAAGGCAAGGGATTGGGGAGAAAGGTGGGAATTAGGTACGTTCTAGAAAGGAATGAGGCAGGGACCCCCTTCCCCAGGGGAGTGGGGAGTGAGGAATTCCAGACTTCTGTGCTGTGGTCCTTTGATACACGAGGGGAGCAAGGAATTCCAGGCTTTAGTGCTGTGGTCATTTGATACACAAATCAGAAGGCATTCCTGGTGATAAGCAGTCCTGGCAGTCCAAGGCTTGAGCACAAACAATAAGATAAGGGGATGTCTCCAAAAACCGTAAAACAGGATGTGTCAAAGAGCTCCATAACCAACAATTAGGGGAGTCTCTGAAGATAAGGATGTCTCTTGAAGGTCCATAAGCCACCAAATGGCTCACGGTGTGCTTCAAGGCTGGTATGAGCTTAATTAGCTTCAGAGTTGCTGCTTTTCTATACATCCAGGTGAGTTTACTCTCAGTCATTGCAATGGATTGTTGGTATGTCAAGCAGCCCTGAGCATTAAAAGTCCTCCTGATTGGCTAGGCATTATGCTATTCCCTTGTCTGGTTCCTCTCTGAAAAAGTGAAGCTCTAGCACATTTATTCAGTTAGTGCGAGCATTACAGAGCCCATGTGCATATGCAATAGTCATTTTGCTAGAATTTTATTTAAAACCTTTTTCATCATTATCCATTAGTGAAAATGCCAAATAGTTCTCTTTGTTTTAACAATCACTGGTCTAGACCCAAGAACCATATGTATTGCATAGAAAGAATTAGATAGTTTTCTTCTTCAATTACTGATAACAATTTTTATAACATAGATACCAATTGATATTTATAGAATAGTAAATCACATAATGATTATTATATTATATGATATATAATAATAGTATAACTATACATGATATAGCATATGACACCATTTACTTATATATCTTGTCAATCATTTACTTCACCTTTTTGTAATTTATTATAGTTTATTAAATTTTATTTCTCTGAAAAGAGATTGTCACTTCTGGATTCCCATAATCCTTCCTTGTGGGGTAGAATGTAGTTGATGGAAGCCTAATGCTAGAGAAGGTTGTCTTCTAAATATTTCAGTGGGACCTTTCTTAAGTAGTATCCTTTTATTTCACTTTCTAAAGTGAAACTAGGCTCCTATTTTCCTCTGCTTAGTCCCTCCCAATTACCCTTCTTACATGACTCTCCTGTGGGATCCAAGCTTGTTGAGAGATTGAAGAATGTACTATCTCTTCTCTGCTTTACATCCAGTCCAGTTGGGAGAGTATTTTCAGCTGCTCTCTTTCTCTTCCCTCCCTTTTCAACAGTTGAAAAAATTTTGACTATTTGTACCTCTCGATAAAAGATAGTGCTTAGCATCTACAGGAGAGTATGGGTCTTACTCCATTGAATTTTAATTCAGTTCTTCCTACTTCTAAGTACCTTTAAATCTTCAGCTCCTTAGGTTCTTTGTCATCCTTGACATAACTTTTTTTTTCTTTGTTTCAGAACTCAATCCAATTTCTTCTTTTTAAACTATAACCTAGAAACCTGATAGTTTTAATATTGCCTTTTAATAATTCTATTTAGATGCTTCTGTTTGCTTTGAGGTGTTTGCAAATCAAAATTTTTGTTTGTTTGTTTGAGGAATGGTTCAAAAACTTCTCTTTTGTTGAAGAGCAACTGTTGTTAATTGGCGATTAGATAAAAAAGGCTTAGCTTTTTTGAATATTATTTGAGGTTGCACTTTGAACTCACTTGCTTTTTAGAATAACCTATTTGGTGTTGTGCTGGTGGTTAAAAACTAGCTCTCAAAAGAAAAAAAATGCATAAATTTAATTTGCATTATTAAAATTTCCCCCATTGCTTCCTTTTTTCTACACAACTAACAAAACAATAAATCAAACACTAATCTGTAAGGTTTGAAAATTATGCTCACACTGAAAATTTAACAATCAGCTCAAGCTGGCTCCAGCCCACCACCGATCCTCTTCTTTCATTTGCTTTGCCTCTTGGTCATCTTGAGTGATTTGAACTGATATGCCTTTATTGCTGAAAGGAGCTATCCAAGATATCTGCAGATTTAATTTGCTGTTTAAATTTAACCCTTTCTTCCCTCAGAATTTAAAGCTCAGCATTTCCTCTCTGTGGGTTGGATCAATTACTACCTTGTTATCTGTATTCAAGAATTATAGGCAGATTTTCTTGTATTCCCTATCACTCCCAGTGTACTACAGTTTTGTCATATGGGTTATTATTTTGTATCGAATAGTCATTTTTTTTTTTCTGGAAAGCTTATAAGCCTTTAGTTACCTTTGTGTCTTCTCCTCAAAGTCAGTCATTTTGGTTTGTATAGAAGTCATGTGTTATTGTTGTTTTTCGGTTGCCTTTTCTTCTATCAAATTATCATCCCCTTCTATTTTTGAGCTTTAGCTCTTTCATTCTCTTTGTTAGCTACTATACTAATTTATAGATAAAACAGGATCATAGATTTAGAGCTGTGTTATTGTAATGGGTGGGACTTTTTTTTACTGTTTTCTCTTTTGGAATGCTGAGGTAATCGAGTACCTTTGATGAGTTTTGCTTTTCTAATGTAATGGCAAGCAAAGTGGACTTTTTGTTGTCTTTGTTTTGGAGTGCTTCTCAGCACTAAGGAATCTTTGATTGAATAGGGAGTCTTTGATGACCTGCTTACATCAAGGGAAGGCCTGGTTCTGCCCTGTGACCCTGAGCAAGAGTTTAAGTCAGAAGAAGGCCTAAGTCACGAGGGTTTGAGTCCCATGGTTGTGATGCCCTTTGACCCTGAAGAAGTGTATATAAACTCAGAGGTTAGCATCATACCTTTGGTGGCACATTCACTGAAAAAGTGTTGGTGACAAGACTCTAGGTAGACATTGAAGCAGCCCCCCTCCCAGATTTGAAAACCCAGATGTTGGTGCTTCTCTCTCTGGTAACTGTTGGTGTACTGCTTAGATAGACAGCTATAAGTCTGTCTGCTGATTCATTTTTATTTGCTGTTTATATAATGTGTGCTTGTAATTTCTGTTTGTATTCCTTCTGAAGTTCAGGGTACTGGCTTTTCCCCCTGAACTAAGTGAATGATATATGTATGTTTAGTTACAGTAAGACTGTTAACCCCTTAAAGTTGCTTTCCTTAGAAAAGCAGTGCAAAGAATCTGTGCTAGCAGCCCTTCTGCGTGCTGGTATTTTTGGTCTTACACCTCCACGGCAACTTCTAGTATCATTGTTGTTACAAACTGTAAAAAAATTCATGCAATTTTCTAATTTAGCAGAAGAGAAAACTGAAACCCACATAGATTAAATAGCTTGTCCTAGGCTATAGAGCTGACTAGAGTGCTATAGTTTCCAATAAAAAATTATAAATTGAGTTCAAATCAAAGATTGTCTCTCTTGCTCTATGCTCCCTAAGTTATCATTGACTAAATTGTCAAAGGAATGAAGTAAAATAGTCCTTTTTTCCAAGTTATTTACTCATTTTTTTTTTCTTAAAATTTTTATTTTCTACTTTGGTAGCTCAATTTCCATATAATATCTTCTCTAAAAAATTTTTTTTTAGCTTTTGAACCATTTTGGAGTGTCTTCTTATTCCATGATTTCTATGGAAGCTACAAAATTCTCCTTTTTCATTGGAAACGATTGCTTTATTTTCCTTCAAAATGTAATAATATTCATTAATTTGATAGCTTTGAAAAATTTCTCAATCATTTCCCCTATCATTACAAGTTTTATTGTGGGTTATGTTTGGGAGCTGGGTTATACCTAGCCTTTCTCACTTGGACTTTTTTGCCTTTCAACTCTATTTCTCTATTTTCAGTAAGCTATCTTTGACTTTCCTTCTCAATATTTCACTCCTATTCTTTCTAATACAATGACACATTTTTTCCAGAATGTGCTCCTATATTGAGAATTGTCAGCCTCTCCTAGTTTAGGGACATGGGACCTTAACTCAATGTCTGGGTAGGGTGAACTTTTATTTTTAGGGCAGAAAAAGAGTGTATCTGAATTTCTAGTCTTCTTCACTTTGGACGTGGAAAGATCTTCTATTCTTTCTCATTCTATGCTGTCACACCTTCCTCCCCTTCCTTGTCTCTCCCCAAATGCAAAGGCCATACCAATAGTCTTTTTCCTTTGTATGACTGATCAAAGTTATTTGTTATAATCTTTTATGGATTGTGAGGGATTCATACTGAGGCACTTCCCTAGGGGACTTGTACAGAGGTCGCAATAGCTGTACTCTGAAATCTAATTCTCTGAGGTTATGTATGCTCACTATGTTATACTGGAGGTGGGGAGTGTAAGTATGAGCTTTGATATTTTAAGATCTCTGATGTTATTACCTTGAACAGTGTTCCTGTCTTCTCAGGCCATTAGGAGGTACAATGGATAGACTGCTGATACTGAAGTCACTAAAGACCTGAGTTCAAATTTGGCCTCACTCACTAGCTTCATGACTTCTGTTTACCTCAGTTTCCTCAACTGTAAAATTATGATAAGAACACCATTCATCATGTAAGGTTGTTGTGAGGATCAAAGGAGATAATATTTTTAGGATGCCTAGCACTGTGCCTGGCCCATAGTAAACACTATATAAATACTTATTCTCTTACTGCTTCAGTTTTAATTGCAATTTGGCACTGTCACATACTTCTGAGGTTGTTACTCTGAAGTTAAAAGTTAAAAGTTAAAAACTAATATTTCATCATGACGAAACTGTAGAATTTATGGTTGAAAGGGGACTCGGCGGTTGTCTACTCTAAAACACATCACCAAAAGAATCTTCTTCATAACACAATTAACAAGTTGTCATCCAAAATTTCATTATATGTTTTGTTACAAAATGTTTGGTAGTATTCATCTACCACAAAAAAAGTTAGAGTTTGTTTCTGTTGTTTGCTCATTTTCCCAGCCTATTTTAACTGCTTTCTATGTGACTTTTAACTGTTTGTTAAAGTAGGTGTCTGTTTCCAGGATGGAAGGTGCACTGTCCCAAGCTTCAAGGATTTTGGCAGCTGTTTTCAGAGACACTTCTAGGGACCTGTAAGTTTTCAGTTCTTCCAAGGCGGTATGATCTAAGGAGAGGTGTTTTCTACTCTCCTGGCATGTGCTCTCGTCTGTGAGTGACCAAAAACACTCTTTTCTGCCCTGGAACTGTGCAGGGGGGTGCCTCTCCTCTGTTGCCACAAGCTCTCCTGGACTATTGCTCTTCTTCACCCTGAGACTGCCATCTTGGACTAGGAACTGGATCCAAGTGTGAGCAAAGCAACAGAGTCCTGCCTCAGTGCTCACAGAGAGATTCCTTTATTCTCCTTCTAATCAGTTGTTCCACCCCATTACAGTCTGTGAGCTGGGAGCCCCAGAAGCAACCCACTGCTGTTACCGCTGCTGATTCAATGACTCCTAAGGCCTTCTCCTGCCCTGTTTGGGCCAGGCTGTGCTGGAGGGGCCTGTGCTGAACTGAACTCCACTACCACCCTGGCATGACAGACCCTTCCTGCTGAATTTCTAAGTTATCTCTGGTGTCTTTGGATCAAGAGGTCTGGAAACCACCGCAGCTGCCTGAGGCCTGCTCCTGGCTTCCTGCTGTCTGGTCTGCACTGGCACAGACCATGCTGGACTGAACTCCTCTCTCAGACCGGTGCAATAGACCTTTCCAGCCAACCTTCTAAGTTATCTTGGGGTAGAAATTCATTTCACTCCATCTTTTTGTGGGTGCTGCTCTTCTGGAATTTGTTTAGAGTCATTTTTAAAGGTATATGGAGGGTTTTGGAGGACAGCTCAAGTACATTCCTGCCTTTACTCCACCATCTTGGCTCACCATCCCTTGCTCTTTATTAACAGTGGGAACTTGACTAAGTCAGTTGTGAACTCTGGTCCTCAGTTTTTTTCCCATTTCTGTGAGGTAGGAGATGTCTGTGATAATCTCTAAATTACTTTCCAGCCCTAAATCTCATGATCCTGTGATTAGTTGATCATTGTCTCCTTAATAATTCAATTGAGATTTTTGCCAAGACTTGGTACAAGATTCATAGACATATTTTTTGAAGAAACCATCTTCTTCCTCTATTTGAAAATCAGGCATTTTCCATGGCTTCTCTCTTTTTCACAAATCATCAAAAATCACTAACAATGGATTAGCAATTACATCTACTAGTTCCTTCCTTCCTTCAGGACTCAGCGGCAGCCTGCCTTTTGACTTAAAGTCATGGAAAGCAGCTAGGTATTATCTTTTTGTTCTGTGATTTGTGCATAGTGTATCTTTGTAGTTTAGGCCTCAAATATCAGAGACAATAACAAAGGTTTGTGTTATCTAGGGTACATCTTCAAGAAAGAGAGTCACAGAATCATCAAATTCCAGATATGAAATTTTCCTGAAAGATCATCTCATATGGTATCTGAATAGCTGAATTGGCATTGAAATATATGCAATAATATTAGTGACTATTAAAAAAAAAGGAAATACAGAAGAGCGTTGAAGATGTCTAGAAGACTATTTTTGCTTATTAAAGAATATTAATTATGTAACAGATGACTAAGTAGATGTAATATTGTTACATATAGTTGTATATAACATTATGCTATATAATATCACATCTATATATTATTGGGTAGATGCTAACTTATTCCCTAATAGCATATATGCACACGCACACATACCTAAGTAATATGTGCAAATGTATGTACGCACATACACACACACATATATACATGAACATATGTATTTATAATGCATGCTTGTATATGCATGTGTAATTTACATTAGAGGTGTTATATATGAAAGACAGAAATTAGACATGAAAGAGTCATCAATACAGGTGAATTTACTGAGGTCACATAGAAATTAAGATACCAACTTAGGATTTTTGCCTTCAAATCCTGACTACTATCATCACATGACTTGACTGTATGACAAAAACAACATAAAATCAATTGACTATATTTTTTAAAGCTTTCTTCTCTCCCTAGAATTATCCAAACTATAATTTGACTATTTTATCTAGAGATTTCTATTAAAAGATTCTGGAATTTGGCATAATGTGATTGGAGACAATTTGAAGAATTTCGGAACTTTTTTTTTTCTTTTAGAGGCATGTTATACTAATTGTGAAAGTTAATAAAAAGGGTAAAAGTCAGAAGACAAGAAAGCAAAATATATAAGTAAATGGATAGAGGAGTATTGTTGCGGGGTGAATAAAGAGTTGGTAGAAGAGAGAAAGAGAGCCATAGATTAAATTAGCTAAGATTCATACTATGGTTGATGGTTCTGCCATAAATAGAAAATGGGGAACACATAAGCCAAAGCAAACAAACAAAAACAAACATGGATTTACCGTCATCTGCCTGGATTAATATACCCAATCAGCCAAAGGCTTCTTCTTTGATGCACTTATTTCTATGTATTCCTTTCCCGGTGATAATTTCCGTTTAAGAGAGGTAGAGCCCAGATGGCAGAGTAAAGGCAGGGACTCACCAGAGCTCTCCACCAAACTTCTCCAACTACTTTTAAAAAATGACTCAAAACAAATTCTAGAGCCACAGAACCCGCTAAAAGATGGAGTGAAATAATTTTCCAGCCCAAGCCAACTTGGTAGGTAGGCAGGAAGGGTCTGTTGTGCTGGAGGAGAGAGGAGCACAGAACAGCACATACTGGGCCAGTGAAGACCAGTCCCTAGCAAACAAACATCAGGCCTTGGGGTGACTGAATCAGTGACAGGAGTGGAAGTTTCCAGATTTCTCAAACTACAGATATTGAAGGAATCTGACAGCGGGTTAGAAGGAGATTTGCAGGGGTCCCCTTGCTGGCAGGAGGGGCAAGACTCTGTTTCATTGCCTATATTGGATCTTGGTTGAAGTACTAGTCCTTAATTACAGTGCAAGGAGAAGCACTAGCATAGCAGAGCTTGCAGCTTCAGGGGAGCAAGGACCCTGGTCACAGTTCCAGGATTGAAAGGAGTGCTTATGGTTGCTCACAAACCAGTGCATAGTACAGGAGAGAAGGAAACACACCTCTCCCTAGACCTTGGAAGAGCCAAAAACTTACAGGTCCCCAGAATTACCTCTGAAAACAGGTACAAAAACAATCTGAAATTTAGGACAGTACTCCTTGCACTTGGGAAGTAGAGCCCAACTTTAGCATAGGGTTAAAAGGCAAGAAATAGTGTGGAAAATGAGCGAATAACAGAAAAAAAAAATTCTGACCATAGAAAGTTAGTATGTGGTACTGGCTAAAAAGTAGAGTGGTGGATCAACAGAATAGGTTAGGTACACAAGACACAATAGTCAATGCCTGTAATAACTTATTGTTTGATCAACTGAAAGACTCCAGCTGCTGGGATAAGAAATCACTATTTAACAAAAAACTGCTGGGAAAACCTGAAAATAGTAAGACAGCAACTGAGCATAGACTGATGTCTTACAACCTATACCAAAATAAAGTCAAAATGAGTACACAATTTAAATATAAAGGCTAATACTACAAGCAAACTAGGAGAGCAAGGATAGTTTACCTGTCAGATTTATGGAGAATGGAAGAATTGATGACCAGACAAGAGATAGAAAACATTATGTAATATAAAATGGATAGTTTTTATTATATTAAATTAAAAAGTTTTTGCACAAACAAAGCCAGTACAAAGAAGTTTAGAAGGGAAGCAGAAATCTGGGAAACAATTTTTACAACTAGTATCTCTGATAAAGGTTCATTTCTAAACTATATAGAGAACCGAGTCAAATTTGTAAGAATACAAGTCGTTCCTCAATTGATAAATGGTCAAAGGCTATGGACAGTCTGTTTTCAGATGAAGAAATTAAAACTTTCTGTAGTAATAAAAATGCTCTAAATCACTTTTGATTAGAGAAATGCATATCAAAACAACTCTGAGGTACCATATCACACCTATCAGATTGGCTAACATGACAAAACAGGAAAATGATAAGCTTTGGTGAAAATGTGGGAAAATGGAAACACTAATGTGTTGTTGGTGTAATTGTGAACTAATCCAACCATTCTGGAGAGCAATTTGGAACTATGCCAAGAGGGCTATAAAACCATACATATCTTTTCACCAAGCAATATCACCCCAAAAGGGTATAAAAATGTGCATACCCTTAGACCCAGCAATACCACTTCTAGGTCTGTATCCCAAAGAGATCATACAAATGGAAAAAGGACCCATAGGCACAAAAATATTTATAGCAGCTCTTTTCATGGTGGCAAAGAATTGGAAATTTGAGGGGACTCCCATCAATTGGGGAATGGCTGAGCAAGTTGTAGTACATGCATGTAATCAAATGTTATTGTGCTGTAAGAAATGATGAGCACTCAGGCTTCAGAAAAAAATCTGGAAAGACTTACATGAATGGATGTGGAGTGAAGTGAGTAGAAACAGGAGAACACTGTATAAAGTAACAGTCACATTATATGATGACTAATTTTGATAGACTTATCTCTTATTAGCAATGCAAGAATCTAAACCAGCTCCAAAAGACTCATGATGGAAAATGCCATCCACCTCCAGAAAAAGAACTGTTGAGTTTGAATGTAGATCGAAGGATACTATTTGCTCTCTCTCTCTTTTTTTTGGTTGTTTCTTCTATCTTGTGCTTCCTCTCATTGGTTCCAATATTGCTTTGCAACATGACTAGTGTGAGAATATGTTTAAGATCAATGTAAATGAAGAGCCTATATCAAATTGCATGTTATCTTGGGGAGGGGGAAGGGGAAGGAGGGGGAGAAAATTTGGAACTCAAAATCTTATGGAAGTAAATGTTGAAAACTAAAACTAAAAAAATAAAAATAAAAAGTAATAAAAAAGGAAAGTTAGTATGGTGACAAGGAATATCAAAAGACATGCTCAGAAGAAGACAGCAAAGTCAAAATTCCCGCATCCAAAGCCTCAAAGAAAAATATGAATTGGTCTTAGGCCATGGAAGAGCTCACAAAGGATTTTAAAAATTAACTAAGAGAGGTAAAGGAATGTAAGGCCAATCAGTAAGTGAAAGATCTTTCCTGAACATTGAATGGGCCTCCTGTGGGGCCAACAAAGGGAGGCCTGATTAGAGGCAGGCCCGAACCTTTGTGATGCCAGTCAGGGATTAAAGACTCTTCCCACCTATTCAATAGACCTCAGGTGGGGCCAATTAAGGGAAGCTTAATTAGAGGTTTGTTTGTAGGCAGGCCTAATCCCTTTACTTAGGAGGTACTAAGCCTCAGGCTCACATACTTTTGCAAATTAGGCATGAAGTCCTTGGGCCCCCAAAAAGAGTACATACACTCAGAAGGTAGCCATTGAGAACTCAGAGGTCAGAAGAGAAGCTAGATTTCAGAATTCAGCCCAAGGAGAATGAGACTACTGAGCTACAGAAAGAGTGTGGAGTGGAGAGTGGAAACCAGGAAGCTACAGAGACCAGAAAACTGAGGGGGGGAAAGAATGCAGGCAAGCAGAGCATTAGGATTCATGGGTGATTGTTTACAGGATGGCCCTAGCAGGGGGGAAGGTTACAGGATGACTTGGTTCCTTGCTATAATACTGTGTTGTAATTCCCTTGTTGCTACATTGACGGGGGCTTACTGGTTTTGGAATATACTTAGTGCTATATCACATTGAAGGTATTGGTCCTTAGATTTGATTCTTTGGAGTCTAAATAACTGTTAAATTTCCTCTGCCTTCTACCTAGAGAGTTTCTCATACTTTCTGATTCTGAACCATACAGGCACGTTAAGGTCATCCTTGAGATCATGAATCTTGCCTTACTGATACAAGGAAAAATAGGGAAGAGAAATGAGAGGGATGCAAGAAAATCATGGAAAAAGAGCTAACAACTTAGTAAAGGAGGCATAAAAATACTGAAGAAAATAACACCTTAAAAACAGGAAAGGCCAAGTGGTAAAAATCTAGTGAAGAAAAGAATGCTTTGAAAAGCAGAATTGGCCAAATGAGAAAAAAATAGTATACAAAAATTCACTGAAGGGAAGCACTCCCTAAAAAGTAGAATTGGCCAAATGGGAAAGGAGGTACAAAAGCTCACTGAAGAAAAGTATTCCATAGAAGTTAGAATTGGGCAAGTGGAAACTAATGATTTTATGAAAAATCAAGAAACAAATAAAATGAAAAGCATGAAAAAAGACTATGTGAAATATTTCATTTGAAAAGTTACTGACCTGGAAAATAGATCCAGCAGAGATATTTAAAAAATTTTTGTACTACCTGAAAGTTATGATAAAAAAAATGCCTAGATATCATCTTTCAAGAAATTATCAAGAAAAATTGCCCTGATATTCCAGAACCAGTGGGTAAAATAGAAATTTCAAGAATCCACTGATTACCTCCTGAAAGAGATCCCCAAATTATAACTGCCAGGAATGTCACAGCAAATTCCAGACAGCCAAGAACAAGGAAAAGATACTGGAAACAGACAAAAAGAAACAATTCAAATATTATAGAGCCACAGTCAGGAAAATACAAGATTTAGCAGCTTCTAAATTAAAGGATCACAGGGCTTGGGATATGATATTCCAGAAGGCAAAAGAACTAGGCTTACAATCAAGAATCACCTACTAGCAAAACTGAGTAAAATCCTTTGGGGCAAAAAATGGACATTCAGTGAAATAGAGGACATTAAAGTATTCCTGAAGAAAAGAGGAGAGCTGAATAGAAAATTTGACTTTCAAACACAAGATGCAAAAGAAGCATGAAAAGATAAACAGCAAAGAGAAACCATAAGGTATTCCATAAGGTCAAACTGTTTATATTTATACATATGAATATGATATTTATAATTCCTAAAAACTTTCTCATTATTGGGGCACTTCGAAGGACTATACATAGACAGAAAGCAGAGGTGTGAGTTGAATGTGATAGTATGATTATCTAAGAAAATAAAATTAATGGATGAGAAGAAGAATGCAGTGGGAGAAGGCAAAAGGGAGAGGTAGGATGGGATAAATTATCTGACATAAAAGAGATCTAAAAGAGATTTTAAAGTGGAGGGAAAAATGACAGAAGAAGGGAGGGGAGAATATGAACTTTACTCTCATTTGAATTGGCTCAATAAGGGTATAATGTACAATCTCAGTTAGGTGTAGAAATCTCTCTTACCATGCAGGAAGGTAGGAAGGGAAGGGCATAAGAGAAGGGGGGTACTGATAGAAGGAAGAACAGTTTGGTGGAGTTAAATGTCAGAAGCAAAACACTTTTGAGAATGGACAGGGTAAAAGGAGAGAGAGTAGGATAAACGGGGAAAATAGGATGGGGAAAATACAGAGTTTGTAATCATTAATGTAAAAAAAAATAGAGTGAGTTTCTACAATAAAGAATTCATGTCTCAAACATATCAAAAAATGAGTAAATTTATAGAATTAAGAGTCATCCCTCAATTGATCAAAGGTCAGAGGATATGAACAGGCAGTTTTCAGAGAACACAATTAAAAGTATCTATAGTCACCTGAAAACAATGTTCTAAATCACTATTTATGAATGAATGCAAATTAGAACAACTTTGAGCTACTACCTCACACTTATCAGATTCTTTAATATGACAAAAAAAGGAAAATGACAAATGTTGGAGGAGATGTGGAAAAATTTACTAATGTACGATTGGTGAAGTGGTACACTGATTCAACCATTCTGGAGAGCAATTTTGGAACTATGCCAAAAGGGCTATAAAACCATACATATCTTTTCACCAAGCCATATCACTACTAGGTCTGTATAAAAAGATATTAAAAAAAAACAAATGGTCTATGAGTACAAAAATATTTATAGCAACTCTTTTTTTAGTGTCAAAGAATGGGAAATTTAGAGGCTGTCTATCAATTGCCAAATGGCTGAACAAGTTGTTGTTGTATATAATTGTGATGGAATGCTATTATGCTTTAAGAAATGGTGAGTAGAATGCTTGCATAGAAACACAGAAAGACTTACATGAACATCATGATGCAAAGTGAAATGAGTAGAACTTGGAGAACATCGTACACAGTAATAGCAATATTGTATTATGATCTACTGTGAATAACTTAGCTATTCTCAGCAAGACAATGATCCAAGACAATTCTGTCTGACTTATGATGAAAGGTGCTGTGCATCTCCAGAGAAAGAACTGGTAAAGCCTGAACGCACATCAAAGATACTGTTTCTTTACTTTATTTATTTTTCTTGGATCTTTTTGTCTCTATTTGCTTTCACACAATGAGTTAAATGTTAATGTGTTTTGCATGATTACACATGTATTACACCTATGTCAAAGTACCTTCTCAATATAGGGGAAAGGGAGTGATAGAATTTGGAACTCAAATTTTTGGAAAAAAAAAGGTTAAAATTGTTTTTACTTGTAATTGGAAAAAATAAAATAATAAATAATAAAAAATTATTTCCTTTTAAACATCATATATGTACAATACAATAAGTTTAATTAATATAGTTCAGAGTTGTCTATACTATAGTTCAAGCTATTGGCCCAATATGTAAAAGATTAATAAACTTTGAGATAAGTCACTCTTTTAAGGGCTCCATATTTTATATGTTCAAAAAGCTGCCTTTAAAAAAAACCTTTTTCTACTTTATTTTTCATTTATGTTTATGTAACTGTATTTAATTTTATTTTCCCATTATGCATAAGTTCGTAAGAAAGTGTTGTTTGTTCTTGTTTGTCTTTTCTTTAGAAGATGATGAAGGACATCATAGGGTGATGTCTTGACTCACATGTGAATTGGATTCACAGTTATTGGAGGCCAGTGGCAAGACAAGTTAAGACAACCGGCTATGGCCCAGGATGCACTGGTTGACCTTGACATTTTTTATGTCTGACCCAGCTCTAAGTGTTCCACAGAACCTGATTTAACTGCCTTTGTAGCAGTTGGAATAAACTGTTCTTATCTGCCCATTCTGCCAGGGAAAGTTTTCACATGCTTGGGGTAGACACTTCCCTAACTCATTGATGGGTTTGAGGCCCATTGGTTATCCTCAATCTGGTTTAGACTGTCTGCCAAGGCAGTTTACCAGAGTGTGCCTGCTGTGCATGCTACAGCTTCTTTGAGCCACAGGTTTGAGGTGGGTGGTAGGTGGGCACCAATGTTGGAAGAGAAGCCCTGAGAAGGGCTCAGCAAGCCTTCACACCAGAGGTGCTAATCCTCCTTGAACACTCTACACACCCCTCCTAAGAGAGAAATGAAACTATAGATAGTTTACATGAAAAAAAAATCCTTCATTTCCTTTATCTGGATATGCTTCTTGCCCCCTCCTTCAGGTTTGTCTTTGCTGTCATGACCAGAGAGGATCATCAGGGATGAAAGTTAGCAAATTGAAGCCTAAATCTTGAATTCTTTTATAAAGAGAGATTTGTGAGGATGTCAGTGTATGACAAAAAAAAAAAGGTGACAGTTTCATGAAGCAAATTAACTGGGGACCAAATTTAGCCTTCTAGACTCAGTTCATTTGCACCTCAGCTTGGACTTGAGCCATTAGCACAGCAGGGGAAAAGCAATGGTTATGCACCAGGCCACCAACACTTCCATGCATAAGATTTTGCAGAATGACAGAAATAATGAATGTAATTAAAACAGCATGTAGCCAAGAAAAAATAATTAGTATACAACTTGGATGGCTCTGGGAGGCCCATGACATGGGGGGGAAAAGCAAACAAAAAAATAGTTTAATGTCATCCTAGACTAGCTTAGTTCCCAACATAGGAATGAATTTACCATATTTCCTGATAATCTAATGTTGATGTTTACTGTTTCTAGACTTTAACATTTAGGCTTTACAATTTTGATAACAATATTATCACGTTTGATTCTCATTACTTTACAATTTCTTTTTAAAATATTTCTATTGTTCTTAGAATACTTGGTTGCTAGCTGAATCGTAATTTGTCATAGAAATAATTATGTGCCCTAATAGAGATCTTCAAATAATTCATGTTACTAGATCTTTGATATCTGGCTGGATCTGTGATTTCATCAATGTGGGTATTCATTCTAATGATAAGGATCTATAGATCACTTCCATTTTAGTTATTGTCATATATACATACACATATATACACATATAAAATACATACAAAAAACATATATCCATAGACAGGTGCATATGTGTATAACAGCTAGCATTTATATTATGATCTAAGGTTTAAGGTTTGCAAAACAGTTTACAATTATTATATCTTTTTATCCTCATAACATACTGGAAGGTTATCTTCCTCATCCTAATTAAGTTCCAAAAAGATTTACTCCAAAAAGGGTGTTTCCATTTATTCCAGTCCCTGCTATGCAACAGTACTTTGTGGCCACTTTTGCCTAAGGAAGTATAAATCATCTGAAGTTAAATGTCCAAATGTGGAGCAAATAAACATTTGGTCTCCTTACCAAGAAGGGAGACATGACAGCTAAGAGTAGCAAATGTTTAGAGTCCAAATTCAATCACAAATTTTTACAGGGAAGAATTGTGAAATAGTATGAGCAACACCATCTTACAAAACAGGTTAAGGCAGTAAAGGAAAAAAAATAAGTCTGTAAGCAACCTAGCATGAGACTAGCTAAGCCAAATCGTCACCAAAGCCTCGACTGATAAAACTAAAAAGGAGATAACTAATACATAAGGAAGGAAGGAAAATATGGGGAGGAAGATTTGTCAGTGTTTCTATAACCCTTTTTCATTATCATTCACGGAGGAATGAACAGTTTGGATTATAACACTTCAGTCCTTGGTAAACATCTGAGAGAATCAAAAATCATTTAAGTAGATGGCAGAGTGAAGGCAGGGACTCTCCTGAGCTCTTCCCCAAACACCTTCAAATACCTTTAAAAAGCAACTCTGAACAAATTCTAGAGTGGCAGAACCCAAAAAGAGACAGAGTAAGGTAGATTTCCAGCCCGAGACAAGCTGGAAAGTCGACAGAAAAAGTCTGTTGCACCAGGTTGAGAGAGAAGTGCGGTGCAGTGCAGGCCACACCAGCACGGACCCAGGCCCACCAAAGCTGGAGCAGGCCTCAGGGACTGAATCATCAGCAGCAGTGATAGTTTCTAGACTTCTCAGCCCACAGACACCAAAGACCACTTAGAAGGTGGCAGGAGGGGTCCATCAGACCTGAGTGAGAG
This sequence comes from Trichosurus vulpecula, assembly GCF_011100635.1. NCBI lineage: Eukaryota > Metazoa > Chordata > Mammalia > Diprotodontia > Phalangeridae > Trichosurus > Trichosurus vulpecula. The sequence continues at coordinate 180,039,683 of NC_050579.1, forward strand.
AGAAGTGCAGTGGAGCATAGGCCGTCTCAGTACAGCCCTGGCCCCAGCAAACCAGGACCAAGCCTTGGGAGTGACTGAATTGTAGTAGCAGTGACAGCACCTGTTTCTGGAACTATCAGCCCACAGACAGAATGTTTGAAAGTAACTTATTTCCACTTCCAGGAGCCAAGATGGTAGATGAGCAGTAAGTTGCTCTTACCCTCCATTATTGACCTTGAAAAACCAAGACAATATCAGCCAAGGAAAAATGCTGGAAACAGTGGAGCCAGCAGAAAGATGGGGCTCAACAGACTTTTAGCTTGGGAGGTTAGGGATGTTAATGGGAAAGGTCACTCTTTCTGTGGCTGAAGAGGACCAGTTCAGGACAGGAGATGTCCAGGCAAGCCAGTCCCACCTCTGCAAAATAGGGAGATCCTGAACCGCATGGTGGTGGAGCAGGCAAGTGTCAACACCAGGCACACACCAGCTGCCACCACCAGCTGAAATGCAAATCAGAACAACTCTGAGATACCATATCTCACCGTCAGATTGAATAACATGAAAAAACAGGAAAATAATAAATTCTGGAGAGGATGTGGGAATATTGGGACACTAATGAATTGTTAGTGGACCTGTGAACTATCCAACCATTCTAGAGAGCAATATGGACCTATGCCCTAAGGGCTATAAAACTGCATACCCTTTGACCCAGCAATAGCACTTTTAGGGCTGTATCCCAAAGAGATCATACAAATGGGAAAAGAACCCACATGTACAAAAATACTCATAGCAGCTCTTTTTGTGGTGGCAAAGAACTGGAAATTGAAGGGATGCCCATCAATTTGGGAATGACTGAAAAAGTTGGCGTATATAAATATAATGGAATACCACTGCATGATAAGAAACGATGAGCACATATACTTCAGAATAACCTGGAAAGACTTATATGAACTGATGCAGAGTGAAGTGAGTAGAATCAAGAAAACATTGTACACAGTAATAGCCATATTTTGCAATGAATGACTTTGATAGACTCATCTCTTCTTAGCAATTCAAGGATATAAGCCAACTCCAAAAGACTCATGATGGAAAATGCTATGCACATGCAGAAAAATAAGTATGGAATATGAATGCAGATCAAAGCATATTATTTACTTTCTCCTTTTTTTTGTTTCTTTCTTCTTTCTTGTGGTTTCTCCCATTGGTTCTAATTCTTCTTTACAATATGAATATTGTGAAAATAGGTTTAATATGCATGTATATGTACAGCCTATATTGAATTGCACACTGTTATGGGATGGGGAGAGGGAAGAGATGGGAAGAAAATTTGGGACTCAAAATCTTATGGAGATAAATGTTGCAAACTATAAATTAATAAATATTATTTTAAAAATCATAAGATTAACTTGGTGAAAGCAATTGAACAAGACCAACTATTCATAGAAAAGATCTGTCCTCAAGAGATAAACTTTTGAAAGAATTGAAATATCAATTTTAATGACAGAGAGAAGAGCATAAATTAAAAACCATAAGATTAATAATTAATATTTACAAAAAACAGTTGTAGAATATAAGTGATTCCTTTCACTAAGACAGGGTCTAAGGAACAACCACCTTTAGTGGCCATGATCTAGACCATGATCCAATAGAAGAGACTAAAAATGAGCAGTCATACAGGTAGGAAGTGAAACAGTGTAGAGTAGTGTCAGGGAATCTTAAAAAGAAGAGGGTATCTAGGAGAAAAAGGCGATCAACAGTGTCAAAGGCCATAGAGAGGTCAAGAAATATGAGGAGTGAAAAAAAAGGCCATTATGCTCGGCAATTAAGAGATCATTAGTAATTTTGGATAAAGCAGTTTTAGTTGAATGCCCAGAATCTAGATAATAGAGAATTTAAAAGAGAGTGAGAAGAAATGAACTAGAGACATAAGTTATAGGTGGCTTTCTTTAAAAAATAGCAACCAAAAGAGGAGATTAGACAATATCCAGTGTGGATGTACAAATTAAATGCATAGTTTTTTGATGTTTTGCTTTGTTTTTGAAGATGAGGCATGCATGTGAATGTTTGTAGGTAATAGGGAAGCTACCAGTAAACAAGCAAAAATTGAATAAAAGTGAAAGAGGGGAGATTGTAGGGGACAATCCAATGGAGAAAACAGGGTGGAAGGTGATCACATACATGTGGAGAGGTTTTCCTTGATAAGGAGAAAGTCAATTTCTTCATGTGAGATAGCTGTGAAGGAGGATACAGAGGCATAAAACAGTTGGGTACCTGAGATGAGTGGGAAGGGAGAAGAAAGAACTCTTGGCTCAAGAGACAGTAAGGGAAAGCTTCCAGACAGTATATGTAATATATTTAATCTGTGACTAATGGCCTATAAGCAAGGAAGTTTGATAACCATTTAGGGGCTGCTAATGACAAGCATTAAGCTTCTTGAAGGCAGAGATCACATTGTTTTTAACTTCTTATCTTCTTTATGGCCCATTGAAATGTTCTCTATATAGTATAGTAGGTTGTTAATAAATGTGTACTAAATTGAATTGAAAGTAGCAGGATTCAACTTGATTAATTGTAACTCAAGATCCTAACCTGCCGTCTTTGACTTTCCTTTCGCTCTCTTTTCTTCTGGCCTCAGACTCTTACTAGCTGTATGACCCTAGATAAGTCTCATCAGAAAAGTGGGCATAATAACAGAATCTTCCTCTCAGGGCTGCTGTGATGATCAAATGAAATAATGTTTGTAAAGCACTTAGCACAGTGCCTGTAAGCCCTATAGAAATGCTTATTTCCTTCCTTTCATTCTCCAAATGCAACCATTTTGTTGCCAACTTCTGTCAGTTCTAACTCTGTAATATCTGTCACATACCTTGCATTTTTCCTAATTCCACTACAGTGCCCCAGCTCAAACCCTCTTTTATTTATGCCGACATGATGCAAAGTTATTGTTGATGGAATAAATGAATGAATGAATATATTATAATACCCACCCTCTGCCCCAGCTCACATTCTTACCTCCAGTTCATCCTTCACATTGTGTCTTCAAAATGAATGATTGTGGTCCTGTCACTCCTCTTCAAAAATCTTTGTCACTTGCAATCACCTGTTGAATAAAGTGTTTATTCCTGATCCTGGCATTCCAGGCCTCCCATTGTGTAGTTCTTAACTACCCTTCTATTTACACTTCACTCTTTAGTTTCCCTTTAAATATTCTATGCTGTAGCTCAATTGGTCTACTTTCCATTACTATCCTCTTTATCTTCATATGTTCTCTTGTCCCTCTATTTTTCTTGTTGTTGTCAGTCAAGGCTGAAATAGAGTCCATCTACATTTCTGCCAATCATGAAACTGCTTCTAACCTTCTCAGTCCAACTCAGGTTCTATCTCCTCATGGCTCATTAGGAAAAATATCAAGGTCTCATTAGACAAATCACAAAGGTTGGGCATAATAAGATTGTATCTACCAGGGTTACACCCTCTCCCTCCAAAATGAGATAGGCTAGATTTCCCCTAAAAGCTAAGAAAGATAGGTCTTAACTAGAGGAGAAGGTTCAAACTGTAGCTCCCTTGATAAATCTTCCTGGTAGCTTCTGGAAGTTTTTACATAGCTTCCTAGTCCCCGAGTGACACAAAAGGTCCCGTGTTGTGGTCAGTACCTTTCAGATTTGGTGGATGACTGGAAACCGCTCAAGTTCCTAAACCCTTCTTTCTACAATTTTGATTTAATATGGAGATATGGGGAGGACATCAACCTGTATATTCTTGCTGTTATAGCTAACCAAACTTCTCTTTGTTAACTGTTCAGTGACCTAGGAGTACTTTAGCTCATTCTAAAATCGAATCTGAACTAACAGGGTGATGGCATGAGGCCAAACCATAGTATCGGGAGAGTAGGTTCTAAGGTCACTAAATTTGCATCAGTTGTATACTTTGCATAAAGAAACTATCTGGGTTGTTATTTTTTGTAAGTTCTCACCAAAGTCTACTTCATTCGGGCTAGTATGCAGTTTTTATATAAACCTTCAAGTCATATGATACACTCATATAATTAACACTATAATTTCAGTAGGCAGACAGGGATATAGTAGATAGACTACTGGACATTTACTAGCTCTGTGATCCTGTCAAGTCAATTAACTTCTATCTGCCTCAGTTTCCTGTAATGTAAAATGAATATAATGATAGCACCTATCTCTTAGGTTTGTTGTGAGGATCAAATGAGATAACCTATGTAAAGCACCCAGCACAATATCAACACATGGGAAGCCCTTAATAAATACTTGTTTATTTCCTTCAATATGCTTGATAATGTGACATTGACTTTGTCTTTTAAAAAAATTCCCTTTTTTTGCTTGCTCATTGATTTCTATTTCTTACTGAGAATAATTCAGTAAATGAATATTTTTTTCCATTTAACAGTATTTTATTTTTTCCAATTATATGCAAAGATAGTTTTCAACATTCACTTTTACAAGATTTTATATTCCAATTTTTTTTCCTCTCTCCCTCTCCTCCCTCCTCCCCAAGATGATATGTAATCTGATATAGGCTATACATGTACAATCATATTAAACATATTTCCACATCAGAATCAGAACAAAAGAAAAAAAAACACAAGAATGAAAAAAATCATACTTCGATCTGCATTCAGCCTTCATAGTTCTTTCTCTAGATGTAGCAGCATTTTCCATCATGAGTCCCTTGGAATTGTCTTAGATCATTGCACTGCTGAGAAGAGCTAAGTCAATCAAAATTGGTCATCATACAATATTGCTATTACTCTGTACAATGTTCTCCTGGTTCTGCTCACTTCACTCAGCATCAGTTCATGTAAGTCTTTCCAGGTTTTTCTGAAATATGCCTGCTCATCATTTCTTATAGCAAAATAGTAATACATTACATGCATATACCCCAACTTGTTCAGCCATTCCCCAAGTGATGGGCATACCTTCAATTTCTAATTCTTGGCCACCAAAAAAAAAAAGAACTACTATATTTTTGTACATGTGGGTCCTTTTCCCTTTTTTATGACCTCTTTGGGATGCAGACCTAGTAGTGGTATTGCTGGATCAAAGGGTATGCACGGTTTTATAGACCTTTGGGTGTAGTTCCAAATTGCTTTCCATAATGGTTGGATCAGTTCATAACTCCACCATCAATGCATTAATATTCCAATTTTCCCATATCTTTTCTAATATTTACCATTTTCTTTTTTTTTTTCATAGTAGCCAATCTGATAGGTGTGAGGTAGTACCTCAGAGTTGTTTTAATTTGCATTTCTCTAATCAATAGTGATTTAGAGCATTTTTCACAATGAATATTAATATATACTGATATACATATAATAAATATAGGTCTGAAGCTCCTTGCTAGTTCTGCAGTATTTCATGAAAAAATAAACAATAGAAATCAACAATGCTAGGGGAAAATGAGCTGTTTCATTAACTAGAATTTGTGTATATAGAACACCTTTAAATGACAGAGGATAATGATGTAGGCATATTTTTTTTTCAGTTCAACTAAACTCTGGCAAAAAAAATCATTAAATAAATTTCTAATCAGACTATGAATAGAAAGGGGCTGGTGTTTATAAAGTTTCCAAGAGGTGAATATGTTTACCTGAGGAATAACATGCAGGTTATTCACTGGCTCAGGCTAATGAATAGAACTAACTAGTTTTGGTTTAAACAAATTTATTAAGTGTGCAAATTGTGATTGATCATTCCAGAGAAGATGATTCTAGTTATAACAATAAAGATGAGTCAATAAGCCAAAGCAAATGCCTCAGAAATGCTGAGTTTCAGCCCAAAGAACAATTATAACCAACCAATTAAAATCCCCATTCAATCCAGGCACAATTAGCAAATTAAACACATTTATTTATGTCCTATCAATCAGGAATATGAGGTCAGCCTGTTAGTTAATAGTTTTTTTTTTCCAAGAATAAGGGGAAAAACCTGCTGACCAAAAAAAAAAATTGACTGTTTTTACTTGTGAATGTAAATGCAATTAAAACAAATAAATGGACCAAGGTTCAGTCACCACTTTTCAAAATAATAGGGAAAACCTAATGCAGACATTTGAAATACAAAATGAATATTCTCATTTTGTTTTATTTCACCCAATATTTTATATTTAGGAGTTTTTGAATCTTGGATTATTTGGGAAGGGTTGGGGAAGGGTGTGGGGAAGATACTTTCAGTAAGTGTGGTGGATAACAACTCTTATGCCTCGTTGTTATTTACATAAGGTTAAAGAAGTTGAAGAGAGCTCCTAGAGGAAAGACCTATTAGAAGACAGGACAAGAACTACAGAAAATTAGAAAGTAGAGCTAAATTACATGCCATGTTACCTTAGGAGTGAGTACCATCATCAGAGAGATCATAGATCCACCAAAATACACAATTTTTACATTATTGAAAGCATTGACATTTTATACATTGAATGAACCTACAGATACTACACTGAAATCTGAAAATCAATATTACTTAACAAAAATCTACAAATATGAATCAAACAGGTCTTTGCATTGTATATTGCATATTTTAAACTATCAATAATTGAAAATAAAACCTAAACACTGTAAAATGTTTTAAAAGTCCCCATTTGAATATTCTAAAAGATTCTCAAGAGGATTAAAATATATCTAATAAAGATATGAAAATAAAATGTTTGAATAGGGATGAAACTGCAAGAAGACAAATGTACACACAAACACATGTTTAAAACAGGTTTGTTAGTGGTACATCATTCTGGATCAAAAAGCTATCATCTATATAGTTTAAGTCATACCTATAGATAAAGTGCCCCTCTCAGACTTCATTTTCTTAATTCATTTTACTTTTCCTCTCAGATCAGACTTTCTTTTATGAAGTCCACGCCTTCGCTTGGCAAGACTGTAAAAAAAAATGAAAACAAAATAAAGCAAAAAACAAAAAAGAACAAAATAAAACAAAACAAAAATGTGGTTCCTTAAGGTTATTAATTTCTTTCCAAGAACTTCATAAATGTTTGTGATTCTATCTAGATTATTTTAGGTATTATTGTTAGTTTACAAATGAGTAATCAGAATTGGGTAGATAGATGTCCCAGGACAGCAGTAGGTTTCTCTTTTATTAACGTCAGAAGTAATATTTGCTGCTTTTGTACACTTCAATATAGGGTCATAGGACAACACTACTCATCTCATTTTACTCTAATCTTACTCTATGATGTCTTCTGTAGTTGTACCTGAAGATTCATATCCTCATTTCTTGGAAGACAAATATCTTTTTTTAATATTCCTTTTTTATTTAGCATTTTATTTTTCCCTAGTTACACATAAAAAACAATTTTTAACATTTTTTAAAAAACTTTGAGTTCCAGATTCTCTTCTTTCCTCCCTCTCCACCCCTCTCCCCAAACACTGAGAAGGCAAGTAATTTGATACAGGTTACACATGGGTTGTCATGCAAAACATGACAGATGTTATTTTTTTTCTTTCTAGAGAGGCAACTAGGTTGTACCAGTGGATAGAGGATTAGGTCTGGAGTCAGGAATAGCAAAGTTCAAATCTAGCCTCAGAAACTTACTATGTGGCCCTGAGCAAGTCACTTAACTAGTATTAGGATTGAAATGAATTAACAATCTGTTCTCCTGGAACCAGAACCCCAGGTGCTGCCCTGCCCTGATGTGGTGGGCACAGGCCCCGCCCCCTCCCCTGCCCCTTCAACAACTGGTTGGAGGAACTAAACCTAAAATTAGATACCAGAAGGGGCTGAATCTCACCACCACACTTAACTTCTGTTCGCCTCAGTTATTTTTCCAACTGTAAGATATAATAGCACCTACATCCGAGGGTTTCTGTGAGATTCATGAGTACCATTTGTAAAAGCATTTAGCACAGTCCCTAGTACATAGTAAGCTCTATATAAGTACTAGCTTTGCTAGCTATTGTCAAAAGGCTCAGCTGCCTCTTCTCACAGGACAGGCCTCTTCCATATTTCTTAGCTCTATATGTTCAGTTGCTCCGACTTTCACTTTTACATCTATGTCACATGTTTCTATCTTCCAATCTCTTAGCATGGCCAGGGTCATCTTTTACTTCTTCAGATCAACTTTTTCTTCTTTGTTTTAACCTTGATAAAATTTTTCCAACTTCATGATGAACACTTCAAACTGATCAGCTGGAGGCTGAAGAGGCTTCTCTTGACTCCCTTCAGCACATCTTCTAGGAGTAAAAAATACCTGAGATAGCAGGTATTTAGCCATGGCAGAAAGCAGATACCACAGACTCTGTTCTCCAACATTGTTACACTTATAGTGCTTAGGACTTTCCCATCTTTGGTAGTAGAAAAGACATACTAACACAGTACCTGGTAGTAATTATACTTTATTGCACAGTTCATCTATATACAAAAATCATAGTAAATCAGACAAATGTGATTTTTTTCAATTTTAAGTGATTTCATATATTTATGATTATAAAATTGATAGACATATCAGGGATGCTCTGATCATTGTAGTTTAATGATGATTAACACAAATACCCTAACAATTAGTCTGGATGTGGTTCTTTGGGTTGATCATAATATAGGTAAAATGATTGGTGGCCTGAGTTATGATCCAATTCATGCATCACATAAAGAAATTACTGTAGGCCACTGTCCACATAATAAAGGATCTATGTCTCTCTGAGGAATTTTTATGATCTGAATAGTCAAGTTGAGGAGTTAATACTGATAATTTTTCTATTTCATTTTCTGCTAGTTTTAAAGATTGTACTAACCAGGGGTGGGGAACCTGTAGCCTTGAGACCAAATGATTCCTTCTAGGACCTTGGGTGCAGCCTTTTGGCTGAGTCCAAGTTTTACAGAACAACTCCTTTTATTAAGGGGATTTGTTCTGTAAAGTTTGGATTCAGTCAAAGGTCTGCACTTGAGGACCTAGAGGGCCACATGTGGCAGGTTCCCCACCCCTGTAACTAAGCCACTGGCTCAAAAGTTTCAAAAGAAATTTTGATGTTTGTCTATATGGAATTAAAAAAAAACTGGGGCTGAATGGATGCTTTTATGACTGTATCTTTCAATAACTGAAATCATGCTATTGTTATTTGAGGAATAGTGAAAGATATGTATATATGTATGTTGTTGTTCAGTAGTTTCAGTTATGTCTGACTCTTCATGACCCAAGTTGGGCTTTGTTGGCAAAGATACTGGAGTGTTTTGCCATTTCCTTCTCTAGCTCATTTTACAGATTAGGAACTGAGGCAAATAGGGTTAAGTGACTTGCTCAGTATCCACACAGCTAGTAAGTGTCTGAGACCAGATTTGAATTCAGGAAGATGAGTTGATTCTAAGTCCAGCGCTCTGTACACTGTTCCACCTTGCTTCCCTGTATATGTGTGTATATATATATATATATATATATATATATATATATATATATATATATACATACATACATATAGATGGATGGATGGACAGATGGATGGATAGATGGATGTATATATCATTTATCAGTTTTCTATGATCGATGAAGTAAACAAGACAATGATATGGACAAGCTGGGTCAGATATGGGTTGAATTAAGTGGCAACTGAGTTTCTCTTATATCTCAGAATGATATTTATTTTCCTTTCTCTACATATACACCACACCATACCACACCTTCACCCACCCACCTACCCCCCACACACTATACTAATGTGTGTACCCACACAAGTGATGAGAGGGAGCAAAAGGGTAAGGAGTAAAAGACCTAGACTTGGAGTCAGGGTTTAATTCCTTCCTCTAATTAGCTGTTTAATAATAAGCAAGTCACTTAACCTTTAGGTACTCCTGGGAAACTATAAAAGATGAAACCAAAAGAAACAATGAACTTGCAGCTAAATGGATGGAGAGACAAAAAAATGGGTTGTTGTAGTGGGTTTCATAAATACATCCAAAGGCAAAAAGAAGCACATACTACAGATATAATGAAAACTATTTACAAAAAGAATATGATGAATATAAATTCATGTTATATACCAACATGTGTTACTAAGGATGAAGTGAAAAATAATTCAATAGAGAATTTCATAGGACTCACTAAAATAAATCACCATACACACTGATATATGGACTTCAACGCAAGTTGGGAGAAAAAGCAAAAAAAATGTGTAGAAATACATGAGACAGCATAGTTTAGGAAGAAGGAATAAGTCAGAGGCATACAGATTACACAGAACCTTAACGCTTTTATGTCATGAACACCTTCTTCAGGAAAAAAATTGGTAGCTACTACATGCAAACACCAAATAACACCACAAAGAATAAAAGAGATTATATTTAAGAGACAGGAAAAAAATTAGTTATTGATTTGAGAATTATCTCTGAGCCAGCAATCTGTATACAGTTAGCTGAACTTGACAGATTAAGTTCACAATTACTTGGAAAGATCAAGAAGAAATATTATTAAGAAAATGATACAGCATGCAATTAAAACTTGTCCCTGAATTAAACAAGTAATTGTGATCAAAACTGGGAAACAGGAAAGAGTAATGGTATTAACACTATCATAGTTTTATCAATAAATTTATTCAACATCAATTTAATGACACAACCAGAAGACCAAAACAGTATAGAAAATATCACAAGCAGGAACTATCTGGAAGAGGAAGAAGGCTACCATAGGCATATCTGAGTTGGTAAATAAACTCATTAAATATATTAAATAGTATAAATAAAGATGCTATGGTAGAGCCAAGATGGAGAGTAAAGGCAGCAACCTAGCTGAGTTCTCCTAACACCCTTCAAATAACTTTAAAATAGTACCTCAAATTGAATTATGGAATGGCAAAGCCAACAGAAGATCAGGATGAGATATTTTACTGGCCTAAGACAGTTTAGGAGGTTGGCAGGAAAGGTCTATGACACAGGGGTGGGAGCTGGTGTAGAGTACATGCAATGGGTCTTGGAGGTGGCTGTGACAACATTACCAACATTACTCAAAAGAATGAAAAAAATAGAACAAAATGTGAAATATTGGTAAAACAGTTGCCCTGGAAAATAGATGGAGGAGAGATGATTTAAAAATTATTAGAATATCTGACAGCCATGATCAAAAAATAAAAGAGCCTAGACATTATGTTTCAAGAAATTATAAAGGAAAATTGCTGCAATATCTTAAACCCAGATGGCAAAATAGAAATTGAAATAATGAACTGATTACCTCCTGAAAGAGATCTCCAAATGAAAACTCCCAGGAATATTAAAACCAAATTCTAGAGTTCCAAGGTGAAGGAGAAAATATCGCAAGCAGCCAGAATGAAAAAATTCCAATATCGTGAACCCAATCAAGATCACACAAGATTTAGCTACTTCCATATTAAAGAAGAGGAGGGCTTGGCATATAATATTTCATAAGGTGAAGTTCTAGGATTACAACCAAGAATAACCTACCCAGCATACTGAGTATAATATTTCAGAGGAGAAATGGATATGTAATGAAATAGAGGACTTTCAATCATTCCTGATGAAAAGATCAGAACTGAATAGAAAATTTGACATTTAAACACAAGAATCAAGAGAAACATAAAAAGGTAAACACAAAAAAGAAATCAAATGGGACTCAATAAAGTTAAACTGTTAACATCCCCGCATGGGAAGATGATACATATAACTCCTGAGAACTTTTCCATTATTAAGGTGGTTAAAAGGACTTAGAAATGAGTTGATTATGCTGGGATGCTATATCATTAAGGCAGATTTCATGACTTCAAAGATAACCATGAATATGCCTGAATGGTCCAGAATTGCAGGATATAAGGAATTCTCTAAGTAGAAGGCAGAGGAGTTTAAGCATTTATTGAAACTCAAAAGTAGCAGACCCATGGACCAGTGTCCCCAGTTGGACAACCTGGCAAGAACCTTCCAAAATCAGTATGCCCATCTCACAAATGTGACCAGGAGGCCACAGAAAAACATTATGGCAGCAAGTCAAGCCATATGGGTGCTTCCCCCACCAAATCCCAGAGCCCTCCAGTAAGAAGACCACCCATGGGCCTCAAGCCCCTGCTCAGCACTCTCTGGTCTCCACGAGGGTCAGTCCTGCATTTTTGTAGCACCTGCCACCATCACCGCTTCCATCATAATCTCCAAGCTATGTTCCAGCTAGCTGACTGCTTCCTCTCTCCTTCAGCTCTTAACTGATCTCACCAACTGCCTCACCAACTGCCTCTTAACTCTGCTCCAACCATTCAGCAAGTTCCTCCCACCACAGGCTTCATGTCGTCATGTGGACCAGAACTCAGGTACCTACCATTGGCTCCAGTCCTAGCCAATCCCCCCAGGACCCTGAGAGCCCCACCCCCAAAGCCCACTCAAATGGGCGGGGAAGATCTTCCCATTCACTGATTGCCTTTACAGATGATCTAAAAAACATAAGGTAAAGGGTTGAGAAAGAGTGATGCAGTGGGAGAAGAAGGAATGGAGAATAGAATGGAGGAAATTTTCTCATATAAGAGGCACAGAAGGAAGAGCTTTTACAGTGATAAGGAAAATGTTGGAGCTGGTAGTGGCAGGAAATTCTCGAATCTTACTTTCATCAGAATTGGTTAAAAGACTTTACATACACAACCAATTGGGCATAAAATTCTATATTACCCACCAGGAAAATGGGCAATGTGCATGAAGAATTCATGTTGCATGTATATACATATATATGCACATGTGCATGCACATATGTATTACATATACACAATGAAATTGTGTGAGTACATGTGGGCAGTGGAGATGTGTCTATGTGTACATATACAAATGTGTACATATAAATTACATGCAATATTTATGTATATGTGTATTTTGTATCTATATCCGTTTTTATATATGCGTATAAACATATGTGTATATGCATGTATACCTGGATGTATGTCTGTATTTATATTTGTAACTAACCCAAAGCTCTTTGGTATCAGACTCTCTTTACTGGTAGAGACAAATGTCTTACTGTGCATGAAGGGCTCAGAGAAATTGGTGATATGCTACTGAGCTCCAGCCTTTGCCAGTTCTCCTTTGGGACTCTTCAAGGTCAATTCCCTTTGGGGACTCATCAACCTTCAAGTCTTCTTCCAGCATTGAGTCACTCTGAGTACTTCTGGCTTCTGGCTTCCACCTTGAAGAGAGAAGATAGAAAAGGCCAATCCCGCTTGAGACTGTTAAAGGAAAAGAATTCAGGAAGACATGAGAGGAGCTGGCAGTCTCTATCATGTCCTTATTCCTAGCTTGTTATCCTAGAGACTTTGTGGAGTTTTCTCTTGTATATGATCCAGGAACCGCTTTCTTGGTTGAGCTGAGTTATCTCCTCTCCCAATGAGAGAATTCTATATTGTCTGACATACAGTCTCCTGTGTATAAATATTCTGATTTCTGTTCTGCTATGATTTGAATAAATAGACTTTTTTGTTGTTCACTGTGTGCTCATTGTTGAACTTGCACTAGCTGGGAAAGGGGTCAATCCTTGAATATAGAGATTGGAGTCTTCCTTTCCTCTCAAAATGACAAAGCATTCAGAAGTTAAATGGGACCCAATCCTACCTCCTAGGTGAACGTACTCCCACTTTCTTAGGTAAGCACAGTGACCTAGGTCCCAACTTCCTTCTTTCCTTCCTAGCAGTGAAAGCTGCCCTTGGAAAATGGTTAGGAGAGAAGAGGTTAGAGATAAGCTATATACAGGATAGATAGGAAATAATTAATAGAGGAAAGGTAAGAGAATTAAATGTGGTTGGGGAAGACTTCTAGTAAAAAAAAGAGAGATTTTAATTGTGTCCTAAAGGAATCCAGAGAGGTCAGTAGTCACAAAGGAGGAGGAAGAACATTTCAGGTATGAGGGAAAGCAAAAGAGGATGTCTAGAACTGAAACATGGATCATCTTTCTTCATAGAACGGCCCTAGGCCAGTATCATGGATTGAGGAGTACATATCAGGGAACAAGGTGTAAGAAGACTACAAAGGTAGGAGCATGCTCTGTAATAAAGGGCTTTGATTGCCAAACAGAGTATTTTATATTTTATCCTGGAGGCAGTAGGGAGCAAGTGGAATTTATTAATTGGGGTGGGTGTATGGTACGTGATTTGACCTGTGTTTTAGGTATATCATTCAGTGACTTAATGGAGGGTGGATTGGAGTGGGAAGAGATTTGAGATAGACAGACCTACTAGCAATGATCCAGTTGTTAGGTGAAAATGGCCTACACAATGGTGGTAGCTGTCGTTACGCATTACCTAGGTGACTTAGGGTAGCATGGAAAATGGGAAGGAGAAAGGCAGATTTTTCACTGCCTACTGCATAAAGTTTAACTGCTTGATATGAAATGTAATGCCTCACAAAATCTGTTATCTCTCTAACTAAAAGGAATATATTTCTAGACTTTTCTACTACCATTCAGGGCCACAACCCCCTATTCCAGTAAAACTCATCTTTCATTCTTCTTTCCACATTTCTAATACATTTGTAAAGTAAGGGGGTAAGCCTAGATCATCTTTGACTAGCCCTCCAGCTCTCAGTTTGTTTTTCTGTCTTCTTCCTACCTGGAATACCCCAACTCACTTTGCTCTGCCCACCAAAAGTTCCTTTCTTCTAATTCAGTTCTCTTACTCAACTCTTCTTACACATCCTCTAGCTCAAACCTCTCTATTCAGTGGAAGGGGTATAAGACAACTTAAAATTTAGGTAGCACTATGATTCAAAAGTAATTTCTTTTCCCACCAGGTGATCAGAGGTAGAAGCCTTTTCAGATCACTCAACACACAGTGATTTCCCCCATCTCTGCACTCCTATAGCATTTCTTCTCTTCACTACTCATCTGGCATGTTCTTGTGACACTTCTTTTATTGCTATATTGAACTATTCTTTATTTCTTACACTGTTTAACTTTTCCCATTGCTTAGATTAGGAGTTTCCGCGTGATTCTTTGTACAAACCCCTTCTTGCCCCCAACTACTACCTAGTACTATTCTGTGCACAGATTAACCTCTTAATAAATATCTATTGATATACTTTCCCTCTTAACCAGGAGATCATGAGGCTAGCAGGGATAGACATGATTTGGTTTTTCACATCCTTTCAGATATCCAAGAACAGACATAACACTAAAAGGCAGAATCTAAAATAATTCAACTTAAAGTTACTAAAGTATGAAATGCTCCACAGAAGAGCCAAAGGTGTAAGTGCAACCATGTATAATGTCACTGGGGGTTAACAATGAAATAGATCTTTTCCACATTTTAAGTGAGAGCATTTGTGAAAAGATGTATTGCTCCAAGTTGGAAATCTATATTCTGCGACAGCTGCTGACTAGTAATGAGATCTAATGAGCTGTCTCTTTATTGGAAAAAATAACATTTGCAATAACAGCCCCTTTGCAAATTGTAAAAGAGTATGGGAGTGCAGATATAACCCCAAGTTGATAGGAGTATGTGCATGTCAATGTCATTTCATTTCAAATCTAAGTTTCTGTTCTCATTTAAAATAAGGTACTGTACACTCAAATGTGAAAATTGGCTCTTTTTTTGCCTAATAGCCTCCAGCTAAAAATTTAACTTCTTTCATGTAATATTAACATGACAGTGACGCCAATATTATCATATTAAACCTAAGAAAATTAGGTTTAAACAATGATAAGCTTTCATATATGATTTTCAAGTTCAACAGGAAGCAATGTCCTTCCTGCATTGTAGTGGTCAAATAATAACTGGGGTCTATGACTATTGTGGTACCAGTACAATCTCCAGAGTAGGGGAAAATGTGGTCATTTTTACACAATCATGATGACTTTGCTTCAAAGTGAGTATTTTACAGCAGTTAGGACCTCTGCAAGGCTCAAGTTAACTGGCTCTGGTGGCAGTTACCACAAAGACATCTGTCCTTCAAGGTGTTATAGAAAGATTAATGTAGGTAAATCTCACATAATCAAAGAGCTGTATACCCGCAAAGCTGACTGTAAAATGAATTTTATTGAAAGTGAGTGACTATCTCTCATTAACTTATATTTAAGCCTGGGTCAATACACAAAAGTTGTTTTCCTGAACTTTTAAAAAATGGGCTAAAAACAATCTGGATACTTAAAAACCCTACCAGCCCTGATAATGAAAATTTTTATCAGGAAGATTTGGTTTTAGTCAAAAAGTATTTGTCAACTGCCTCCTATATGCTTGGCAATGCTCTACAAGATGAAACTCTTCTATTGGCCTGTGAGCTATCAGAGGACAAAAACCATGTCATATTTTCCTTGTATTTCCCCTAAAACTTAGCACAATGCTCTGAAAAGAGAAGTCTCTTAAATAGCTGTTTATTTGAAATAAATTCCTGTTTCAGTGAGTAGGTTGGGGTTGGGGGAGCTCACTATAAGAGTTCTGTTTGTCAATCAAATGAGCATTGGATTTGTTTTCAGTAAACCTTGCTTCAAATCCTGGCTTTTCCTCTTAACTTCTCTGGGTTTCAATTTCTTCATCCATAGAATAAGGGGGTTGGATGGGATCTTTTCTGACTGAGGTACCTTACAAGTTTATAAGTATGAGCAGTAAGAATAAAAGGTCCTGAATCCAACCTCCACTGCTATCTGAAGTCATTTCCTTGGAAGCTAAAAGGAGAATATCTAAAGCAAACTCATTTCAAAGTTGGCAAAGGGCTACTTCTCCAGACAAACTTTCCAGCCCTTGTATTCCCTCCCCTGATTCCTCAAAGCCTTAGTACAGTTAATTGCTTATAGTAGATCCCTAATACATATTTATTGAATGAATAAATACATTATTGAATATAAAAGAGCAAATGTGTTTAAAATCAAAAGTTGAAAGAATACTACATTAAGTCCATAGGTAGAAATAACATTTAAACAGGGTACTTTTTGTTTTAAGCTCTCAATGAGCTTGAAGCATACTAGAGGGAAAGATCACCAATATAAATAGCTGTTGTTACCAATGATGCATGGTAAATGTATTAGAGTTATGGAACTAAAATGCTTTGATTTGATATCCTAAGGAGAAAACTACGACATTTGCTGGAGTAGGGGTGGGGTGATCAGTAGGGGCTTCATAGATGAGGTGGCTTCTGAGTTCAACTTTAAAGGACAGGGATATTCAATAGGTGACGAGAGAAAAGGGAAAGAAAAGCATTCTAGGCATAAGACAAAGAGAGTGCTATATTTATATTCATGTACAATCCATGATATCCCCAATTCCCTTCAAAGCTTAGCACAGTCCATTGCACATAATTGTCTAATAAGTATTCATTGAATGAATAAGTAAATTAATGAATAGAAAATAGCAAATGTATTTGATATCTAATGCACAGAAAGCACTGTTGTAGATACTGGAGGAGACAAAAAAGTTGAGAGAAAACACTCTTCTTGCACTCACAGAGCTTCCAGTCTGCTTGGGGCAAAACAGTAAGATAGCTATAATAAACATTATATAAGTGCTTCAGAGTTGTAAAACATTTTTCAATAAAAAAAGCAAACAGGTGTAAAATTGAGTACATATTGGAGAATAAAGACTTATTCAGGTTGGGAGAACATAGGTTTCAAGGAGGGAAACAAGAGGGGAGAAATCTAGAAAGATTGGGTGGTGGTAGGTTGTGCATTGCTTTGCATACCAGACCAAGGCAGCTGACAGCTCTGAGCATAACAGACATTGTTTTAGTAGTGACATAAAGACTGTAGGAAGGAGTAGAGGGGATCGTTCCATTAGTCTAAGCATGCAGTAATGAGAAAACTGGCATCAGTCAAATCTTCTATGGGAGTGACTGAAATGGTAGTGTCCAAATGGCTTTTTAATTAGTTAAATGTGAGTGGTGAGGGAAAAGGAAGGAAGAGTCAACTATTTTGTCAGGATTCTGAATTCAGAAAACTAGATAAATATTTGGAAGTGCAGGTAGTAAAATAAAAAAGGAAAGCAAGTTTAGAGGGAATGATAATGAATATGATTTTGGAATTGTTGAGTCTGAGGTATTAGTTTGACATGATGAGATGTCCTGAAAGTAGCTATAAATGTGTGTGGATGACAATAAGAAATCAGGAAGAGAAATATTGAATCTTGAATCAACTTCACAAAGTAGATGTTCTTAACTCTTTTGTTCGTGTGACATGGAACACTTTGGAAATATGCTGAAGCCTGTGAGCCTCATCTCAGAATACTGAGATGCACTAAATATGCTAAATAAAATATTAAGGAAACTGATTATATTGAAATAAAGATGTTATTTTTCCACCAGGTTCACAGACCTCCAGAAATTTATCAACACATCTTTAAGGGATCTGTGGACCCTACTTTAAGAATTACTGTGATAAATAATGGTGATAAAAGAATACATTCTGGTCATGAGGGAAAACCCTTCAAAAGGGAAAGTGATATGATAGAAAGGCTATTATGGATGTACCACTGAGATTTAAAAGGGAGTAAAATATAACAATCCTAAAGAACTCAGGTTATGAAGTATTTGAAATTATAGAGGAGTTTAAATTTGGCCCTAGAGGTAATTGAGAGCAACTGGATTCCTTGATCAGGGGAGTGATGTCAGAATAAAAATTTAGGATATCTTTTTGGCAGCTTAGGGAAGTGTAGCCAGAATGGCCTTTGTTTTCTTTGAATGACTCAGCTTACCTCATTGAGCCTCTGGACGCTGGGGCTTGCTCTTCTGGGGCAGGACCAGAACTTCCTGTGTGATGAGTCATGGGGCTGGCTGAGGGGAGGTGTTAATGTCTATGCTAGGGGGAGGGGCCAACTCAGGAACCAATCGGCCCTGGTCATTTGGGCGGAGCTTGATGATGTCAAAAACCCTATAAGAGGGGAGAGGACAGCTTGAAGAGCTTCTTTTCCTTTTCCGGTTGGAGCCAGCGACAGTTACGACAGTTACGTCAGTTTCAGTTACAGACACAGACACAGCTGAAGCAGGAGCTGCCAGTAGCAGAGCTGATCTACGGGAGGAAGCTGAACAAAGACTTCAGGCCAGTGGGTAATCTTATTACCATCGAGGGGGAAGCATGATTTTGCTTTACGCAATCATGCTTCTCTGTAGCCTCCTGGTTACTCTTGCAAGGCGTACTTATTGGGCCTGGAAGATTTTGATCAACATATCAAAATGGGGCTTCTGGTTCATGGGTTGGTTACTGTGGAGCCTAAATAAATGTTTTGATTCTTCTGCCTTCTACTTTGAGAGTTTCTTATATCCGGCGGTTCCGAACCTTTCAGACATGTTTATGATCCTCTTTGAGATTATAAACTCGGCACTCCTGATACATTTGGCGTCACGAACAGGATCGCTAGGTATAAGATCTCTATTTAGAAGCAGAACAATTTCAGAGGAAGAGATGAATATCCCAGGATGGGAGGATCCATTTTATTCCTCCCTAGCAAAAGAATTGGCTAAAAAAGCTGGACCCTGTGAAAACTGGGAACCAAGGCTACGGAGAGGAGATCCTAGGGATTTGGAAAAGTGTTTACGAGAACTTGGGATTCAGTCAGGGGCATCACTATCTAGGCAAAGCTGGATAGTGTTATCAGCCTACCGGCTAGTATACGAAAGATTGAGATTAAGTGAAAGACATGGGGGCACTCCTACCCCACAGGAAGAAGGGGAATCTCAGATAGCAGAAGACCAAACTGACTCAAATGAGAACTTTTCTATTAATGTGGCTAAGAGCAACAGGAGACCAAAAAAGCCCAGAGTGCATTTCAACCCAGCCCAGAAAGAGCCTGATTGCCTGCTTCGTCCTAGCCATGGTGGCAGAGGAAGTGAGTGGGGAGAGAATGAGACAATGTTAGGGGCTGAGGCACAAAACACTACTGGGGTTCAGGATGTGCCTCACACAGAGAATAGGAGATGGTTAAATGATCAGACAAGGGCTCGACCCATACAAAGGAGGAAGACAGAAACCCGAGGTGAAGATTCAGTTACAAGGGAAATTCAGGAAGATTTCTCACCGCAAGAGGTCACAGATATTTTGAGTAGATTCAGCCAAAGAATAGGAGAACCATTGATATCTTGGATGGTAAGACTCAGTGATCAAGGGGCCGGTGGAATATCAGTAGATGGGACAGACTGCATGAGATTCATAGGTATCAGCCATGATCCTCTAGTTCAACAAGCTTTTAGGGAACATCATCAGCAAGGAGATGGTGATAGCGGGACTACTCTGTTGGCATTAGCCGCTGTGGGATGCAATAAGAGATATGCTACTGATTCTATGTGGCCCACTGAGCACAGACCCTGGTATTCACTTAGAGATTGTATCATGAGACTAAAGGAGGAGGTAATGAAGACTGCCATTATGACAGGAACTGCAGACAAATATTACAATGATTCAATGGAACTGCCTCATAGGAATTTAATAATTAGGACAGCTCCCCCTGCTTATAAACAACTAATTTTGAATTTATTACTTGGAGAAGTAGGGAGCCGTCTTACAACAGTGATAAATAAGATTTTACAGTTATATGACTTAGGTGACTGGGGAAGGGATAGATCTCCTCAAGAGAGAAGGGTGAATAACCAGCAAACTTGGCGCCAAAGGAGAGTAACAAGGAAAGAAATGTTTACTACTTTATTGAGAGCAGGGGTAGGTTTTGAAATAATAGATGGAATTCCAACCAATGAATTATATAGAATGTACAGAGATAAAGGCCTTGATAACAGGAGAGATAGGGAAATCAGAACTGCTCCTGCAAATGCTACAGATGTTGAACCTTCATACCCAAGTGAATCACATGAAAGGGAATACTAGGGAACAGGCCAGGCCCCAGCCCAAATTAAGGAAATACACAGGCTGGATTGTAGACCTCACATTAACTTGACCATATATTGGAAAAATGGGTCAAGTACGGTAACTGAGGCATTAATAGATACTGGGGCCGAGGCCACCCTTATTTATGGAAATCCAGACAAGTTCAGCCATGGAACTCCTATTACCATCACAGGACTAGGAGGGACTGAAATATCAGCCAGGCAAGTTAAATTAATGATGAAAATTGGACAGTTGCCCAAGAAAGAATATAGTGTGGTTATTGTGCCTATTCCTGAATACATCATTGGAATAGACATTTTGAAGGGTATGACCTTAAATTTACCTGAAGGGAAATACCAATTTGCTGTGAGGAAAATGGGCATTAATGCAGTCTTAGTGGGGAAAATCAAGATGGATCCAATCACTTTGCCCGAACCTTCTGAAGTAATTACTTTGAGGCAATATCGTGTGCCAGGTGGGCAAGATGAAATTGCCAACACTATAAGAGAATGTGTTGAGGCAGGAGTGTTAGTCCCTACAACTACTCAATGGAACAACCCTGTCTGGCCAGTCCGAAAGTCAGATGGAACATGGAGGATGACAGTAGATTATAGACAGCTGAACAAAGTGACTCCTCCCTTGTATGCTGCTGTCCCAGACACGGTTACTTTAATAGAGAGAATACAAAAACATGAAGGGACTTGGTATGCAGTTATTGATTTGGCCAATGCCTTCTTTACAATCCCAATAGACCCCAAGCAATGGAATCAGTTTGCTTTTACTTGGCAAGGCCGACAGTATACATTTACACGCCTGCCGCAAGGATATATTCATAGCCCAACTATTTGCCACAGGATTGTAGCTGAACATTTGGATGAATTAAAGTTACCTGGTGTACAGCTTACACATTACATAGATGACATCATGATACAGGGAAAGAATATAAAGGAGGTGGAGGAGAGTTTAGCATTATTAATTGACCATATGAAAAGCAAAGGATGGGAAATCAACCCCGCAAAGGTTCAAGGGCCAGCTCAAACTGTAAAATTCTTGGGGATACAGTGGAATAGAGGACTGCGAGAAATTCTCCCACAAGCTTGACAAAAAATCCAGGATTTTCCCACCCCTACCAATAAGAAAGAGGCCCAAAAGTTCATAGGGCTGTTTGGTTATTGGAGACACCACATCCCACATTTGGGACAGATTTTAAAACCCTTGTATAAAGTCACCAGAAAGAAATATGAATTTGACTGGGGACTTGAACAAAGTAGAGCTTTTGAGGAAGCAAAGGCTGCTATTCAATTAGCTCTAGACTTATGGCCTATGCAAAATGGGCCAGTGGAGTTACAAGTGACTGTACAAGATGACTATGCAAATTGGAGTCTGTGGCAAAAACAACAAAGCCGAAGTGTACCTTTAGGCTTTTGGTCAAGGAAACTGCCCTCATCTGGAGTGCAATATACACCTTTTGAGAAGCAGCTGTTAGCTGCATATTGGGCTTTAGTAGAAACTGAGCAACTAACTCTGGGTCATGAAGTGGTATTAAGGCCTGGAATTCCAATTATGACTTGGGTAATGAGTACCCCAGCTTCTCACAGAATTGGACATGCACAAGAGGCAAGCATAATCAAATGGAAGTGGTATATTCAGAATAGGTCCAGAGCAGGCAAAAATGGAGTTTCTGCTCTACATGAATCTGTGGCGAACATTGATACTGAGAGCAATGAAAAGCCCCTTGAATCTAAGCAACAGATGGTACCATCCTTAGTGAAATGGAATAATGGATATGACGGACTAAATGAAGAACAGAAGAAACATGCTTGGTTTACTGATGGGACAGCAAAATATTTAGGACAGAAGAGACATTGGAAAGCAGTAGCCTATAACCCCTGTACAAGGAGAACTCTGGAAAGTTCTGGGATAGGTGGAAGTAGCCAATATGCTGAACTGATGGCAGTGCATCAGGCCATCAGAGCAGAGAAAGGAGGACAGTGTCATATATTTACTGACTCGTGGGCGGTAGCTAATGGATTAGCTACGTGGATGCCTATATGGAAGAATCAGAATTGGGAGATTCATGGCAAACAAGTTTGGGGTAAAGAGTTATGGGAAAATATATGGGACATGTCTTTGGTTACAGATCTGTCAGTTTTCATGTTGATGCTCATGCAACCCTGACCACACCAGAACGTGAGTACAATGCACATGCGGATCGACTAGCAAAGATTGCTACTGAATGTATTGTCCCTACTCCGACTCCAACTGATGACCCAGCCTTAGCAAGATGGGTCCACCAGACTGCTGGCCATTTAGGGGTCCAGGCCACCCATCGATGGGCACAGGATCGAGGTATCAGTATTTCTCATGCGTTGTTAAAACAAATAACAGAGGAGTGTTGTATATGCCAATTAGAAAAAGAACGAACTCTTCCTAGGATAGTTACTGGAGAAATAGCAAGGGGAAAAGTTCCAGCCCAAATTTGGCAGATAGATTATATTGGCCCACTACCCCAGGATAAAGGATGTAAATATGTATGTACGTGTGTTGACACCTATTCAGGTGTACTAGTGGCTTGTCCTTATAAAGACGCAACTCAGAAAAACACCTGTAAAACTTTAGATATTGTAAGTTTATATTATGGAACCCCAATGCAGATTCAAAGTGACAATGGGTCACATTTCAAGGGCAAAGAAGTGAAAAGATATTGTGTGTTGAATAATATAGAATGGATATATCATATTCCATATTACCCACAAGCATCTGGGCTAATTGAAAGAATGAATGGATTGTTGAAAGAACAGCTGAGAAAATTAAGCTCAAATAATTCATATCGACATTGGAAGGATAATTTGTCTATTGCCTTACGTAATTTGAATAATAGACCCTTAGGGGGGAGTACACCTCTAGCCAGAATGATGACCCCAAATCTGCAGATCAGAGAACAGCAAACATGTGAGATCCAAAACATTGAATTTTGGACTGTGAGGGAAGATGTCCCACTACCAAGTCCAGGAACACCTGGTTCAGCAGGATATGATTTACATTGTATAGAGAATTTTAGGTTAAATAGGAAAGAGATAAGAAAAACCCCTACTGGAGTATGTATGAGAATCCCCAAGAATCATCTTGGATGGATATTACCTAAACCAGGATTAGCGGCTCAAGGAATACATGTATTGGCTGGAGTGATAGATTCTAATTATCAAAAAGAAATTGTTGTGACACTCCAGAATATGGGTAAAAAACCTGTACAATTTTGTAGAAATGATAGGATGGTTCAAGTCATTATTATCCCCTGCGAAAAAATACCCTTTGTGAAAACTGACCCTCCTCCCAAAATAACTACTAGAGGGGCAAAAGGGTCTTGCTCCATTGATAGAATAAAGTCAGGAGCTAAGGTATGGGTAAAACGGAAGCCAGATGATATTCCAAAGGCTGCAGAAGTTATAGCCCATGGGAAGGACAACACTGTAACAGTTGTCTATTCAGGGGAAAATAATTACCAAATCGTACCCCTGAACCATATATTTTACCGTGAATAGGTTATAATAATAGATTCACAGACTATTCTTTTTGTGCTTTGTTTTGGCTAACCTTGTTGCTAGTTTTGTTTCCTTCAGGCTTAAGCACCCTGCACTTTCCGGTGACTGCCTAAGCATGTAGCATTCTTGGAATTCCTGCCAGCTTGTTAAAGAAATGACCTCTGGAATGGGACTTTTTGGGGGCAGGGCCATCTCTACATCCAATTTCAGCATGAAGAAGCTATGGAAAATGAGACCTTCACCCCTCACCCCAAGATTTTGAGCCCCAATCGTTCAAGGGGGGTGGAAATGATGATAGTGTTCTGTTTACTTATTTTGTGTTATCCTTGCTGTGTTGTTTTATTGTTATGATATTATTGATCCTATGTAATGGACACAAGGATTTAGGGGTGGACATTTGAATTATTAATAATTATTTTGGGGATGATTGATTGAAGAGATTATTTTGCTGGGATCTAGGGGTGGATCACATTTGAATCGTAAACCAATATTTAGGAATGTCACCAAATGATATGTTTTGCTTTATAATGAATGATATGTTTTAGTTTCCTTTGTAATTGGATCACAATGTATGTTCTAGGATACATGGCTGATTAGATTATGTATCCTATAACAAGGGGTGGAGTGTAGCCAGAATGGCCTTTGTTTTCTTTGAATGACTCAGCTTACCTCATTGAGCCTCTGGACGCTGGGGCTTGCTCTTCTGGGGCAGGACCAGAACTTCCTGTGTGATGAGTCATGGGGCTGGCTGAGGGGAGGTGTTAATGTCTATGCTAGGGGGAGGGGCCAACTCAGGAACCAATCGGCCCTGGTCATTTGGGCGGAGCTTGATGATGTCAAAAACCCTATAAGAGGGGAGAGGACAGCTTGAAGAGCTTCTTTTCCTTTTCCGGTTGGAGCCAGCGACAGTTACGACAGTTACGTCAGTTTCAGTTACAGACACAGACACAGCTGAAGCAGGAGCTGCCAGTAGCAGAGCTGATCTACGGGAGGAAGCTGAACAAAGACTTCAGGCCAGTGGGTAATCTTATTACCATCGAGGGGGAAGCATGATTTTGCTTTACGCAATCATGCTTCTCTGTAGCCTCCTGGTTACTCTTGCAAGGCGTACTTATTGGGCCTGGAAGATTTTGATCAACATATCAAAATGGGGCTTCTGGTTCATGGGTTGGTTACTGTGGAGCCTAAATAAATGTTTTGATTCTTCTGCCTTCTACTTTGAGAGTTTCTTATATCCGGCGGTTCCGAACGTTTCAGACATGTTTATGATCCTCTTTGAGATTATAAACTCTGCCCTCCTGATACAGGAAGGGAAAACTTGAGACAGGAGCATCATTCAAAGAGTTATTAAAGTAGTTGAGGCAAGAGGGAATGAGGAGATAAAATAGGGTGGTAACCCTGTAAGTCGAGATAAGGGGATGGTGTGAATGATTTTGATGGGGTAAAAATGGTAAAACTTTGCAACTTAATGAATTTGGTAGATGAGGAGGAGTGAGGAGTCAGCAATGACTGCAATGCTGTAAATCAGCTTGAATAGAATGATGGTAGTCCCTTCAACAGAAATAATGAATTTCAAAAGCTAGAGACTGAAGATTTGTGAGTGAAAGACATGAAAGCTGGGACAAGTTTGTGGAGCAAATGAGACGAAATGAGAGTAGGAGTAGAGACAGATTCAGTGATAAGGAGTGAGCAGTAGAGATATTTCTTCTGTTACTGGAGGGAAGGAAAGCAAAGAAAATGATAATGTTGAGAAAATTTGAGGAAAAGAGGAAAGAAATAAAGAATTCATTTCAGATGGCTTCAATTCTCTCAGTGAAGTGTCTTTATCAATATTTATCAACAAAGTATAGGCAGGGGTCACAGACAAGTTATGATAAGAGAAGAGAAAATAAAATTGAAAGACAACAAGGTTAGAGTTAAAGGGCTATTTAGAGGCAGAAATTCACATTTTGTATCACCTATTTGTAATGGTGATAAGCATTAGATTGTAATCCTCATGAGAGTGTAATTTCTTAAATTCAGGGACTGTATTTTTCTCTTTTTGTATCCCCAGCACTTATCACAGAGCCTGGCACAAAGTAGGCTCTTAATAAATGTTTATTTACTGACTGACTATTGGGTAAAGTCAACTCAGTTATCTTCATTTTCTTTCTGAACACACAGCAGCGGTTTAGCAGAATTAGGGAAATGGGTTGGTGACCATTACCTAGGGATGATGATTTTTAGGCCATGAAGAGCACAAGATCAATAAAAAACAAGGTAGTGTCTATGAAGCATTACATTACATTACAACTGTGGTCAATATTGAATAGAAAAGCAAGTGAATCCACAGTTGTAGTGATGACCCAAATCAAGGGACCAAAACTTCTAATAAAGCTGAAGAGTAGGCTTCATGTGAATAGGAGGAGTAGAAAGATAAGAGATTGAGCTCAGAGAATGGAAATTCATAGGATCATAAAAATTTATACCTTGAAAGGACATGAAGGACCATCTAGTCCAACCCTCTAACTTTATAGTTAAAGAAATTAAGGACTAAAGAGTTTAAAGTTCAAAGTTCAGGAACTTGGTAGAGGTAAAATTCCAAGAGATATGGAAGTGAAAGACATGTCTGAAGTGGTATGGAGTAGGTCACTAGAGTTAAGTCATATTTGTCAAGTTGTTAGGTATAGTGTTAGCATAGATGTTAAATTTTAAAAGATTAAAAAAAAGGTGAGCTAAATAAGAAATTTAAAGTCATTAAAAAGTTAATACAGTGCCCTGAACATCTAGAATGGCCTGGAGCTATCAGTGTGGAACAAGATGTATAACTTCACTCTGAGTGACCTTGAGGATGATGTACACACATCTAGGGGAGGAGAAAAACAACTAAAATGATTCCTTCTCCTGAATTTTGAACAAATACCATTTCTTATCTATTACACTTGATGTGTGTTCATGGAGAGTAGGAGATAGCAAAAGCTGATATTTATCAGATCATGATAAATATTTTCATCACTTTCACTCAAATTTTTGTATGCTTTCTTAAGTGGAATTATGAATTGAATGCTACCAAAAAATCTAAGGTTGTACAGACTCTCATCTGAAAAAAATAGCCTAAATATATAAGCAAAGAAGACTATTCTAAAATATGGTACTCTCTTAGTGAGTCTAATACTGAAGTAAAGGATACTTGGACAATAATTCTTGCCATCTTGTTTACCAAAGAATACTTCATAATGGACATATATGCACAGGTAAGCTAATTTCTAAGACTCTAAGTTTCAAGGCAGGTTGCAATCAGAGAATCATAGGGATAACACCAGAAGGGACCTCAGAGTCCATGTATTACAATGACCCCTTTCGTGTGTGTGTGTAGACATTGACATCCAGAGGGAATAACTGACCTGCCTAAGATGAAAGAGGAGTAATTTACAGAAGTGAAAATTGAATCCAGACTGAATGTAAATATTGTGTTCTTTCCATTGCCACACTGGAATTTCCATTGTTAGGGCTATTTCTCTCCCAGAGTTCCCTATTCCATTGAAATCACAGGTAAAAAGCACAAACAAAACATACACAAATACACATGCATATACATATAAACCAGTCACACAGTCAGTGATAAATGTAAGAGCATGTTGATAATGTTTGTAATTCTAAAAAGAAAGTTCCAACTTTGCATATTTTAATTAAAAATGTTTTTGATGACTAATAATTGAAAACTATATTTTATATGTCTATTTAGAGTAGTAATTTATAACAATACAAATATCTATAATTTAATAAAGAAATAAGCTATTTTATCATTTATCAGGAGGGTTACTAGATTCTTCTCAGCTCTTAAGGTCCTGGATACTATAGCTCTCATGCACAGATGACCAATTTTGTTCTGTTACTCCATATACATTTACTCAATAGCCAACCAAGACAGATAACTCATATTTAATGTAGTCAATTTCTATTCATACATTCTGGGCACCCAAAGCAAAACTGTATTCAATGACCCTCTTCCAGTATTAATGAGGGCTCTGGGGTATTTACTTTCCATGGGCTGCCAGAAACTGCCAGGGGGTGATTATAGGGCTGCTTTGCCTTTGCTTTGGTCACCTTGCTTACTACAGAAAGGCATCTTTAGGGTTGAACTTCTATTTGTCTACAATAAAATCTATGTTCTGCAGCATTCGGGCACAAGTCATATATATAGCTCTTCCTCAAATTTGAAATTCTTAACCCCATCATTATGTGGCATATAAAGTAAGGTTAATGGAAAGTGTCACAGTGTGATTCAGTTGAATGAGCTATTCTTGGAAAATGCATTTTGAAGTGTTCATGTGAACTTAAACTATGCAGCAATTCTGTTCCCTTCATTTGCCTGATTTCTTTACTCAAGTCTTTGTGGAGTTTCCTAAATGGAACCACTGGCTGATGAGTATCTGCCATCCTTACCTGCACCCTGGGCTTTGCCAGCTCTTTGTTTAGAAAGTAATTTTCATTATAAAGTAGTTTTTTTGCATCAACCCTCTTGAATTAGGGCCCTCAACATGACTCCAGAGATGTACTACAAATCTTCCCTTTATGCCTATTCATAAGTATTCAAACACAATCCTGTAATGATGAGTCGCATAAAGTCTGCTTGTGAAATAGATCGTAAATATTCAGAATACTGTTCCCAAAGAACTGGTTCAGGATGAAAACTGGGACATATTAACAAGCAATAAGCTGGCAAGCTAAACTCTATCAATATATTTCTTGTTTACTATTAACTAGCTTCTTCTTCTTCTTCTTCTTCTTCTTCTTCTTCTTCTTCTTCTTCTTCTTCTTCTTCTTCTTCTTCTTCTTCTTCTTCTTCTTCTCCTTCTGCTTCTGCTTCTTCTCCTTCTTCTCCTTCTTCTCCTGAGAGATAGAAAGAGCATGTGTGAATTTATTTCAATCTTTTTGGTTTCTGGGAATACAAACACAACAATGAGTTGGTCCCTCCTCTCATGGTGCTTATATTCCATCCAGACATAAGTACATAAGATATATTACATAATACAAAGGAAGATTTTCTGTACCTAGTCAAAGGGATTA
The DNA here is from genome assembly GCF_011100635.1 of Trichosurus vulpecula. NCBI lineage: Eukaryota > Metazoa > Chordata > Mammalia > Diprotodontia > Phalangeridae > Trichosurus > Trichosurus vulpecula. Next base: position 180,068,983 of record NC_050579.1, read on the forward strand.
TAAATGGAGTTAGAGGGAAACATACAGTCATGTTGTTTCCAATAGCAGTGGTAATATTTGCTAATGACACTTTTATTTAAATACATTAATTTGAGCATAAGAATTCAATTTTGCACAGAAGAAGGTGTGCGGTAACAGGGTAGTGGGTAGAAGGGGGGCCTTTTGAGTCAAGAAAGCCTGGCATATACCTATCAGTGTCCCTAGGAAACTTTCCAACAATATAAATTACAGAGAAGCTGCCAGCTGGCACCTATGGAGTTTTCTCAAACTTCCATTCACACACATCCATTCTTAGGGTTGGGGGAAGGAAGATGGTAGGTACAGATAAACAACCAACATTTTATTGCTCAGTCTAAAAAAGAAAAAAAAACAGCTCATCATCTTTATTCAATTCATTGGTGAGCTATCGAGTTTAGCTTACATAAATTATGAAGTTCTCATCCCCACTGTATAGCATTCCTACTGATGTCAATAGTTACAACAGCTTGATATTACTTTATGGGATTGTACTAGTGAATATTTAAGAGCTGTATTAAAAGGCTTGATGAATCTGTTGTTGTTAATTAATTGGGCTATAAAAATGTCAACACGTAGGTCACCAGATCAAGTTGTATATAAATACAAATTATGGTGGCATAATTATTAACATCTGAACATACTTCATTGGATAACACAAAATAGATTTGAGTTTCAGACTTCATATCTGGTGAAGTTCATAGGCACAACACAGAAATGATCAGAAAAATGATCTATTGGGTCAGGTTGGGGTTCATTAGCAGAACAAATAAGCAACCATTTTTTTCAAATGGCATCAGCATGTATATTCCTTGAGGTATTCTCACCCCTATTATGCAAAAATGGGCTGAAAAATGTAATACAGAAGGTGATGATTAGATGGTGCAACAGAGGTAGCTTAAATATTTTCATTAGCTACATGATATTTTGGCGCAATAAAGATAATTATGTGGTGAAAATATAGTAATCCATTTGATCCTAAGAGAAAAGGCAAATACAGAAATCACAAGGGACACTGGTTAACAAGGAAGCTAAATTAAAAAAAATAACAAACACATATGTATTCTATAGAAAGTACAATGGGGAAAGCATATAAGTAAAAAATCCCAGACAAGAAAATTTTCGGGGAGTTTCACCATGTGAATTATTAAATGGAGTTTATGCCTTACCTAGAAAGTGATGGGGACAAATTTTCTGACTCTAGGAGAAAATAACAACATTCTGCCATTTATGTATATGTAATAAATTAATATCATAGTGATGTGCAAGATAAGAATGGAGATTTGGATATAATCAAAAAAACTTTAAGTTCAACTCAGCACATTTTATCAAGACATTTGCTATATGTTAACATATCTATCGTTCTTAACAAAATTATCTAGATTTTTTTCTGACTCTTTCTTTGACTATTACAGTTTTATTTAAAATAGCAATTTTCATTTATGCTCTCTTTAGGGAAGACTAAGATAAAACAAATCAGGAAATTTAACTTTAAAACATTCTAATGGTACATCAGCCAATGTGAGTCTAGCCCTTTCAAGCATGCATTAGCATGATTGGTCTGTTGTAATCTCTAATATAGCTTGTTGGAACCTGTGTGAATAGTCTTCCCAGTCTATTCACCGTGTAGTAAGGAAAAGCTATTTGATTGTCTCCTAAGCCAGAAATGATCTTGCATATAAAAAACCCCAATGATTCAACCTTATTTTCTTTCTTACTTGTCTACTTCAAGTGAGCTATCAATAACTGCCATAGGTTTTGAGAGGGGAGAGCTTCATTGCTAACATGAATCCATGAGCACCAGCCCTTGCTATTTCTGTCTCTTATGTCTCTATTGTTTCCTGCCTAAGGTGAAGGAATATTGGTAATGGCCTGAAATAGGCTGTGACCCTATGAGCTTAAAAATGGTAAAGGCAGCCTTCTGTATAAAACAGGCTGCTGTTTAGAAGCATACTGCCCTGCTCCCAATTTCTCACTCCAGAAAAAAATAAAATAAAATTGAAACACCAAAAATGATGAAGAAATCCAATGGGAAACTACATTAAGTGACATATTCTACCCCAGAAATTAAAAAAAAGCCATCAGTCTTACAGCAAGTGCAGACACAAGTGTATTCAGGAATGCTCCTGTTTGGACACAGCAGAGGGAAGGCCTCCCTTAAGAAAGCCCAGGGGGATCAGAAAGCTTCAGGGTGGGGTCTGTGAATGTGTGTATAGTAGAAGCCACTAAAATACTGACCAAAGTGTGATAGCAATATTCAAACACAGACAGCCAGATGGCCAGGAGCTCTGAGATCCTTAGCACACTGTGAGGAGAGTTCATAGGAGACCCTAAAGACCTGACCCTCTGAACATCAAAGATCCTGGGAGGGGAACCCCCAGAGGTGGAGGCAAATGCAATAACTCAGGTGACCCAAAAACGCAACAAGGAATGGTAACTGACTTAAGCAGAAAGCTTCAATTTGGGTGGGTAGGTGGAAGGTATCTGTAATAATGACTAAACCAAAGAAGAAACTCATCACTATTAAAAAAATGAATCTAGAGATCTCCCCCCAAAATGACAGTGACTCCATTACAATGCAAGCAAAACTTAAAAGGGAAAAATATATTCTTCACAAGGATTACATAAATATATAGAAGAAATGAAAGAAGATAATTAAATTTGAAAAAGAAATCTATGGGAGGGAATTGGGAGGAAAAAATATTTAGAAGACAGAAAGCAAAATAAAATTGTGCATTTTGCCCAAATATGAACATTCTAAAAAGTATGATACACCAAAAGAAAGCTATTATTTCATTTGGCACCAAGAACTATTACAACAGTTAGAAGAATTGGGAGATCAACATTGTAATGATGATCAGTTGTGAAAAATGTGTCTATTCTCATCAATACAATGATTCAAGACAATTTCAAATGATTCATGATGAAAAAAAATGCTTTCCATCTTCAGAGAGAAAGCTGATAAATTCTGAGTTCAAATTGAAGCATAATTTCTCACTTACATTCTTTTTTTGCAATATGGCTAATATGTTTTGCATAATTCACATGTATAATTGATGTGATATTGCTTTGCCTTCTCAGTGGATAGGGGAAGGAGTGGGAGGGAAGGAAACAGTTTGGAACTCAAAATTTAAAAAGAACAGAATGTTAGAAATAACTAATTAAAAATAAAAATAAAATCAAAATATTGAATGAAAAGAGAAAATTGTATCTGTCTCATATTTAAAAAGAACAAATCACCAAAAAAGAGAGATGATTTAAGAATCACTGAACTTCCTAAAAACCATAGGGAAAAACAAACTGGATGCTATATTTCAAAAAATCATAAATGAAAGTTACCCAAACTCTCACAAAGTCATAATGGAATCTATTTATTGATCACACTTAAAAGAAGATTAAATCCCAGGATAATATGTCCAAATCCAGAGCTCTACAATCAAAGAAAAATTGTGCAAGCACTTAGAAAAAATACACAGTTCAAGTACCAAGAAACCACAATTAAGATTATGCCAGATAGGTTAATTTCCATCATAAATACAATATTCTAAAAGGCAAAAGAGAGTTATAAACAAGAATAAATAACTAATTCTCCAAAATTAAATATAACCTTACAGGGTGAAAATGGGTATTTAATATAATAGAGCCATTTTATAAAGTGAGCTGAGTAGGAACTTTTAAGTTCAAACACAAAAGTTAAGAGAAACATTTATTTATTAAATTTATTTAAGCGATTAGACTGGAGTTATATTATGATGTACTAATAACATCGTAATTGGGAGAGAAAAAAAATAAGTCGACGAGTATTTATTAAGTGGATACTCTGTGACAGGCACTGGATAAGCCTTGGGAGACAAAGAATGGGGGAAAAGAAACAAAAACAAAAACAAAAAGTCCTTGTCTTTAGGAAGTTAAAAATCTAATGGGAGAGATTACATGGAATCAGACGTATAAAATCATGACATGAAGGGTTAATTAGAGATAATCTCAAAGGCCAGGCACTAGTCTTGAAGGGCACTAGGAAAGACTCTTTATAGAAGTTAGAATTTTACCTAGAATTTTAAGGAATCCAGGGACATCATGAGGTCAAGAAGAGGAAAAAGAGTCCTTTCAGAATTTTAATGTCTTTAAAGGAGGGAGATAATAATGATAACTGGCTGTTAAGCTGGTTGTCTGCTGAGAGCTTTGATTACAGAAAGAGAGGAAAGGTAAAAGGAATAAACTAATGTAGAAAGGAGGAAGAAGGAAGTAGAACTAGCTATTGCTAATGAGATTTGTGAGAAGAAAAGAATAAAAACTGAAGAAGAGATTTGGGGGAAAAATTATTGGTTGAATTTAATTCAAATGAAACAGAAAAAGGTAAGTAAAAAACACCAATGTGATTTGGTGGAGCAAGAGATCAAATTCATCCCAGAAATAATTTGGGATATGGGATAAGGGAATGGGAGTCAAGACAAAGGATAATATCAGGGAGTGATTATCCATTAAAATAAAAATTCTGATCTTGAATGGTGAAATGAAAAGTGGGGAGTGATGAAAGCCTGAAGACTATAATAAAAGGGAGTGTCTTAGATTATTTTAGGTTATTGAGGAGAGGCTGAACAAACTATAGTGTATTATAGTAACTGAATATTACTGTAACATAGCATATCTGAAAAGATAATTTCAGATTATTGTAGATACTATGTAATATTGTAATTAATTCTTCTTTAAATGTTTGATAGAATCTGCTTGTAAATCAATCTGCCCCCAGTTTCCTACTCATCTACATTTCTTCACCACACTGGAAAATAACTTAAGGTTTCATTTTCTTTTTCAGAAATTAGGTTATTTAGGTTCTCTATTTTTTTGATCTGTTAATCTAGGGAATCTATGTTTTTGGTAATCATTCATTTAACTTAAAATGTTAACTTTGTTAGCATATGATTGGGTAAAATTTTCCAATATTTTTTTCTTCACTCGACATGAAATTACATATTTCATTTTTGATGCAGGAAATTCTCTTCTCTTCTAAAAGAAACTAATAATATATCTTTTAAAAAAACATTTCATAGTTTTATTTATTAATTCAATGGGTGTTTGTTTTTGTTTTGTATTCAATTTTGTTCATCTCTTCAAGTTTTCAAAATTTCTGCTTTGGTCTTTAGTTGGGGTTTCTTAATCAGTTGATTTTCCAGTTTTTAAATAAAGTTGTATTGTACGTTATTTTTTCTTTTTATTCATGAAAGTGATTAAAAATGTCAATTTTCTTTAAAGACTGCTATTTTTGTATCCAGAATATTTTGATGATATCTTATTGTTGATATTATTTTTAATGAAATGACTAGTTCTTTCTTTGACTTGCTTTTTGACTATTCCCCAAATTCTTTAGGGTTAAATTATTTAGTCTCCAATTAACTTAAATAATTTCTTTCATACCCCTTTCTTGAATATACTTTCTCTATTTCCCTCTTGTTCATTAGAGATGTATTTGATATTTCTATTTTATACATGGTTTTTTATTAATGCCCTAACAAATAAAATGGTCTTTGTGTAAATAAACATGATGTGCAAAGCTAGAAATTTATATACTCCTTTCTATATTTATTCAGAAGTCTCTAGAGATCTATCATATCTAACTTTTCCAAAATTTACTTTAGGTCTTTCATTTCTGAATTTGGTGTGTGTTAGATTAATCTGAATCTTAAAGCAGTACAATGAGGTACCCTACTATTATAGGTTTACTATAATGGATATAATCAATGAAGGAAGGCAGTATTATCAGTACTATTAAGGGGGATCAGGGAAGGCTTCTTGTAGAAGCTTATGGTCATATCCCCTCCTCAGGGTGCCAACAGCAATGCCTGTTGGCACCTGTAACTTCCCCCTGCATATGATCCAGATCCTCTGTTTGGAGACTGGCACCTCTTCTTGTCCTGGTGCAGAGCCACTAGCAGTGACTCTGTTGGAAGTCTCAGCAGAGCTAACCCTGGTTATGCTTGCCCCTAGAGTCAGAAAACCTTGTTTAGCTCCTAATACTGACCTGGGCTAGGAAAAAATTTACACTATGATTTCTTTTTCTTGGATTTCCAAGTCATTACTGGGGCTTGTGTAATTTCTAGGTCTTTGTGGAGTACTTGTGGGGGAGAGCTTAGTCTCTGAATCCTGAGTAGTATGAACTGATAGGGATAAAGGTGAGTCATACAAGGATAACAATTAAAACCAGGACATTAACATTATAAAGAGAAGCAAGTTTAAATGACTTAAGAACTCTGACCAATGCAACAAACAATCTTGTCTTCAGAGATCCTGTGATGAAGCATTTTACTAACCTCCTGACAGAGATGGTGAATTCAAGGTACAGAAAAAGACATACATTTTTGGTCTTAGCCTCTGTGTGCATTTATTTTGTTTGACTATACTTATTTATTATAAGAGGAACACATAAAATGTGCATACAGTTGTGCTTCATCTGATGGGTTTTCCATCTAACAACAGTGGTTCCAGGCCTATAATAACTCAGCAAATGCCTCTCTGATGTAACAGATAAATGTTTGTAATAATAATTAGGGTGGGATTTTTTTTACTGTTTTCTCTTTTGGAGCACTGAGGTAATCAAGTGCCTTTGGTGAGTCTGGCCTTTGTTTCTTTGATTGAATCAAGGGTCTTTGACCTGTTTAAGAAACAAGAAAGCCTAGTTCACATAGGTTTGAGTTCCATGGTTGTGATGCCCTTTCTGAACAGGGTATATAAACTCAGAGGTTAGCATTTTGTTTGGGGCTCTCACTCACTGGAAGAGTGTCATGTGATCTGACCAGACTGAGACTTTGGGTAGCCACTGGAAGCCCCCAGCTTTGAAACCCGGAGGTTAGTACCTCTCTCTCTGTTAACTATGTAATTCTTTGGTCAGACAGCTAGAGGCCTGTTGATAACTGTGTGTGTTTGCTCTGTTTATACTATCTGTTTGTACTTACTCAGAAATTCTGAGTGCTGGCTTTTCCCCCTGAACTAAGTGAAGGATATTTGTTTGATTAAAGTGAAATTGTTAACCCCTTAAAGTTGCTTTCCTTTGAAAAGCAGATCAAATAACCCGTGCTAGCAGCCCTCCTGTATGCTGGTGTTGTTGGTCTTACACAGCCACAATAGCTGCTGGCAACATTGTTATTACAATGTCATGTAGTAGGGACCAGTGACTACACTAGAGTCTAGTCAACACATGTACTTTGTAGTTGCCTCACACTTCTCATTTATATGTGTCAAAACCCCACTTCTCTATGGATTTGGGTTGATAACTCCAACCTTCTTTCATACTAGCAACTCGAAGTTCCCAGAAATAGACCACTATTTCATTGCTATATTCATATACACTCAAGGTCCTAAGAATAAACTTTCAGAAGGGAAATACATTTCCTCTATTCACCATTGTAGCTACCGATGCCTGATCTAATTTGATTTCTATATTCACACCATTCACATAACCATTTATTGACCGTGTTTGGGAAGCTCTGAAGGAAAGGATGGAAGAGAAGTATTAGACTGACTACCAGGTTGAAGGTCTACAGAGCCGTTATGCCATCCTCCTTGTTGTATGCCTGTGAAACCTGGCCAGTCTACCAGCACCATGCCAGGAAACTTAATTGCTTCCATTTGAATTGTCCTAGGAAGATTCTGATGATCACCTGGCAGGATAAGGTACCAGACACTGAGGTTCTTATTTGAACTAAACTACTAAGCATTCAAACTCTGCTTCAGAGAGCACAACTCCGATGGGCTGGACACACTGTTGGAATGCAAAACGTGTGCTTGCCAAAAAGACTATTTTATGGAGAACTCACACAGGGCAAGCATTCACATGGTGAAGGATACTCTCAAGGTTTTTCTCAAGAACTTTGGAATTGATTGTGTGACATGAGAGACATTGGCACAGGACTGCTCAGCATGGTGTACCCATATCAGAGAAGGTGCTGTGCTCTATGAGCAAAGCAGAATTAAGACAACTCAAAGGAAACAGAGGATGTGCAAATTTAGAGTATTCACCCCAAATGTTCACATGGGGTATTTTTGCCCGACCTGTGATAGAATGTTCCAAACTCATACTGGTGTGATCAGTCACAGTCAGACACATTGAAACTTGACTCTAGCACAGTGATGTCTGTCATTTTGGTCCTCTTCGAGAACAAAGAACAACAAACAAACAAACAACTATTTAATAATAAATCAAAGATATAATACTATTATAGATACAAATATACTAAATCAAATGCATGGATAATAAAATCCATCATGTTACAAATATAAACCCCTATCAAACTCAACTGTCCACACTCTCAATAGTTATGAAGAAGAATGGGCACACACAGGAAAATATCAATGAAGCACAGGAAGGAAGAAAACTCTCAGCTACAGAGGGTAGGCATCAATGTTATCAGTACTTTCAGAAACAACTGAATCTCACAAAACTACTTCCCTTATCACTAGTTGATTATTGATGCTTACAATTCTTCCTCTGAGGAAATCCTTTCCCTTTTGTATGTGATCTACAAATTCTTTCAATTAACCATCACCTCTCAAGGACATTTAGAAAGTATTACCACTCAATATGAATAGCAATTTTCTTTAAGGTAGAGAGCTACAAAGCTTATCAAAGTGGTTATCTCCTAGGCATCCTGGCCAGATCAGCCAGCTATTCACTCACCAGAATACTGTGCTGTCTAATCAGAATGGAGCTCAGGTAACACATTATTATGCCAGAGGCACTAACAATCTCCTCAGCCAGAGATGGCAGCAGAGAAAAACAACTCCTTCACCCTTCTTTCAGTCCATATGGAGATCGAAGGCCAATAGGTGTCACTGGAGCTATTGGCCTTATGAAGTCAATACTCTCTCTGACCAATGAGGAATTTCCCTGCTGAAGCATTTTATCATCTGACTGCTTATAACTGGCACAGATCTGAAGAAGCAACTTTTCAGCCCCCGATATATATTCAATTCTTCTCAGGATTCTAGCCTTCTTCTGCTACTGCTGCATGCTCAGAGGCTTAAATTTAAAAAAAAAATAAACCTACTTATTCTTGATGTCTCACCTTTTACTTAAAACAATTTCCCCATATTTCCCTTTTCAAATCGATAATCTTTTAAAAATTATACCTACCTCTAAATGTTTTTTATTATTTATTTTTCTTGGTAATGTATATTGAAATTAGCTGACAAACCTCCATATTGCATTCATCTCTAGTATCCTTGAAATTATTTCCTTGTACTCATAGTTCTCTGATTTTTAATAAATAAATAAACTTCCCTTTCTTGTTTATGACATTAATGTTTCCTATCCAAGGGAGGCATCACTATATTATTAAAGGAGAGATTCAAATCCTGACATCCCCACTAAAGATTTTATTTCTCCCAAATTGTCTAAAATTCCTTGTGAAAACTGTTTCTTGTATACTTACTTAGTTGTCTTTTATTAAAACAAATTTCTTTTTATTTTGTATTAGATATCAAATGTTGATGTATACATAGAAGCAGTATCTTGCATTGTTTTTAAAATCAAAATAAATCTCTTACTTTATACAGTCATTATTAATTTTTCCATATGGAAAGGACCTCAAATAGAGTTTACCTTAAATAAGACTTTTTGTTTTTCTTTTGCTCAGTTTTTCAGGGTGTGAGAGAAAATTAGCAATACTGATGACAAGAAGAGGCCAAATAAAACATTTAAAAGAGAAAGAGAGGGTGGGAAAGAGAAAGAGAGAGGTAGAGAGACAGACAGAGAAAGAAATTGAGAGAGAGACAGAGACACAGAGACAGAGAGAGATATATATAGTGAGAGACAGAGACAGAGAGAAAGAAACAGAGAGATACAGAGACAAAAACAGGCAGACACAGTGACAGAGAGAAAGGGCAAGCTATAGAGAGGTTTAGATAAACGAAAATGAAGAAGATCAAGACAGATGGCCCCAGTATGCTCAGTAAGGTAGGAGGTAAGATCATCTGCTGAGAAGGGACAAAGTGGGTGGTGAAGTCATGGCTTGCAGAGAGAGAAAAAGGTTTAGAAAGCCAGCTCTGCAGTATAGGGTAGAGAATTAATCAGAAATGATTAAAAGAGCTGTACTTGTTCTCTCTCTGTATATATAATAAAGGTCTAGTTGTTCTATCTGCAGATATAATCTACTTAAAACTGTTGCTCAGAATACCACACAGCTTAAACATGATCTATTAACATCTAGGACATTTTCTTCACATAGTAGGCAGTCACCAAATGTTGGCACACTTCAATATATATTTATTAAATGCCAGTGAAGTGCAGTGCATTCTGCTGTGAGTTGACAATACAACAAAAATTCTGCTAAACTGTCAGAGATAAAGTATGTACATTAACAAATTTAAATGTGTGTGTGTGTGTGTGTGTGTGTATAACATCCTATTCCCCTTAGGTTCTTGTTTATAAGGTAGATTTTTTTAATGGCCTAAGTCCGTAGTAATTCAGCGTTCGGACGTATTATTGTGATTTTTTTTTTCACATTCATACCCCCAATAAGGGAACAAAACTATAACCATGTGCTGGGATTTGAGCTACTCTAGTGATCACACACCTCTCTACTTGTCCATTTAGAGGTCATGGCTCATGTTCTTAAAGAAGTCTCTCTGCCATGAGATAATGACCACCGTTCCCTTCCCCTTTTCTCTTTGAGAGTTTCTCAAAACTCCTATCTTATACTGAACTTGAAAAAACCATGCCTTCTCATGTGCATTTCCAAGGTGGGAAGAATTAACCCTCCCCTCCCACCAGGGTCCTTGTGGCCAACCTATGCCTTGCCAAAGTTTGTTATAAATAGGTAACTGAAAATACAATTATTGAACCTTGATTATATGCAAGGACGATTTCAAGATATTCAAGTGATTATAAAAATACATAACACATAGTTTCTTCTCACAGAGAGATCACAGAACTGTGAAATAGTCTCAGAGAAAAATGTTCTTTCTAAGGTTGTACTAAAAGTTCATGAGAGAATGATGATACAATATGCTACGAATGTTCAATGAAAGGGAGAGATGCCTTCTGATTGGGATGAATAGGGGAGACTTCATGGAGGAAGTGACAATTGAGCTGGGCCTAGAAGCATGTTAACAAGACTGGAGACCCAGGTGGTCTTCAAGGAATATTCCATGTACAACGAATCCAGTAAGGAATGAGACATGTCCAGGGATGTGTTCAATATGAAATCCTGGTTTAGCTGGCAAAATGGGGCATACAGAATGATAGCTGGGTTAGGGAAAACTTTCTAAACAATGTGACTGAGCCTTAAATTAATTTTGAAAGTGATATGAGGCACCTAGATACCATAGCAGATAAAGTACTTGACTTGGATTCTGGAATACCTGAATTCAAATTCTGGCTTAGACCCTGGGCAAGCCACTTAATCTGTGATGTTCTCTTTCCTCATCTGTAAAATGGGGAAAATAAGAGCATTTGAATACTATAACTATTTCAAGGATTTTTTAAAGATTAATTTATTTTTAGTTTTTATCATTCGTTTCTACAAGATTTTTGAGTTACAAGGTTAGTCACCTGTAATTCTGTAATCAGTATATCTGTGGTTGTGTATAATGTTCTCCTAGTACTGCTCCGCTCACTTAGCATTATATCATAGGTTTTTCCATGTTGCTATGAAGTCTGCATCTTCCCCATTTCTCATAGCACAATAGTATTCCATTACATTCATATACCACAACTTGTTCAGCCATTCCCCAATTGATGGGCATCCCCTTGACTTCCAATTCTTTGATGCTACAAAAAAAAACCACTATGTATATATTTCTGTACATATGGGTCCTTTTCCCACTTGTGTGATCTCCTTGGGATACAACCCTAGAAGTGGTATTGCTGGGTCAAAGGGTATGAACATTTTTATGGCCCTTTGGACATAGTTCCAAATTGCTCTCTAGAATGGCTGGATCCATTCACAACTCCACCAGCAAGGTAACTTTCCTGTTTTGTCATTTTAGTCAATCTGACAGGAGAGATGTGGTACCTAAGAGTTCTTTTGATTTGCATTTCTTGGCTCTTCTCAGCAAACAAGGTTCAAAGACATCTCCAAAGGACTCACGATGGAGAGAGTTATTTACGTCCAGAACTAAGGAGTCTGAATGCATGTTGAGGCAAGCTATTTGCTCTCCTTTTTTTTTTTCCTTTTTTTTCTGTTTTGTTTTTGGTTTTTTTCTTTGGTTTTGTTTCTTCTTTCTCATGATTCATTCCATTGGTCACAATTCTTCTTTACAACTTGACTATTGCATGAATAAGTTTAATGCAGTGTTATATGTAGAAGATATATCAGATTCTATGCCATCGGGGGGGGGAGAGGGAGGAAGAAAATCTAGAACTCAAAATCATGTGGAACCGATTGTGGTAAATTAAAAACAAAAAATCTTAATTTAATTAAAAAAGAAATGAAAGCAGAATATGTGAAGACAAATTAAATGGAAAGACTTACTTCAGGTCTTTATTTGAGATGTGAATGAAGTTCATAAAATTATTGATTTGTGATGAGACAGACATAAGATAAGATATAGACCAACTCCCTCATTTTACATATCAGGAAGATGAGGTCTAGAAATGTTAAGAAACAGTTTAGGTTTTACACAAAAAATGGCAAATGGTATAGTTGGGTTTCAAACCCAATTCTCTTTCTGCTGTAACAAAAGTTGGTATCATGTTCCCTAAGGAAATAAGAAATATTATTGCATGAAGCCCTTCATGTTGCGTACTTCATGATAGAAATTAGCAAAGAAACCACCATGAAGGAAATTAAAACTTACGTAAAAAGACTTCCAGAGAGAATGAAGAAGCTATATGGTACAATTGATAGAATGTTTGACTTAGAGTTAGGAAAATCCAATTTCACATCTTGCCTCAGACCACCATTAGCTATGTGACTTTGCGCAAACCTCTTAAGCTCTTTGACACAGTATCTTCACCTGTAAAATGAGGGAGTTAGATTCATTGGCCCCTACTGTCACATCCAGCAGTGAATGAGATATTTGTAAAGTAGTAGGAAAAATCTTTTTTTTTTTGGCAAGGCAATTGGGGTTAAGTGACTTGCCCAAGGTCACACAGCTAGTACATGTGTCAAGTGTCTGAGACTGGATTTGAACTCAGGTCCTCCTGAATCCAGGGCCAGTGCTCTACTCACTGCACCACCTAGCTGCCCCAGGAAAAATCTTAAAGTGCTATCTCAATGGTATTGTTGTTGTTTAATCATTTCAGTCATTCTATTATGGAAGTGTTTTACATAACAATACATGTATGACCTGTAGTGAATTGCTTGCCTTCTCAAAGAGGTGGGGTGGGGAGGGAAGAAGGGAGAGAATTTGGAACTCAAAGTTCTACAAACAAATGTTAAAAATTGTTTTTACATGCGACTGGCCAATTAGATATACACACAATGGGATTTAGAAATCTATCTGGCCCTACAAAGAAATAAGGGGAAGGGGATGGGGTAGAGTGGGGTGATAGAAGAGAGGACAGACTGGGGAAAGGGGCAATCAGAATACATGCCATCTTGGGGTGTGGGGAGGGTAGAGATGGGGAGAAAATTTGTAACTCAAAATCTTGTGTAAATGAAAGTTGAAAACTAAAAGTAAAGAAAGAATAAAAAAAGATTTTGAGTTATAAATTTTCTTCCCATGTCTAACCTCCCCCCAGCCCAAGATGACATGTATTCTGATTGTCCCTTTCCCCAGTCTGCCCTCTCTTCTATCTCCCCCCTTATCCCCATTCCCCTTACTTTCTTGTGGGGCAAGATAGATTTCTATACCTCAATGCCTGTGTACCTTATATCCCAGTTGCATGTAAAAACAATTTTTAACATTTGTTTTTAGAACTTTGAGTTCCAAATTCTCTCCCTTCTTCCCTCCCCATCCACCCTCCTTGAGATCAGGCAAGCAATTCAATATAGTTTATACATGTGTTGTTATGCAAAACACTTCCATAATAGTCATGTTGTGAAAGACTAACAATATTTCCCTCCAACCTATCCCATCTCCCATGTATTCAATTTTCTCCTTTGACCTTGTCCCTTTACAAAAATGTTTGCTTCTAACTACCCCCTTCCCTAATGTGTCCTCCCTTCTATCATCTCCAGCCCCCCTTATCCCCTTCCCCCTACTTTCCTGTAGGGCAAGATACACAATTGAATGTGTATGTTATTCCCTCCTTAAGCCAAATCCAATGACAGTTTCACTCATTCCCTTTAACCTCCACCCTCTTCCCTTCCATTATATCAGCTTTTTCTTGCCTCTTTTATGTGAGACCCCATTTTTACCCCATTCTATCTCTCCCTTTCTCCTTCTCCCAATATATTCCTTTCTCACCCCTTAATTTTATTTTTTAGATACCATAGTTTCATATTCAACTTACCCTGTGACCTCTGTCCATATATATATATACTCCTTTTGACTACTCTAACACTGAGAAAGGTCTCATGAGTTACAAATATCATCTTTCCATGTAGGAATGTAAATATAAGTCCCTCATGATTTCTCTTTCCTTTTTACCTTTTCATGCTTCTCTTGAGTCTTGTATTTGAAAGTCAAATTTTCTACTCAGCTCTGGCCTTTTCATCAAGAATGTTTTAAAGTCCTCTATTTCTTTGAAAATCCATTTTTCCCCATGAAGTATTAAACTCAGTTTTGCTGGGTAGGTGATTCTTGGTTTTAATTTTAGCTCCTTTGACCTCCTGAATATCATATTCCAGGCCTTTCAATCCCTTAAGGTAGAAGCTGCTACATCTTGTTTTAGCCTGATCATGTTTTCACAATATTCAAATTCTTTCTTTCTAGCTCTTTGCAATATTTTCTCCTTGACCTGGGAACTCTGGAATTTGGCTACAACTTTCCTAGGAGTTTGCCTTTTGGGATCTTTTCAAGAGGCAATCGGTAGATTCTTTCAATTTCTATTTTACCCTCTGGTTCTAAAATATAAGGGCAATTTTCCTTCATAATTTCTTGAAATATGATGTCTAGGCTCTTTTTTTTTTGATTATGGATTTGAGGTAGTCCAATAATTTTTAAATTATCTCTCTTGGATCTATTTTCCAGGTCAGTGGTTTTTCCAATGAGATATTTTACATTATCTTCTATTTTTTCATTCTTTTGATTCTGTTTCATAATTTCTTGATTTCTCATAAAGTCATTAGATTCCATTTGTTCTATTCTAGTTTTTAAGCCATTATTTTCTTCAGTGAGCTTTTGGACCTCCTTTTCCCTTTGGCCAATTCTATTTTCTTAAGGCATTCTTCTCATAATTTTCTTTTTGGACTTCTTTTGCCATTTGGGTTTGTCTGGTTTTCAAGGTGTTATTTTCTTCCAACTTGTTTTTCATGATTTTCTTACATCCCTCTCATTTCTTTTCCCAATTTTTCCTCCACTTCTCTTACTTGATATTCCAAATCCTTTGTGAGCTCTTCCATGGCCTACAACCAATTCATATTTTTCTTGGAGGCTTTTGATGTAGGATCTTTGACTTTGTTGTCTTCTTCTGGCTGTATATTTTGATCTTCTTTGTCACCAAAGTAAGATACCATAGTCTGCCTTTTTATACTTTTTGCTCATTCTCCCACCCAATTACTTGAGTTTTGAGCTCTTTGTCAAAGTATGACTCTGTTTCCAGAATGGAGAGTTCTCTGTCCCAAGTTTCAGGGGTTGTGCACAGATGTTTTCTGAACTACTTGTAGGAGCCTGTAAATTTTCAGTTCTTCTGATGTGGTATGATCAAAGGAAAGGTGTTTACTCCTCTACTGGCTTGTACTCTGTTCTGTGAGTGAGCTCCAGCACTCTTTTCTGCCTTGGAACTGTGAGGAGGACTCCCTCTCTACAGCCACCACAAGCTCTACCACAACAGTGCTCCTCCTCACCCCAGGACCTCCACCCAGGACTGTGACTCATATCCAATTAGGGTAAAGCAAGAGAATCCTGCCTCAGTGCCAGGAAAGAAATCCCCGCACTCCTCCTCTACTCTACCACTTGATTCCCCATTGTCTGTGGTCCTGGAGCTCTGGAAGCAGCGGCTGCTGCTGCTACTGGGCTGCCACTGCAAACACCTTCACTGCCCCTGGGCTGGGACAGGACCCTACCCCTTCTTTCACCCAGATCCAACAGAATTTTCCCACTGACCTGCTAAGTATTTTTTGGCATTTGTGGGTTGAGAAGTCTGGAAACTGCCACAACTCAGTGATTCAGTGCCCTGAGGCCTGATCTGCCTAGTCTGCTCTGGCCTGGCCTGTGCTGGCATGGCCCATGCTGGACCGAGCTCTGCTCCCAACACAGTGTTATAGACCCTTCCCAGTGACCGTCCAGGCCATCTTGGTCTAGAGACTTGTTTCACTCTGTTATTTCATGGGTTCTGTAGCTCTAGAATTTGTTTAAAATCCCTTTTTACAAGTGTTTGGGGGGATTTGGGGAAGAGCTTAAGCAAGTCCCTGCTTTTACCCAGCCAGCTCAAGATTCACCATACTGATGGTGACCATGAATCTGCCTGTGTAGTTAGGAATCACAAAGTATAAGGGACTCACTGTATAGAAGGCAGAAGAAGGAAAACATTTATTCAGACACCAGAGAATCAAATCCCCAAATCAATAACTCCAAATCAACATAGCAATATCCCAAAACCAGTAAGTCTGCTTCAATGCAACAGCAAAAATACTAAAACACAGTATCACAGCAAAGAGCCAAATCAGCCTGTAACCTTCCCTTCTGCTAGGGCCTTCCTGCAAACACTCATGAATGAATCCTAACTGTTTGCTTGCCTGTGTCCTCTCCTCCCGCAGTTCTGAAAGCCCTTGCAGTTCTCAGAGCCCTTCCAGCTCTCTCTCTCGCAGTTCTCTCTTCTTTGTAGTTCTCTTGTTTCCACTCTCTGCAGCTCTCTACTCTACACTCTCCACGGCTCCCTCTCATCTCCACTCTCCGTAGTGATCTACTCTCCACAGCTCTCTAGTCTGAGCTTAATGGCTACCCACAGGGTATATATACCCTGTGTAGGCCTGGGGCTTAGCACCTAGTGGCAAATGGGTGGAGACTTGGGGCTTAGTACCCAATAGCAAAAGGGTGTGGGCTTGCCTACAAGCAAGCCTCTCCTAATCAAACTTCCCTTAACTAGTTCCACGGACTGCCTATTAAATAGGCAGAGAAGATCTTTGATCCCATTAGCACTGTACCATCTTGACTCCACCTCCCCCCGATTTTTTTTATTTATTTTCATCATTATTTCCTAGTATGAACATATTACCTTGAAAATGGACTGCTCTAGACTAGAGCAGGCAAAAATCTATTACCTAGTTAATTTCCAGACCAGTTGCCACTACAACATTGGCCATGTATCTCTTCTTTCCCAGATCCTGAAAAGCAGCAATAAAGAAAAAAAAGTAGAGTCACTAAGTTTTTTCCCCAGGGTGTAACTAGTTCTTAGTATTAACCCCTTCCCTCTAACACATTTTGTTGTTGTTTGGACCAAACCATGACTTCATAGGTATAGGGAAGTGTAAGGGAGTTTGGACCAAACCATGACTTCATAGGTATAGGGAAGTGTAAGGGAATCTATCAATGAAGGTTAGTATATGGGGAAAGGAGGGAAGAGAACAAGAATTAATTAAACAACTATTATGTTTCAGATATGGTCCTAAGCTCTTTGCAAATATTATGCCATTTAATCCCCACAACAACCCTGGGAGGTAAGTCCTATTATTTTCCCCATTTACGGAAAATGAAGCTAAGTATATCGTCCAAGGTCACATAAACTAGAAAGTATTTAAGGGAGAATATAAACTCAAGTCTGCCTTACTCAAGGTGCAATGCTCTGTGCCCGCCCCACAGTTGCTGCATATCAGTCTCATGATCAAGTTAAAATAGAATCATACAGTTTAACTAAAAGTTTCCGTTAACTGAGCAACCATTCTGAATGCCTTATTTGCCAGCTAGACCACACTTTCAGATTAAACATGGTCCTGGACATGTCTTACCATTTCCATATCATCAGATCTGAGACTTAACATAAAGGTTAAGATACTTGGCCAGGGTCACACAATAAGCATACATTAGAGACAAGATTTGAATGTAGCTTTTTTTTTTCTGACTCCCAGGCCCATTCTCTTTCCATGATACCATGCTGATTATCACTCATTTGATTGAGAAATCAAGAATACCTCCTTATAAGGACAAAACAATGTTGAGGAATCCAGGTATAGTAAGTGACTTAGTCTGTGATAAGACACAGTTACCAATCTCTTGATTCCAGCGTGTTTTTGTTCGTTTGTTTTTTGCCTACAACTCACAGCAATGACATTGGGTGTGATTTTGAGGAACTTCAAAGTGTGAAGGATTGGATTCCTCCAGCACAGTTTCATGTGACTACTTAGAGTATTCATGACATCAGATTTTAAGATCCAGAGTCAGTTCATACTGTGACAAGCAGCATCTATGCAGCAATAAAACATTCAGAAGAAAAGTGAGAAATTTATAGTGTCATATATTCAGTCAAATCACATGGATGACTGGATGAATATGTCTTTAGGGAGAATATGAGTTCTCAGAGACAACAAAAAACATGCGGCATATATAAATATTTTGATGCAAATAATAACAATTCAAACCACTCTTCTATAAATCAGAACATTTATAAGATCATTGACTTAAGCGAATTAATGTGAACTTGTAAAAATGTACCATATTGAGTCTTTAAAATAGCAGTAATCATTTTTTAAAAGTTAAACAATTAAAGAAGACAGCTGTGGTGATTTGTTAAGGAAACAAAAATAATAGCATTAAGTTAAAGGAGAACAGAGCCAAAGAGGAATATCTAGGCTGGGGAAAAAGTTAGTCTAGGAGCATCTGATATATTAAAAGAAGAAGAAATAATTTCCTATCGTCAATCAAAGATTCTAATTTACAGCTAGGCAGAAGAAAACTTGTACACCTACTACCTGTGAATAAGAAGGGTGTCTATTAGTTATACAAGTTTCATAGGTGAGGATCCAACTCAACAGGGGAAAATGAAAGCATGATTCCATCTGCTCAAGTCTTAAATCGGTGAGGATCTCACAGGATATTAGATCTGGTACTTTTTCCACCCTAGTGTTTCTGGGGCAAAAGGGCGAGGATGTGTATCTTTAGCTGTCATGATAGAAAGGAACCGGCACCTTTTATATTACCATTAGATGCTTCTGAATTTCCTATACTTCAGGACTCCATTTCCTGAATGCACTCAGAAAGAATTGTGTGTTCCATGGGATGTCCATCAGGAATTGTTTCAGATAGAATCAGTGGGATTAACTGTAAACAGATTTTTAATAAATGCTAAATGATTATGATGATTATCATCATCATACTAAGAACATTCAAAAGACATTAACTGTGAATAAAACTATTTTTAAAAGGTAATATATCTTTGAGTTTTCCAATTTTGCTGTGAAGAGGCACTTTTCCAAGGTCATATCACATTATAATATGCCATCTATTGATAAATGAACTTAGCAATATAATGCAGCAGGTTTCATCTAGATGTTATATAAAGCTCAGATAATAGTAATCATAATTTCTCCCCACTCATCGCATCTCTCCAACAATTTAAAAGTATTTTATAAACATTAAACAACTTTTGCTTTCAGGATGCACAAAAAAGGTCACTCCCTCCAACACTGAAATGCAACATTTTGCATAGTTTGTACCATCTTATCCCTTGTAATTGTAAGAAGCAGGGGACTTTTTTTTACTCTTTTCTCTTTTGAAATGCTAAGGTAATCAAGTACCTTTGAGTCTTGCCTTTCAAATGTATGGCGAGCAAAGTGGTGATTTTCGCTGTTTTTTTTTTGTTTGAATGCTTCTCATCAGTGAGGTAATAAAGTGCCTTTGATGAGTCTTGCCTTTGTTTCTTTGATTGAATTAAGAGTCTTTGATTACCTGCTTCAGAAACAAGAAAGGCTAGTTTACATGAGCTTGATTCACATGGTTGTGAGACCCTCTGATGCAGAGAAGGGAATATAAGATGTGAGGTTGCCATTTTGTTTTGGGGGTTTTACTCATTGGAAGAGTGTCGGTGATTTGGCCAGACAAGACTTTGGGTAGCCCTCAAGAGCCTCCCTGGCTTTGAAAACCCAGATGTTGGTGCTTCTCTCTCTGGTAACTGTTTATGTATTGCTTAGACAGACAGCTAGAAGCCTGTCTGCTGATTTGTGTTATTTTGCTCTGTTTATATAATTTCTGCTTGTAATTTCTTTTTGTATTTTCTCTGAAGTTATGGGTGCTGACTTTTCCCCTTGAATTAAGTGAATTTCATATATATATATGTTTAATTAAAGTGAGATTGTTAACCCCTTTAAATTGCTTTCCTCAGAAAAGCATATCAAAAACCTGTGCTAGCAGCCCTCCTATGTGCTCTTGTTGTTGGTCTTTCACCTCCACAGCAGCTGCTAGCAACATTGTTGTTATACCCCTCAACACAAACATAACTCATTCTGTGGTTTTATAGGAATGATGTATAGATTACTGAGTCTCATGCAAAGGAAGACCTTGGAAAAACATTCAACACTAATGTCTTAGGGGTAGGAATGAGGAGTTGGCAACTTTGCTCTAGGATTTCTATTGTCCTTCCTTTCAGTCTATGACTGGCCTGTCTCCAAGATCACAGGACATCATGATCAATTGCTATTTGGTTCCTTTTCATGCTTCTATAACTGTTTATAATCCTGCCTTCTTTAAAACTACTCATCTCTATGAGGAAACAAAAGCCCTTTGATGTCTTTGTTTTTGTTTCCTCATCAGCCAGGGGTTGGGTCCTATTTTCTTGACACTTTGCATTGTGATAGGCTACTATATTGTTGTTGGGTTTGTGGAAAGTCAATCAGTAAGTGAAAAGATCTTTCCCACCCATTGAATAGGCTTCAGGTGGGGCCAACAAAGGGAGGTCTGATTAGAAAGAGGCCCACACCCTTTCACTGAATAGATGTGAGGCCCCAGGCTGGTTAGCACACTAGTGCCCTAGTTTGAGAGAGGCAGGAAGCCCTCAGGGCCCTAAGGGGAATTGCTAAGACCAGAGCCAATAGTATGTGCTAGTTCTAGTCAATAGTTCTAGTCAATCTGATGACATCTAAGGATTGCTTAAAAACAGAAAACAGAGGTTGGAAATGGCAGAAGCTGCAGAAACTGAGAAACGGAGGAATAGAAGCGAGAAGCTAAAGAAACCATGAAACAGGGAGCAGCAGGATTCGGGAGGTGAGGGCCAGCTTCCAGAGCATGCAGAGTGGAGAGTGCTGAACACAAGAGGGAATTTCGGGACTTAGAGTCAGTGAAGCTGCAGGAGAGAGAATTCCGAGCAGGGACTTAGGATTTGTGAGTGATCTTCTTATAGGAGGGCCCTAGCATTGATGGGAAGCACAAATATGGTCTGGCTTGCTGCTATAATATTTTGTTGTAACCTCCTTGTTACTACAGTGAGGTGGGCTTATTGGTTTTGCAATGTTGTTGCCATGATATCAAATTGGGGACATTGGTCCTTGGGACTAATCCTTTGGAGTCTAAATAAATGTTATACTTCCTCTGCCTTCTACCTAGAGAATTCACTATACTCTGTGATTCCAAAGCATTCAGGCATGCTCATGGTCCTCTTCAAGGTCATGAATTTTGCCTTACTGATATAGTTTGGCATCAGTGAGATTCAAAGTTTTTATCATCATGTCTCCTAAATGATAGAGATGAACATGTAAATTTCTATGGAAACCCTACACATACACTTATTTGCAGATAAACACACACACACAGAAATGCATACATACATACACACACACCTATATACATATATAGGTATTTCTGCAAGTACATGTATATATGTATATGTACATATATGCTTATACATGAGCTTAGCATCATACATTTTTGTATGTGCCTGTGCTAAGCAGTGGGGTACCAAGAAAGGTAAAAGACAGTACCTCTTCTCAAATAGCTTATAGTCTAATGAGGGAGACAACATGCAAACAACTGTACATACAAGATATACAAAAGAAATTGGAATTAAACACAGATAATAGACACTAGTATTAAGAAGGATTCTCTTTTTCTCTATAAGAGAGTGTGTGTGTATATATATGTATATAATTCACTATATATCTATTTATACTTATGCATAGCACAGTGCACACACATATTTATCCCTCTTAACATGTGTCTTTTATATGATTTTAACTCCAATTTGCTGTATATTTCTTGTATGTACATAATTGCTTGCATATTTTCTCCCCCATTAGACTATAGACTGAGAACTGCCTGAGAGAAGAGACTGTCTTTTACATTTCCTTGTACCTCAGTGCTTAGCACAGTGCATGGCATATAGTAGGCACTTAATAAATACTGATTATATATTAATATATTGTAAGGCAATAATTATCAAAACTATCTGGAACTGACTAAGAAGTAGAAAGACAAATCAATGGAATAGAGTAGACATACAATTTACAGCAGTAAATAAAGATAATAGCCTTATATTTGACTAATGTAAAAATAAGATTTTGGGATAAACATTCATTATGTGGTAAAAAAATTTTGGGAAGACTGGAAAGTAGTATGGAAAAAACTGGTCATGGACCAATATCTCATAACATTTAAAAAGATAGGGTCAAGATGGACAGATGACCTAGATATAAAGAGAGATTTTACAAGAAAATTAGAAGAGCATGGAGCATATTACTTATCAGACTTATGGATAGGTGAACAATTTACAAATAAACAAGAGAGAGCAAAGTTAAGTGTAAAGTGGATAATTCTGATTACATTAAATTAAAAAGCTTTTGTAGAAGTAAAACAAATATAGCCAAGATTGGAAGGGAAACATTTTCAAGAATTGCTATGAGGGTAGAAATGACAGAAGCTGGTGACTGATTTGACATGGATAATTAGAAAGAATGAGGGTTGAAGATAGAAGGGAGGGAAGAGAAGGAGGAAATATACATATATGTGTGCATATATATATATATATATATATATATATATATATATAGAGAGAGAGAGAGAGAGAGAGAGAGAGAGAGAGAGATCACCTATTCTGTTCAAGGCACTGTGCTAAGCACCACATCTTTCTTTTTTTTTTTTTTAACAAATATCTCAATGGATCTTTACAACAACCTTGAGAGGTAGGTGCTATTTTAATCACCATTTTGCAGCTGAGGAAACTGACACAAAAAGAGCTTAAATGACTTACCCAGGGTCACAGAGCTAGTAAGTGTTTAAGGTCAAATTTGAACTCAGGTCTTGCTCACTCTGGGGCAATGCTCTAAGCAGAGTACCACCATACGTCTCCTGTGAAGACATCTAGCTTGCTATTCCGGGTGTCTGCAGGCTTTGTGGTGCCCTTGACAATAACAGAGAGGTTAGAAAGAAAGGAGAGTTTATGGTGGGGAGGGAATAACATGTTGAGTTTAAGATATCTATGCATCTATGCAAGTTCAGTATGCTCAATGGGCAGTTTGAGATGTAAGACTGGAAGTCAGGAGATAGGTTAAGGCTGGACAAATAGATCTGGGAATCATCTGAATAGAGATAATGATTGACTCCTTAAGAGATGACCACCAAGTGAAATATGATGAAGGGCAAAAATAAAAGAGTATCTGTGAGAGAGTTTTTGGAAACACCTATAGTTAGCAGAAATGTAGATCCAGCAGATTGTAAGAAGTGATTGGACAAGTAGGAGGAAAGCCAAGAATGAGCAGTGTCAAGAGAAAAGTGAGTATCAAAAAGAAGAGAGTGCTGAAAATCATCAAAGGCTACAGTGACATCAAGAAGGACATATTTTTAAAAGTGTTTATTAAATATGTACTATATACAAATAACTGACTTAGTTACTTGGGATATAAAGACAAAAATGAAACAGTCTTTTCCTTCAGGGAGTTTCTATTTTACAGGGGGATACAAGGAGAGATAAGAATGTTTAAGGTCATTTGAGAAAGGAACAAATACTAGCAAGTATACTGAAAGACTCCATGGAAGAAGTAGTAGATGAATTAAAATTTGAAGAATGTTAAGGGAGTGAATTATGGGCCTGTGGCACAGACTATGTAGAAGCATGGGGATAGGAGGTGAATATTTAGTCCATAAAATATCAAGTTGGATAGTTTGGCTTGCATATGGAGTATATGAGAGTAAAATGGAATCATTCTGAAAAAGGAGGCTGGGCATTAATGATTAGCCTCAAGAAATAAAAATTTAGATTAATTCTGCCCTATACCAATTATTTAGAAAATAGAAATAGTAATGTGAAAGAAAGCATTTGATCATATAGTTGCCTCTATCTCTTTTCTTAATGTGAAAGCTGTGTAAATATAAGCTCATTTAAATATAAATCTGAAAATGCAGATCTTTTACAAAAATAAAAGAGATAAAGACTAGTTTTTCAAGAATAAAAGAATTCATATCTTTCTTTTCAAAGAGATAAAAATAATCTTAGTTTGCCTTCAATTCTAAAGGCTGCACACTACCTAGCTGGGAATGCAATAATGTAGGATGTCACTATTCCATTATACTATTAACCCACACCTGGGGACTAATGTAATAAAAAGTATGGAAGAAGCGACACAATAGTGAACTGGAAAAAAATTCCATTGTTCATTATTTCATTTTAAACAATCTCCTTTATGCATTTTCTTTTGCATTTTATCTAGAATGAATAGGGATATTCTTTGAGAATAAATGCCAAAATAAGACTCAGCCATGTCAAAGTGTCCAATATTATTCAAGGGTAAACATTTGGAAGGATTTGTTATTTGATATCTTAGAATAAAAAAATTGTGGTAGGTAAGCAACATGAAATATGTTGTTGAAATGTTGGCTACGAGTTGCTTGTTTGAATATTAAAGTATTTTTCATTAGAAACACAAATAAGGTTTCCAGTCCAGCCTTCAAAGTCTATTAAATCCACAATGTATAAAGCTTTTCAAGGGCCCTCAAAAGTGTTTTATCTTCATCAAAGCTATTGATTGAAGGGAGAAGATTTAGAAGAGGAAGACAAATGTGAGGAATGAATAGTTGGCAAGGCTGATGGAATCTGAGATGAGGATTCATATTTCTGGACCATTTCTTAAAATGGTTTATCTTAAAATATAGACGTGGTAGAGTCTATCCAGGAATAGAGTACACCTAAAAAAACCCAGTTAAATAAATAGATATAGATAGCTATATCTATATAGATGCAACTGTGCAAATAAAATCCACGATGTATGTACACACACACATATAGATGTCTATCCATCTATCTATCTATCTATCTATCTGTCTATCTATCTGTCTATCTACAATGTGCCTAAAAGCTTGTAAACTGATCAAGAAGGTGTTAAAATGAATGTAAAATGGAGTGAAAAACTGCTAATATATATCTGCCAAGCATGATAAATATTAACACATTCACCAGAGGGAGAATAAAAGAAGAGGGAAGCAATAATTCATAGGTCATAGTGTCCAAGAGGAGAGCCAGCAATTAAACTCATTTACTTAGATTTCTATCCTATAATAAAGAGAATGAACTAATGATCCTAATGCCAGAAGGCAAATTTGACTTCATATGTATCATTAAGAGGTGGTGAGATAGCACTCATGACTGAAGCAAACTGACAGAATCATAGCATTTAAGGATTAAAAGGTGGTTTCCAATGCTATATAATCTAATCTATGAAAGAATGAACATGAGGAGTCTATTAAACTCTCATGTGCAGAATATTTTGTTGACTTCTAGTTATGCAAATATAAAAACAGATATTTTCTGTCTTCAAGAAGTTTATATTATGAAGGAAAAAATACATATAGGAGAATGGTGACCAAGTAGGTCACCATCTTCAAAGCTACAAGAGTGTTTAGTAGGGCCATTGGGGGTTAAGGAGTAGGGGAGACTGACATACCTCAATCTGAAACAACGACAGAGTTTAGTTGTTCATGTTTCTTTTATTCCAGTGTGGCAGTGAGAAAGACTATTTCTTGCAGCAAAGTGGGTTACAATGTTGCAGAGAATATGACCAGTCTGTAGGGAGGAATTCACCATGTTGGCTGGGGCTTTTCTGAAATAGTAGAGTGGGAGAAGCAATCACCAAATAAGTCAATGGGCTAGTGGAGGTGATAGACAGTGGATTGGGATACATTCTAAAATATGTCCAACACTTTTTTTTTTTTAATGTTCTCTGACAGCCCCATCCACTTTCAGCAAGCTCCATTTCTCAGGATGGTTTTCCTTATATCGTCCTGAAATCTGCCTGTCTACAACTTCCACTTGTTCCTAGTTTGGCCTTCAGGCCAAGGTGAAGAGATCTCATCCCTCTTTTGCATCACTACTTTGCAAATATTTGAAGAGAGTTATATTCTTTTCTGTAGACTAAACATCCCTGTATTCTTCAATTAATGTACCTATGGCATGATCTTAAGTCCAATGGTAATTCTGGCCATCCTTCTTTGTAAACCCAAGAATATATCTCAGTTAAAAAATATAAAGAATATATCTCAGTTAAAAGAAAGAGAATACATTCATATACATTTTTACATTTTATAGTAATATAAAGGGAAGTAGCATCATATACTTAGATGATATATGCTTTTGAAGAAATCAAGGAAACCAAGGTGGGAGGAGGGAAATGTTAGTGAACATTGTTATGAAGATCAGTGGAGGTGGGGGGGATTACATCATCATGGAAATATACTGCAAACCACCTATGCAGAAGGTGTAATTAGATGTAGAGCTTCAGAAACAAATTATAAAACATTCACTAAGTCATATTATTATAGTAGTCAGGGATTTCAATTATTCTGACATCTGTTTCTACTCTCTCTGTCAAAGAAAGAGCAGCCAATAAATTTGTGAAATGCTTTCAAGATAATTTCATACTTAAAGGATCGAGAAAATATTAACAAGAACTGCTAGTATTGACCTAATTCTAACCAAAAGATAAATATGGTTTGAACCTAGGTGAAAGGAACTTTAAGAATAGATGAATATCTCATCATAGAGCTGTTAGAAGAAGGGAAAAGTCAAATGTTGTCAGACATGTAACCAAGATTTTGAGAGAGTCAATTTAATAGCTTCAGAGAAAGAAAAGGTAGTACAATAGTACAACATTTTATAGGAAAAATATGTCAAAAGCAATATAAAGCTCACAGGAATAGAGTCCAGACACAAAGACAAAACGAAAAAAATTATAAAAGAAAGAGACAAAGGAGGACCTAGCTATAAACAAAAAGAAGAAGGAAAAGGAGGTGGAGGAGGAGGAAGAAAAGGAGGAGGAGGAGGAGGAAGAGGAGGAGAAGGAGGAGAAGGAGGAGGAGAAGAAAGTAAGCACCTATAAAAGAGTGAAAAAGAATTCCTTGGTCCAGTAACAATAGTTTCAGAGCATTAAAGTCCAGAGACTGGTAATGAACATTAAAGACAGAAAAAACTCTTTCATTAACTGCATTATTGGTCAAGAGGAACACCAAAAAAGGAAAAATGCAGCTGCTTAGGATGGATGGAATAATGATAGCTGAAAAATGAATGGATTAGTGAAAAGACATTTACTAGTTTAGTTCTTAGCATATAATAAGCATTTTTAAAATATTTTATTTCCCCAATTTCATGTAAAGACACTATTTAACATTCATTTCTCTTTAAATTTTGAGTTTCAAATTTTCTCCCTTCTCTCATTTCACCTCACCCCTCCCTGAGATAGTAAGCAATTAGACATAGCTTATAGATTTCAATCATACAAAACATATTATTAGAGTCATTATGTTGTGAAAGAAGACATAGACCCAAAGAAAAAAAATGAAAAGGTAAGGTAAGCAAAAAATAGCATTCTTCAATCTTCATTCAGACTCCATCAATTCTTTTTCTGGACATGGAAAACATTTTCCATCATGTGTCCTTTGGAATTGTCTTGGATAACTGTATTGCTGGTAATAGCTAAGTTATTCAGTTGATTATCCTACAGTATTATTGTTACCGTGTTCAATATTTTCTGCTCATTTCACTTTGCGTAAGTTCATGTTTAAATCTTTCCAGGTTTCTCTGAAATAAGCTTGCTCATCATTTCTTATAGCACAGTAGTATTCCATTACAATCACATACCACAACTTGTTTAACCTTTCCCCAATTGATGGGCACCCCCTCAATTTCCAGTTCTTTGCCACTACAAAAAGAGCTGCTATAAATATTTTATAGAAATAGGTCCTTTTCCCTTTTTTAATGTTCTCTTGGGGATATAAAACTATTATTGGTATTACTGGATCAAAAGGCATGCACAGTTTGATTGCCCTTTGGACATAATTCCCAATTGCTTTCCAGAATGTTTGGATCATTTCATGACTCCACCAACAATGCATTAGTGTCCCAATTTTCCTACATGCCCTCCAACATTTATTATTTTACTTTTCTGTCATATAAGCCAATCTGATAGGTGTGAGGTTGTACTTCAGAGTTGTTTTAATTTGCACTTCTTTAATCAATAGTAATTTAAAGCAATTTTTATATGAAAATAGACAGCTTTGATTTGTTTTTTCTTTTCTTTTTTTTTTTTTGTCGGGGGGAAAGGCAGGGCAATTGAGTTGTTAAATGGCTTGCCCAAGGTCACAAAGCTAGTAAGTGTGCCAAGTATCTGTGGCTGGATTTGAACTCAGGCCCCCCTGACTCCAGGGCTGGTGCTCTACTCACTGTGCCACCTAGCTGCCCCAATAGCTTTGATTTCTTTATCTGAAAACTGCCTGTCCATATGCTTTGACTGTTTAAAAATTGGAATGACCTGTACTGTTACAAAATTGAGAAACAGAGACAGTTGCTGTAAAAAAAAAATGTTTCCCAGCTTTCTTTTTTCCTTCTAGTCTTGGTTGTATTGTTTTGTTTGTGTAAAACCTTTTTAATTTAATATAATCAAAATTATCCATTTTACATCTAGTAATGCACCCTGTTTCTTCTTTGATCATAAATACTTCCCTTCTCCACAGATCTGACAGGTAAACTGTTCCTTGCTTTCCTAATTTGCTTATGGTATCACTCTCTGTGTTTAAATCATCTACCCATTTTAACTTTATCTTGGTATACAGTGTTAGATGCTGTTCTTTGCCTAGTTTCTGCAATACTGTGTTCTAGTTTTCCCAGCAGTATTTGTCAAATAGTGAGTTTTTGTCAAATAGTGTCAAATAGAGTTTGTCAAACAGCTGGACATACAGTAAGCACTTAATAAACAATTTATTCATTCATTGATTCTTCCATAATCGATGAGAACTAAAAGAAAAAACTATTCAATTGTTATTGTACTTCTGTTTACTTTCAAGAAAAATGATCCTTGTTGTGGAAAGAAAATGCCAAAATTGGTTTATAGGAAGTTAAAATCAAAGATTAATGAGGAACAGATAAAATATCACCTGGAAAACCTCAATGAGTCTAAGTCACCAGACCCAAATTGAGTAGATCAGGGCTGTCCGAAATATGGCCCACAGGCCACATGCAGCCCATAGTGTAATTTTATGAGGCCCACCTGTGGGTTTTAATTTTCACGAGAAAAAAAATAAAATAATAATTTGCATGGAATGTATAATAGATTACTAAATTCCATCACTAATAATCTCTTTGACGTTAATTTTCTTTGGTGTTTTTAAGCAGTATTACGGACGGAACATATCGCAGAGAATTTTCAATTGATCTGTGGGATGCGTTCTGTCTGTATGATGCAGAATAGTCAGTGTTCACCTACCTTTATATTGTTGCGTGGTTGCTTTGTGGTTTTGTGTTTGCTTTTGCGCTTTGTGCCTTTGCCTCTCATATTGATGACACACGTTGCCCCACTTTCTATTAGCATACTGTATTTTTTATTCTGGGTGCACCCTCAAATAATTATTTTATTTTAATGCGGCCCTAAGATAATCTAAGGTTGGACAGCGCTAGAGTTGATCATTGAGAACTGAAAGACTTGAGATATATGGTTTTTGAAGCCCTAATGACGACCTTTTGAAAAGCCTGATGGGTAGGAGAGACTTTACAATAGTGAAGAAGGGCAATTGGGATGTTGTATTTTTTGTGGGGTGGGTTGGAAGGCTAGGGAGATTATGGTGCTTAAAAACTTAAACACAATAACCTTCACCCATCTTTCTTGGGGGGGCACTAGAACGTTATTAAAAGACTAGTTTGGGATCATTTAGTAATGGAAACATTGAATAATAAAAGCCAGCAGAATTTCATCAAAAATAATTCTAACCTCATATCCTTTCTTTTATTCTACATAAAAGACATCAACAATGGTCAATTTTATATGTTTAAATCCAATATTATCTTTTTTTAATGAAAACATTTTTAGTTTGGACCATACTAAATAAGGCGCCTGGCCCATGGTTCATAGTTTAGTTGACCCCTGCTCTAGGGTAATGGGACTAGTAGATCAATATATTAATAAGGACATAGGTAACTAAACTTTTAGAGTTCAAGCAAAAAGCTTATAGCTTGACACAGGAAGATAGGCCTCTGACTAAGGATCTAACAGTCAAGTATTTTCACAACTGTGATAGGATTTTAGATTTTACCTGAGAATAAAGTTGCAAGGGGGAATTTAGCTCTCACCTTGGCAGAAGACTAGAGGTAAATTGAGAGAGAGAGACTAGGTTAAATAAATGAGAAACAAAAGAGAAAAAGACTTTTTGATCTAGATAAAGGGGTAGAGAATGACAGTTGCTGTGGCCTAAAGATTGTCACAGCCAATCTGGATGTTGAACCCTCCCTTGTAGGTTGAACCGAATGGTGTATGGCACTCTTCATAGTGGCAGATAAGAGTCATAGGTAGCTGACAGCCAGGGGGTATATCTACCATTGCTTGAAATTTATTGATAAGACTTTAGAAGAGACTTTTTGGTTTTGGTAAAACTTCTGTAGAGCCTTCCCCTTGAGATTCCCATGGGAATAAGATCCTGCCATTTGTAAACTGTCTTATTTATTCTCTTATTGTACCCAGTCTCCAATGGAGAACTAGATCAGTGGGAAGCTAGCCATCTAGCCCCCGCGTCTCCACTGTCTTTATTCAGCAATATAAAATTTCTGCTTTTAAAACATTTACTTCTATAAAATGTATTATAAGTGTTTCTCAATATATATATATATATATATGACAATGTATTAAAATCTGCATGACAGTTTAAAATCTGCAAATTTTACTTATTTGTATGCTAGTAGAAAGATTGTGAAAGGAGGAAAGAAACAAAAAGGCATAATTTGCAGTGATCCATTGCAAACTAGTTGGTCGTTTGAGCTCCATATTAAATTGAGAAGTATAATACATTAGAGAGGGAAAGAGAATACTATTCAAGATTAGAGTCTTCCCAAGGCACATGTTGATAAGAAGCTCCAGGTGGCAAATAGGCAAAGAATAGGTAGGTTTGCTTTCACTTTAAAACCACAATATACTGCCATTTCATTGTACTAGAGTTTTGAAAGCTCTGCTCCTGAATGAAGTAAATATAAGCAGAAAGAAACCCATACATTTAGGAATGGAGGAGGAAAGGAATTCACCCTACTCCTCGAGTCCACATAAAGCTCAATCTGCCTTGCTCATCAGTTGATTATACACATTTTTAAATGAGTTTAACAAAGTATCACATTATCCATTTTGGCTGATATGGGGAAATATAGGCTAGAAGCTTATTAGAGTTACCTGGATTCAGAATTAGTGGACTGATCAGAGGCAAAGTGGAGCTATTAATTGTTCAATATCAATTTAGGATGATTGGATCCTCAATTTAGAAATAGAAATATATTAAAGATTATATAATCAAAGTCACTTATTTTACAAGCTAGGAAACTGAGTCAAAGAAAGGTTAAATGACTTTCTTAAGGTCAACCAGATAGTACAGATTATTATTGCAGACTTAAACCAAGGTTCTCAGGGACTTCACAGAGTATATGAAAGAGGTGTTCTTAACCCTTTGCTTCTCAACATTTTTATCAGTTAATTAGGTAGAGCCATAGAAAACACAAAGTTGGGAGAAATACCTAATATATTTGGTGATAGTCAGTATCCCAAACAATTTTGACAGGGTATAAATATTGGCAAAATATAAGAAAAGAAAGATAAATAAGTGTAACTGTAAATGCTCTGAGTTTGGAGGCCAAAAAATAGTCTCAGAAGTACAAGATGAGGGAATATTTTAAGATAACAGCTTAAATGAACAAGATGTGATGGATTTAACTGTAAGCTCAATATGCATCAAGAAACAAAAGAGGTTTTACTGGAGTGAAGTATGTTAAGCTCTTATTATATTATATTATCACAGTATTATCATTATGTTCAAAACCAAGTGGGTGATAACTCAGTTATACTCTGTTCTGGTTGGTAAAGATGGGGAGCATTGTGTTTTGGGCCACTACATTTTAGGAAGGATATAGACAAGTTGTATCACATTCTGGAGGGGGAGAGTGGTGACTACCTTATATAAGAATCATTTGAAGAAATCCGTGGTGGTTAGCTTCCAGAAAAAAATGACTACAGGGAGAATTCAATCCCCAAATATCTAATACCTATTTTTTGTAAAAATCTGTTTTACTTGGCCGCAGAGGAAAGAACTAGGACCAATAGTTTCTAAGGTACAGAGAGACAAAATCATTTTTGATTAAAAAAAATTCAAACCATTAGAACTGTCCAAAATGCAATGGGCTGCCTCAAGAGGTAATGGATTCCCTGTCATTGGATGAGTTCAGGTAGTGGCTAGATGACCTTTTTTCATTGGTGCTATAGAGGAGGTTCTTGTTTAAGAATGGATTGGAATAAAAAGCCTCTGAGGACTGATCCAAATCTGAGAATCAGTGATTGTTTGGATCCTGAGAGGCCTTAAATCAGATTTTTCACTTTTCTGGGACTGAGCTTTAAAGTGATGGTGTTCTCACAGGTCTCTCACAGTCAGGAAAAAAAACCATAAATATATTTAATAAAAGATACTCAGGGGTCCTAAATCATGTGTCCATGCTGTCCAGCCGTGCTCATAGAATTCAGCTGGCCCTGCTCATTATGGCTTCCTTTGCATGCAAAATCTTCAATCCATAAACTCTCAGGATCATTTCTTCTAAAATCGTAGTAACTCTGCTTACACTTCCTGCTTTTCGTAAGGATCTTAGCTATAAAAAGCCTAGGGGAAAAATGTGTTAAGGGAAGCATTAGATTCCCAGAAGACATTTTCAGCCTAGTCAAAACCTTCATACCAATAGAAACCTGTTGGGGTTTCTCCTATTTAACATGTAGGCACAAATTGTATTCTTATGCCTCCATACTACATATTCTTTCTTTCTCCTCCTTCTAGTGATATGAAGCATGATATATGAATTTAGGGACAAACCTTATAGGATTCACAAGAAAAGTTTTCCAGGGGAAAAAAAAAAACTACCCCAGATTCAGGGTACACAAGGCATATGCATGCCACAAAACTATAGTTTGTAAGCCTCAACTAATGTGTTTATATTTAATAGTCAGAAATAAAATGAAATTAATTCAAAGCAGAATCATTAAATAATATTTCATATTAAGAAAAATGGTAACAAACTCTTATAAACTTGGGAGGTAACCTCTCATAAATGTACAATTCAGGAAGAAGAACATAGTTATATAACTATTGACACATTCATAGTAGAGCACACACATACTAGTCTGAGTCCAGGGCGTATTATAGAGATCCAACTCATAATGCTGCCGTAACAGGTAATGCTCTCTAGGGATGTTATTATGCTTCTCTTGCTGTTAGGTTTGTTTCCTGCTAGTTGCATAGTCTTCACCAGGCACTGCTTGGATAGAGCCTAAATGTTTCTTCTAGCTTCTTGATCATTTGAAATCCGTGGGACCTTGACCATCTCTGCCCCAAGGGAAGAAGAGGTGTTCTGATTCTCCTTCATCTTTAAGTCTATAGGTCTTTTAGAAATAATAATTAAAACAACAACAATAACAGTAACGAAACCCTTGCCTTGGATGAGGAAAAGAAAAGAAAAAAGCCTACTCTCTGGTGCTTTGACTCTTAGCTAAGAACCTCTTACCTCCCCAAGAAGAAATTCTCACCAAATTCCTCCCAGCTAGTTAATGTCTCATGTTCACTTTTTGTTTGGACCCATCTTCCCAGTTCAGTAGCTTTAGTCTCACTACCAGATGTCACAGCATATATTGTGTTAAACATTTCATATACCTCCTCATTTTGATCTCTCAAAGCTAGAATATGAATTGAATATTGATATTTTTGAATAAGTATCAAATATCTCTGTGGTTTGGGATTCTTATATGGTGACTCTTAAACCATTTCTGTTCTCCCATGCATATGAGATGATTATGCAAGCAAAATGCATGGAGAAAAACTGAGGTCATGGGGAAATTTGTCATTCTCTCTTTCTCTCTTTTAAAATATAAATATATGTATATATTCATATATATACAATACATATATGTACATATATGTATATACATGTTATATATACAAATATATAACAGATTATACATATGTGTACATGCATTTATGTATTATGTGTGTGTTTATATGTATAACACACCTCATCTTTCTTCTAAAAGTCCAAATGACTAAACTGGTCTGTCACTTTTCATGACCACCATTTATCTATTGCTTCCAACAAGGGTGTCTCTCTTTCCCTGCTCCACTGCCAAAGGGTACACATTCTCACAACTTGATCTATAAATTCTTGCTCTTAAAGGAGTGTTGAGGATTAGGAATGCTGCTAAGACCAAAAACAGGTCGGTGAATGAGTTTGTGAAAGGTGGTTTTGGGTAGAGGAGACATAACTTTTGGAATATCATTTTCATTCTTCCTTTCCTTTCACTCTCAACAGACTCAGTTCTGGACTAAAGTGGAGAGAAATCAAGAAATAGGGATCCAGGTTGGGGATAGAGTTTAGAGGCACCATGGAGGCTTGTTATGGTGAGAAAAGAAAGAAGAGAAAAGAAGGAGATAAGTGAATTCAAGGTATGACAGATGGGTGAAAAGAAGCATTTTTGTGGCGACTCATCTGGGACAACCATTCTCTCCTGATCTCTCCTAATGAATGAAAAACACCGTACCTAGAATGCCCCTACACAAAGCACAGCTACAATACTCTGTAATACAAGAGGAGTCAAGATTTCCTCAACATGAGGAGCTACTGTACGAATTATCTCCATTAAGATCTATGACTATCTATAACCTAAAAGGGGCAACATTATGTGTAATGAATAGTGTATTGAACTTTGAGTCAAAAATTCTTAGGTTAAAATCCTGTTTTAGATATTAATTAGCTGTGTGCTCTTGGGCAAGACACATAATATTGATGTATCACAGGAACCAATCTAGAATCCCAGATTAGATATGGAAGGGACCTTAGAATCCATTAAGTTCAAAGCCCTCATTTTACAGATAAAGAAACTGAGTCATAGAGAATTTTAAAGACTTGCCAAGGGTCATCATACTAGCAACTAGTATGATGTTGGAATACAAAGCCTCTGAGGACTGATCAGGGCAAGTGTTTAAGATAGGTTTTGAAATCCAAGTTCAGCACTTAATTCACAATTCCATGTTATTTCTATAGTAGCGGTAATATATATGATTGATGGGAGTCCCCTAATTGGAAGGGCTTGCTATTGTCCTATCTTATTGATCTCAAAGAATTTTTTTAAGTGATCATGGCCCAGCAAGAACTTAAAGGTTCTCTTCCTATATGATTTAGACCTTGACATTTCCCGTCCCTCATCAAAGTAGAGATATGACAGTGAATCTGTGTTTATTTTTCTCCTTTCCATTGTTTGGGTACCTGAGTCACACCACTGGCTAAATTCTGTTAACAGGCTATACACAGTATAGAGGATTGCCATGCTTTGCATTTTATTTGCTAACCCCCCATGTTAAACTGCAATGTTTTTACTACCATGCTGTGCATAGCTCTAGATAAAGCATTGAGTGACTACTGTCATGCTGCCTGTCTCCTGGTTTTAAATGCTTCCATATCATGGGGTTTGTATCTGACTGCACCTTGGCAGCCACCAAATCAGACATTTAAAAACCAAGACAATCACTAGGATGATGACTAATCATTTTAGGGCACAGCCAGTGGGGAGAAGAAAGGGATGGCTCTGTTTGTTTTCTAAAAAGGAACATTGTACAAGTAGAAGGATTCTTCCTAAGCAGGCATCAAGGACACAGCTGTAACTGGTCAACAGATGCTGCTTTCAAACCAGACACATTTCGTAAACTGATGGATGTGGTTTAAATCAACATGAATACAACAGATTGTGTCCGCCTTCAAATGAGAGGTTCATGAGAGCCAACAAGCATTCCCTGGACTTTGTTTTCTACCTTTCTGAGGAGTAGCAGATGTTATGCATTCTACAAAATCCACAAAGGCAAATGTGTACTACAGAGCAATTGTTCTTTCCAACAATATATTTAAAACAAAAGATTTGAGAGTTAGAATTGACACAAGACTATTTTTAGAATTATCCCACACATATGCCATGTTCATCTCTATCTCGATGCTTTTACTCATGCACTTCTTTCCACCCAGATAGCCTTTCCTGATCCTTCGTGACTAAACTATAACCATTCATTCCTCATTATTTTTAAAGGTTCATCCCATCCTTTACCCTTTTGATTACATATTGGCCAATTCCCCCAGTCCATGTTGACTTCATCTTTCATAATGTGATAATTTTGGATAAGAAGGGATCTCATCTAGTTCAAATCTGCCTCTCCTCCCCTCATTTATTGTACAAATAAAGAAACTGAGGATTAGGGAAGCTAAGTTATTCTAAGGAGCAAAGTGATGACTAGAGTCCAGGTCCTCTGACTCCAAAACATCAGTTATGTCTATAATGATGCTAGTCCTCCT
The DNA here is from genome assembly GCF_011100635.1 of Trichosurus vulpecula. Lineage (NCBI taxonomy): Eukaryota > Metazoa > Chordata > Mammalia > Diprotodontia > Phalangeridae > Trichosurus > Trichosurus vulpecula. The sequence continues at coordinate 180,105,839 of NC_050579.1, forward strand.
ATGCTACATTATGCACTCCTATGCACCAGGCAACCGAGCAGTTTAGAGGATCATAACTGTAGAGCCTTAAGTGATTTTAGAGGTAATCCAGTCTCTTGTCCCATTTAAAAATGAAGAAACTGAGGCTGGAGAAGGTTTTGAGAATGGACCAGAATTCAGATCCTCTGACTTCAAATTCAGTGTTTTTTCCATTATTCCACATTGCCTATATTATGTTCTCTCCCAGATCTGTATGTCAGTTTTATCTCCTCAGCCAGATTGTAAGCTCCTTGAAGGTAGAATTCAGATTTTATTCTTTTTCTGGTCCGCAGAGAAGCTAGCACAATGGACACAAAGCTAGGATTAAAAAAAAAATCCTATTGAATGGTTCTTTAGAGATTGGAGTGATTGTAAAGAGTATCTAGAAATCTAGAAGAGCTTTCCATCTCTCACCTAGCTACCTTTGTTCTTTACTCCATCAGCCTCTCAATGTCATTCTTATTTGGAATAGGGAGTCCCCTGCCTGCTATAGTCTTCCTCATATACTCTCATAAAATCATTAAATAAGAAAAATGGGGTTGGGGGGGTGTGGTGTCAGTCATGGAATTCATAGTAGAAGGGATCTTAGAGGTTATAAGGGGGCAGGCCTGACTCAGGTCAGTTTAGTATTTCTTAGGGAATGAAATGAAACGCTTGTTTGTTATTCAGAAGTTAACAAAAGGATTACTTAGCCCTTTAACAGGAAATCCAACAAGGTTAGAGTCATACTCAGCTAGGTTAGATGAGTCCTTCCCTTACTTCTTCATGGAAAGAGGTCAGGTTAGCGTGACAAAGTGGATTCATTTGGCCTCAGGGTATCTTCCAAGTCTGAAAGGTATGGACGCTACTTGACTAGGCCTTTTTATTCCCTTAGGAGACCAGGAAGTCCCATCAATATAGCCAAAGGCTACCAGGAAGGTCCATCAAGGAAGGCATAACTTCATCTTTTTTTTTTTTCTGTTTTTTTTTTTTTTTGGCAAGGCAATTGGGGTTAAGTGACTTGCTAGGATATTGGTCGTACCACAGAGCTCAGCTTTTTAAACTCCTCATTTTTCAGATGAGGAAAATGGACTCCCCAAAAACATAAATGGCTTTGCCTACGTTCAAACTCTACCTCTAGAATCACAGATCTAGAGCAGAAAGGTACCCCACCCCCCACCGAGGACATCAAGTCTAGCCTTACACTACATATGAGGAACCTTAAACCCAGGGAGGTGTAGTGATTCTCCGAAGGTCACACAGGTAAGCATCAGAAGCAGGATTTTAAGCTAAGTGTTCTGATTGAAATCCGTATTTTTTGTTTTATTGTACTATACTGCTTCCTCTCAGGAAACAAGTAAATGATAGAATTACCACGGGACCATAGATTTAGAATTAAAAGGGGATCCAATTCCTTAATTGTACAAATGTGGGTTAAGAAAATGACCCAAGGTCACATGGGTGATAAGGGGCAGAGTTAGGATTTTAAGCTAACTGCTCTTATTCCAAATTCAGTGTTTTTTCTATAACGGCACACTGCTTCCCCTACGTGCCTGTGAAATTTATTTTATGTGACATGTGTGCCATACTACCTTAGAATGTTTAGAGGGTATACCTCATGTCATGTGTATTCAGATAATGCCTTGTACTCTGTATACAACGTATATTAGTCAACTAGAACAGCAGTGGCCAATAACTGGATTCATATTTCAGGTGATTTTAAATTTCAGGAAAAATACTGAAGTGCTGATATTAAGATTCATTCCCACTCTCTCCGAGGGAGGAGCAGTACAAACTGACTCTGTGATTATGTAAAAGCACGCCATTTGGAGCTGTTCTTTTACTGAAGGCTAGGCAGACAAAAACCAATATGACAAGCACGCTTACTTAAAAGAGTTAAGATTTGAAAACAACAGTAATGTCAATTTCAAATTGCATTTGAGGAATAAATGTCAAACAATGAAGACTCATTTGTGCATAAAAACAAAATGTTATTGCATGTCCATATTTTTAAAAGCCTGCCTACCTGCTTTCTTCAGAGGTTTGGAATCAGAGTTCTATACTCCCAGACCTGCCTTGCCAGCTCCCCCTGCTGGGTGTCACAGGTGATCAGTGTATGTCTGTTTAATTCCCTGGAGCTAAACTGTGACCTAAGCCTCTAATAATCTAGCTGGAAGGAACTTGGAAAGGTGGTTGGGTCCATCCTCCTGCCTTCCGGCACAGTCACACTGTTCACCTCCTGACAGATGAGAAACTCATCTGTTTTTCAAGACCTCCAGAGGAGAAGAGAGATGAAAAGCCATTTCACCTGGTGTTTCTAACTCACCAGACCCCATTCCTTGGCTGTCTTGGTGACCATTTAGGCTTGCTAAGTGACTGCACCTGCTGCAGGTGCCCTGTGGGGGAATGCAGTGATCTATAACATTACCTTTTTCTCCCTTAAACAAAAGGATGTGTCTCTCATTCCTGGCTGATGGAATTCATCCATGCATTGTAAAAACTGCAAGCATATTTATCATGATCTTTCCCCACCACCCTTTCCCCCAGCCCCATTATTGGGCTCAGTTACACAATGGCATTGTGTCCAGAATTTGTTTCTATAGGTGAAAGACAATTTCTCTTCTATTTGACATCAAATGCATTCACAAGTAAGCAGGCTTTTTTTTTATCATGTAATACAATTGATTTTGTCATAGTTGGATATGAGGGGTGAAATAGCCATTGTCATTATGCTGAAATTCAGCACCAAAGTATTTGTGTCAAAATATAGCCTTTGTTTGTATGCTCCCCAATTTATGTTTGGGTGCAAGCAAATGCCAGAAAAAAATAGTGTAAGCAGGATTTAAGATCAACTATAGGAAGGATTTTGTCAAAGGGACAGTATGTGTCCCTCCTCTTCCCTGCCTCCTTGGGCTTGCTGCAGGGTCTGTTAATTGAAAGCATTACAGGTGATGAAATTTAGTACATTTTAGAGCTGCATTTGATTGAGTTTTTACTCCCTGAACATCGAGTGCATATGAATATTTATAATATCTCAGCACACTGAAAACCTGTTCCATACCTTCTGTCTCTGAAATCTGTTGCCATTGCACGGTGATCTCCTAGCAAGGGTCGAAAGATTTCATAATCCTACTCCCCTCCCCTTTCCTCATAACTTTTCAGTGGGTTCATCGCTGCAGTACCGTAATAGCACAAAACATCCTGATGGGTAGAAAATGTGCACTGTAAGCCATTTTCTGGAGTTACTCTATTATTTCTTACAGTTGCTGCTAATCATCTGCTGCAGTGATGAATAGCATTTTTTTTTCTGCTGCAGTGGTCAAATATGAAGGACAATTCACAGCCCCACATCCCCCCCGCCTTACAAAAATCACAGGGAAGGGTGGGAAGACAGGCATCAGGAGATGAAAAGATAATAACCCACCTTAAAGGGGCCACCTAACAGAAGTGGTTTTCTATATGTACATTCATGAATGTGTTGTTCTATATGAAACCCTGCCTTTCATCACACCATGTACCTATCTCTAGAAGCAGGAAAGGGGAAAGATGATAGTTCCTTTTGATTTTAGGAGACTGAACCTTGTTCGTACCTGGTTACAGACTAGCACAGAGAATATTGCTTCCCAGACCTCCTGAGGTCTGAGGTGTAGTTAGTCACAACTGGAGGGAGAAAAGTCTCTCTGTACTGACCCCTCAGCCTGACAAAACTTTCTCTAATTTCTTTTTAAAATGTAATCAGGAAAGAGTCAGCAGCCAAGTGACAGATAAGGGTATCGTCACCATCATCATCATCATTATCATCAGGCCTCAGGGATAATAATTATTATTGCTGTTTTTATTATTGCTCACATCTGTTTAGCTGTCATAACCTCCTGATATGCAGGTAGGTCATTCTGTGGGTCTGATTGAAAATAGAGGGTGTGTGTATTCATTGACCAGCTCTTTAGCCATGGCCTGCTTCAGGAGAACCATTTCTGCTGCTAAGTAGGAGCTAGCAGCATCTCTGATGACTCTAAAATGTTGGCACCACCTTCCAGGCAAGAAAAGTAGGAACTCTTAGATCCTGGAGTGGAGGGGAAAGAGGAGGAGGATCTGGGAGGGATAATTGGAAACCATATCAAAAGATGAAAAATGGAATGGACTAAGGGTGAGGGGATTAGAACCAGAAGGACATTTGGAGGTCATCTGGCCTAGTCCTGAGGCCCAGGGAGCTGAAGTAGTAAGCTACAGGATAGATATTCAAACATAGGGGTTCTTACTCACAAATACACTGCTGTTTCTATGGCGTCCCTCTTCTTCCACATCCCTCCCCCTGTAAAGGTCCAGAACATGTAGTACAAAGGAAAGAGGATTTAGTTTAATGTCATTGTGCCTGTGGTCAATTCTAGCTCTGTCACTTCCTCCTTATATGAGTTTGGGGCAAATCATGTGAGTGCTTCGTGTCTCATTTTTTGTCATCTGTAAAATGGGGAGATTAGACTGGATGACTACTAATGTTCTTTGAAATGGTAAATCTAGGAACCAATGATCTTGTTGCTATGAATGCTGAAGAAATTGAGTGGCCTTCTTGTTGACTTTTCTTTTACCAGTAGTAGTTGTTTCTTCCCTTTGTCCAATGTAGTCTTCTCCCTTACCCTCCTCCCCTTCAGACAGGTGCATAGTCTTTGGAGGGTTTTTAAAGGGTTTTAACTTCTAGAAAGTAGGAGGAAATGGGATTGAGAAAGAATGACAATACTAAGAATACTCATTTTTTAAAAGTATTTTCTTGTTATTTGCTGGAATAGAAATATATGTAAAGTATTTTATTCTGTGATTCGTTCCTGAATCTGAGTCAACCCCACATTCACTTAGTTTTCCTATTTGACCCAAAGTGACAAAATGTAGAGGGCACAGACAGATCACATTGTTTTATCAGCTAGAAACAATTTAAGTTAGCATCGAGTGAATAGTAAGTTACAATTAAAAAAAAACCTACCAGATGATGAGCTTTATCAGCTCACTGGCCTGCACCCTCTCCTTCTTTTTGAACTTCCATATTGCCATTATCTGCCCAGTCATCCAGGCATTCAGCCTTGATATTATCCTTGACTCCTCAGTCGCACTCACACCATCTATGGAATCCATTGCCAAATGTTACCATTTCTTTTTTTTCCCAATATCCCCTGTCTCTCTCCACTCCAATCTACCCTTCACTCATCAGTCGAAGTAGGTTTACAAAAGAGAAGCTTGGATTGCATAATTCCTCCCCTCCCCACTCCCAGGATCCCCAACAACTTCTGATGCTCCCCTATTGTCCCCAAGGACAAAATATAGCAGAGTGTATTTGTCTTTTAAAGCTCCTGATAACCTGGCCCCTGCTCTATCCTCCCAGTCCTCTTAGACTTTATACTCCCTCCATGATCCAGCCACAATGGCCTTCTTGCTACTGCTCAAACATGACACTGATTGCTACTCCCTGCCTTTTCTCTGGATGACCCTCATGCCTGGAGTGCTCACCCTTGTCACTTCTGGACTTTTCTGGCTTCGTTTAAGATTCACTTCAAATACCACATTCTGAAGGAGGCTTTTTTCCCTACCTAGAAACTACTACTGTTTTCTCATTCAAATTACCTTTCGTTTTTACTATATATATCTTGAATTTTTTTGTGCCATCTTCCCCATTAGAATTTGAACTCCTTGAAGGTAGAGACTGTTCATTATTTTTTTTCCTTTTAATCCGAGGATTTAACACAGATCCTAATGTTGGGTAGATGTTTAATAAATGCTTGTTGACTGATTAAAGATAGTTTTCTTTTTATCTTTTTGTCTTCAGTGCCTAGTACAGTGCCAGGAACTTGATAGATGATTTTTATTGAATGAAATCACTCTTCTTTCATCCAACTGATAAAGTGAAGATGCAATTTGAAATTATCTGTTGTTCCATTTGTCTCTTTGAAATCTCACTCTGTTTTTCAATGTTGCTTTTCAGATGCGTAGCTCCCTAGGCTCCCTTAGTTGTCTGTCCCAGTATTTGCAATACAGTGTTGCAGTCATGGCTGGAATGTACAATTTATTATTTGTATTTACAGAGCTAACGGCAGCTGACTCGACCATATACTATATTTTTTCCCCAGCTTCTCGGGAGTTATCTAAATCACTGAGGGACAGCTTTACCGTAAATCAGGCTTGGCTTTCCCACCATAACTCCCAGGTGGAAGTCTGACTTAAGTGTGCTGCTGGTGGTTATTTCCCATCATTGTTACATCTAGTTGCCTTTACATCTTAGGACGGCTTGTGAAAATCAGAGATCCCTCCTGTAGGATAAAGTTGTTTTCTCTTGTCTCTGGAGTAAATAGGCAAGGCTAAAAACAAAACAAAATAAAACAATAATAACCAAAAAGCACCCCCTCCCCTCCCCACTTCTCTGTCCCATTCCAACCTGGCTCCCTCCTCCCCACCCAACACAACCCCTCACCAAAATTTCCTTTGTAGGAAGTTGTATTATTCGGAGTTGTTATTTGCTTACTGCTTTTGTTCAGGGAAAAACCTGAACCAGCCTTCATGCCACAAAAGAGCAAAAATTAGTTGTCTGATTTGCCTTTTTCCACCTCAGGCCAGTTTACTTACACAGAGCCTAAGGAAACTCAGATGAGATTTTGTGTAGACTTGATACCATGTGTGACACAGTAACATTTTACTGGAAGCTGTAAAATTCTGAGGACTCCATAAATTTGTCCTAGATTGAAAGAGTAGTCAAATCAGAGAGGATAAAATTCCCTTTTCACAGAAAAAAGATTGAGGAAAACAAAAACAATGGGAAAGCCGAAATGCTAAATTAAAAATCTCTGTAGGATCTCTGTAGTAACTAAACCTTTGTATATGCACCTAGAGAAAGAAGCAGTCGGCTTTAAAAACAAAACAAAACAAAAAAAACCACTTCTTTCACAGTGTGTAGGAGTGTATAGATGTGCAATTCTTATTTGAGGGAAAAAGATTTAATCTCTGAGATTTATCTAAGTCTTTTAGTGAATAAAGAATATAAGAATCACTCAACCTCTCCAAAACTTCAGAATGATCACTAAGGTCATGCTGACCTACTGCAAGAAGCTCCTTATGTTTACAAACAAGCAGGGAATTTCTCTATGGGGCATGCCTGTGTCTACTATGCTTACTTTAATAAGATTTAGTAAATGAACTTCAATTTGATTTGACACTGGGGACTTGGCCTCAAAGCTGCACACATTTTTTTTTTCCCTATGACACTTACTGCCTCACTCCCCCCATCCCTGGCCCCGACTCTTGCAGACATTTGGGAAAATTTTATTTCCAAACTGTTTCTTTATGTCAATGTTTTAGAAAGGTTCCAAAGAACAGGACTTTGTTTGTTACTTAAAGGGGAAATACCATCATTTTGAACTAGGTATTATAGCCGTATTCTAAAGGATTATATAGCTTAAAATAAGTTTTTAAAGATACTGGATCCTTCCCTTGCTTCCCTGACAGCTAAGGTCATATTTTCCTGGCTGCAACCCTGGGGACTGTAGGTGACTTCCAGAAGTGTTATGGCCCCAAAACCTATATCAAGTAACCTTGATTAAGGAGCTTTTGGGAGGAAAATCCTGTTAAGTCAAATAAATAAACACAAAATCTTCATAAATCATTCCAAGTGCTATAACATGTATCTATAGCACCAAGACAAAAAATAGGACATATAATTGAACTTCTTTTTGATCTTGCCTAGTCAAACATAAACAAAACTGACCTGGGGCCAAGTTCTGAAGTCTTCATCACTAATTGCTACCTTTCTGCATCCTTCCCCCAAAGTGGCAAGATCCAGTACTATGAAGGCCTTCCTTTTTGTAGCCTTTCCGTTGTTGTTTCTGCTCCACTACCAATCAAAACAAGAAAATATCTAATAGTATTGTTTGCACGCACAGATGAATTAGATGGCTTTCTGACAGTTTCCCTTTAGTATGAAGGAGTCAAACTGTTAGTAACACCATTTCCATTTTAAGCCTCTTACCTCTAATCCAGGAAAGGAAGGCTTTGTCTCCTGTTCCAAACACAGCTCAAAGATAGAGTTAAATTCTCCTTCCTCAGCAACAACTCTCTATACCTTTTAAACTGGTCCAATGGAACATTGTAATGGGCTAAATTCAAATGAATAAAACAAACTAAAACATGTGAAACTTTCCTAGAAATTAAGACTCAGCAAGCAGAAGGACTTCTAGGTAGAAATTTCAGATTAAATTCAAACTTGCAAATCAATTAAAATAGTTTCTATAATTCATAGATCTCTCTGAAATTATACATATATATACATGCTCAAAAATGCACAGATGCACACATATGCAAATACATACATAGTCACTGAACTCCTCCAGGGCCTTAGTATTCTCATCTGTAAAATGGGGAATAGGGTGAGTGGACAGAGCATACTAGGAGGCCACTAAATTGCTTACAACTCAAAATATATGTACCATATGCACCTAACTGTTAGTAACACTAAAGCCAAATAATTTCTGTGGTCCCATTGATTTGCATTTACATGTGACTAATTTCTTGATGAAAGGGCAAAATAACCTAGAGTGAAACCATGTTATGTATTTCCTAAAAAAGAAACTTCCAGCACATATCCTAGTCAGAAATCCATCAAAAGCTCGATCTCCTAGACATACATTGACAATGCTACTGACACTATTGAAAATGGTGGGAATTCAAGTTTATCAAGTGAATTAAGGCCTTATAAAGTGATTCTCACAATAACCCTTCAAGGTAAATATTACAACATGATTTTCTCCATATTTACTGAGGAGGAAACCAGTACTCAGAAAAGTTATATAACTTGCCTATGTAACACAGTAAATGTTGGAATGAGGACAAAACACCAATTCTCCTAACTTAAAGTCCAGTCTGCTTCCTCCCAAACAGAATAGGAGACAGGGAACAATGTATGATACCTCTTCTTCATGGAAAGTCATTATGCTTAGTAATGCAGAAAAATTTTAGGAAGATTTTTTGTAATGAAGATTGAATTAAAATTAAAATGGAATAAAAATTAAAAATGTTATTCTTCTCAACCTAACTATACTCTGTTGTTCCCTCTTATTTCCTCTCCTTACCCCTCCCTGACTTTTCCAGTTCTATTCAAGAAATACCATTCTCCTGGTTACCCAGGTTTATAGCCTTGAATTTATCTTTGATTCCACCAACTTCTTCATGCCACATATCCAATTACCAACAAAAATAACTCATATTTATTTGCCATGAGGAGTAAGGAAACCCTTTGATTTCCTAAGTTTCTTTACCTCCCACGGAGATGGACATGAGAGCTGGCTCCTTGTTGAAGGCCATAGTCTTTGCTAGTATAGGACAGGGAATCCTGATAATTCCCTAGTAATTAAGGCTATATCAAAGATAATTGGCAACTAAAGGTCAAGATGAACAGACTTTTGCAGAGGAATCCCACCCCCATCCTCACCCTACCCCACCAGGGTATTTAAGATCTTTGGAAACTACTCTCTCTTCTCTTCTGGACCTCTCTCTCTTCTCACAGACCTCTCTCTCTGTCTTTGCTCTTAGGCTCCCAGAAAGGTGGTGCAATATTTGTTTCTTCCCTACTCGCCCCACTCCCTGTAGCAGCAATGGTTTAAACCGAAAGTGGCCGTGAAAAAAATGTGTGGTCTTTAGTCCTTAGCTACAGACATCCCTACGGTGGTCATTTTCTCCTCCAGGAAGTATGCTGTTAAATAAATCTATCTCTGGCCAGCCAATGCCCGAATTCTGAACTCAAGAACTCTTGAACTGGTTGCAATACAGGGGGCCCTGATGCTAAATATTGCAACAAGATTCGGTCTTACTCTACCCCAACCCTAGAGTAACTCTAGACCAATTTCTATGATAACACTTTGGTACGGTTCGTGTTTATGATCTCCCTACCAAATGAATTGCAAAAATGAAAAAAAGCTCAAAGAACAAATACGTGACTCGTGAAACACTCAAGTAACTAATTATGTTAATTTTACTTTGCCCAGAAAGAAACAATAGTTTTGTGGGACCCCTAAACACATATTTGACATTCACCTCAGATCTGCATTGCCCAATCAACATATCAACTGGCCTTTACAAAGTGGCCAGTGTGTGTCAGGCTTCAAACAATTCACACAAATGACATCACTTAGCCAGTCAGAACATGGTATCTTTACTTCTTTATCCTGGTGCCGGTTAACACCTGTAAGTGCAAATTCTTGAACTCATGAAATATCCTTGTCAAAGATGTGGTCGTTTAAGTCAACCTCAGTGCCTGGCCACCTTTATCTGCTTTTGTGTTGTTGTTGTTTTCCCTTGAGCACAGCTCAACAACTAGAGATCCTCAGAAATGGAAATTCCACAGCGAAAAGCAAAACAAAAATCATAGGCTGGCTGGCCAAGAGAGCTGGCTGAGTTGCTTAGGCAGTGCAGCTACTGTTCAGTAGTCTAACAAAGATTTATTTACTTCCTGGACAAAATATGATGCGTATACTGGGTTATTTGATGTTTCCTATCTTCCTGGATAATAGTACCATGAGTATACTGGGTTATTTGATGTTTCCTATATTTGGAAATTACAGCTAGTATTTATAGAGTTCTTTAAGGCTTGTAAAGCATTTTACACACATTACATCATTTGATGCTTACAATAACCCTAAAGTGAGTGCTGTTATTGTCCCAGTTTTATACATGAGGAAACTAAGGTTAAGAGAGATGAATGAAATGAATGATGAGGATCTGAGGCAGGATTTGAACTCATCCCTTTATAACATCATTGAACTGCTTACTGCCACATTTCTTTCTTGAGTCTGCGTATCTTGTGCAGTTTCAGTGGCAAGGAAATGTTAAACTTTATTCATAGCTAATTTTAGAGTTTTTTTTTTTAAGTTACTCCATGGTTAGGGCAGTGTCAGTGAGGAAATCTGCCTGATGTCTTCAGGATCAGGCTGCATGGTCTGTTAAGCCTAGACCTTATGAACCCAGAGCCCCTTCCTGGGACTTGCTGAACCTTGAAATAAAGTATAATACTTTAAGATTTACAAAGACTTTCTTCACAATAACCTTAACAAGTAGATACTACAAGTGCAATTATTCCCATTTTACAGAGAGGGAAACTGATGTTTCTGATGAAGCTTTGAGAAGTGATTCATCTATTGTCTCATAGCCAAATTTCAGAGATGGGATCCAAATCTACGATCTTACGTAGCAAATCCAAAGCTCTTCTTATTTCTGTCAATGATGAGATTTTCCAAGCTCTGTCAACTCTATCTCCTGTAGTCATCCTTTCTGTACTATAGCTATTGCTACCATCCTAGTACAGGTCCTTTTTGCCTGCTGACTTAGGTTTATCATAACAGTCTCTCAATAGGATTCCCTGATTCTATTCTCATTCTCGTCTAATCCATTTACATATTGTGGTCAGATTATTAATCCTGCCATAAAGGTATAATAGCATCACTCTTGGGCTCAAAAAATATGAATGGTGGGGCAGCTAGGTGGCATAGTGAGTTGAGCTCTGGAATCAGGAGGGCCTGAGTTCAAATCTGGCCTCAGACACTTGACACACTTACTAGCTGTGTGACTTCGGGCAAGTCACTTAACCCCAATTGCCCTGCCTTCCGCCCTCAAAAAATACTTGAATGGTTTCCCAATGGCTACCCCAAAAGACCATATACTTAGACTGGCGTTCAAAGTCCTCTAGAATCCAACCTAACTTTATTGCTTTATATCATAGTATTTCTACTTGAATAATTTATATTCTATAATCCAACTAGGGTGTTTACCACCTTCCAAACATGTACCATGTTTTTCTATCTACCACCACCACCAACAGCAGCGGCAGCACCACCACCACCACTACTAATACTACTGCTTCTACTGCTACCTAACATTTATATAGTACCTTAGGGTTTGCAAAATATTTTACAAATATTACATCATCTTATTCTCATAATAACCTGGAGATTTAGGTGGTATTAAGATCCTCATTTTACAGATAAGGAAACTGAGGCTGGTAGAGGTCAAAATGACTTTCCCAGGGTCATCCAGCTACTAGGTGTAGGAAGCCAGATTTGAAATCAGGTGTTCCTGACTCCAAGGCTAGCACTCCATCAGCTGTGCCACCACTCTTTTGTTAATACTCTTTACTATTCTGGAATTTTATTATCTCCACCCCCAATATATCCACTTATTGATATGTGACCCATCATTTGAGACTCAATACAAATACTACTTCCTCTATGAAACCGTCTCGGTGTGTGACACTATCCAAGTACTTTCTCCTTCATCTCACCTCAGAGTGTGTTCTCTTCTGATGCATGTAACAAATTCTAATTTACTATATATTTATTTGTATAACAGTTTTAATACCACCAATAATGAAAGTCCTTGAGGGAAAATCTCCTTTCTTAATTATCCTCACTTCTCTGACAACACCTAGTACAATGTATTGCTCAGACTAGAGACAATACGTATTTGTTGAATGAATGAAATAATGTGGGGATGTTCATTTCTTTAAAGAATACTGCCATGTTACAATACAACTTCTTCTCCACATGTTTACATGAATGAGCTACAAAATTTTCATAGATAAAAATGGAAAAAAGACAAGATGAAAAAGGTGGCAAAGTCATGAAATCCTAGATGTGGGTTATGCTGAGTGATTTGAGGTTTTGCAGTGTGACTTGATCTTCATTTCAATTAAGTGAATATTCTAGCAGCCCAGTTGGGTAGCCCATCTGCTACTCATTGAGGACAATGCCACCCAGGTTCCTGGCTGTCTTCCCCACCAATTGGTTTCTTGTATGCAGTTTAGATGAGTTTTGCAGAGCTCTGGATTAGTGGAAGGACTGCAGTTTTCCTTGAGCACTGTTGATATCTGGTTGTGAGCTTAAAAACTAGAAGAAATAACAGTGTATGAATTCCACTCTCCGGTTTCAAGTGAGGCATATCTGCTCTTCTCTTAAATTGCTATCTAGATTGAGAATTCTATTCTTCTGAATTTAGCACATGTAAATTGCCTGATAATAAAACTATTTCCTAGACAATTATAACACACTCTTTATCCATATACTTCTTCCCAATCCATCACAGATAATGAATACTTAGATATAAGTCTATTTTGCCATTCATGGTGGAAATTTACTTTGTTATAATCATGATTTCCAGAGTCTAGACAACTCTAAGCCTACCTGTTGCAGAGAAGGTGCAGACCTGCATTAATAGCAGAATTTCCTTAGTCTAGGACTTTCTATCTAATGAAATCACAGTTCACGATAAGTCCCTATTATATCCCACTAACCATGGTGCTTAATCAGAATTGTGGTTCTGTCTCCATGAAACAAGCGTTTGCCATTCACACTTGGTTCTTACCCAGTTTTATGTCTTATAGTGTTTCTCTCTCTCTCTCTCTCTCTGTCTCCCTCTCTCTCTCTCTCTCTCACACACACACACACACACACACACCGCATAAATCAGACTATAACAACAAAAGATAACAAAATATTTTTCCAATAAAATAATATAGTCTTTTTTTTTAGGAATCCTGCCATAATTGGACTTTTTTATTCAGAGCTACTTCTGTTGAGGGAGAGGGGTACAGAGGACAAACCGCATTCATGCTGGTAATACTTGACTTCACCAACAGGCTTCTTAGAGATTCAAGAGACTTCTTATAGACCATTTTACATAAATATGTGTGAATCCATTTGTGTATATGTGCACATACATGTGTATATATGTACATATATGTACATATGCATTTGCATTGTTGAATTGTACAAACATTAACACATGTGTATAGGTATATATGAAACTAATAAAATGTGGATATATATGATCTATATGTATACACACACCCCCTCTATATGTATATAATGTAATATATGTATATATAATGTAAATATGTCATTTTAAAATTGCCTCCCCATCTTTTTTCCAATTTACATAGAGTTAAAATGAAATTCTGGGGATGCTTTGGTTTAGGTAGAATAATCACTCAAATTTATATAAATCATCTCAATTTATCTTCACAGCAACCCTGTGAGTTTGCTGCTATTATTATCCCCATTTAACAGATGAAGAAGTTAAGGCTAAGTGAGGTTAAGTGACTTGTTTAGCCTTGCCATTGTAAGATGTTTTGGAAACTTTAAAGTGCTATCCGTGTGAAGGTCAGCTATTGTTCACATGATGTTTGAAATCAGATATCCCAGATTCAAAATCTATGCTCTATCTCTTTACCCCACCCTCATTTGTCATGAGTCCATGTGCCTACATACAGTCATACACAACTAAATGTATGGACATATTCCCAGTGTAAATATCTAGTCATTCTCACGTTCTTTAACTTAAATGATCAGCATCTTCCAATTATAGTATTATCTCACAAGGTACCTAATTAGGAAAGATAAGCAGAATGCTCCATTTGTCAACAATTTTTTTTTAATTCTTCAATACAATTTATTAGTAACTTATCCAACTATTTACCTATTTTACAAACACACACACACAAAGAAGCACTACCATTTTAGAAAGCTGTTTTCTCAAAAATCAGTGCCTGCTGTTCTCTTGATATTACATTAAAAATTAAAAGGGCGACTTTTATAAAGGATGGGCTAGAGCATATTAGCATCTTTCATTATTTGGAATATAGGCTGCCTGCAGACCCTAGTTGAGTTTGCATAATTTGACAATGTGCTATAATATCCTTTGGAACAGCATGACATTGCATTGAAGATTGTATTACTAATGCTTTTTAGTTTGCTTTATACCATAGATGCAGAACCCTATTTATTAAGTCCTGAAAAAGCATTTTGAAATGGGATCAAAATGTATGGTGTTGCTTGGTCTGCAAACAAAAGACCAATCTGTAGTATTGATCAGAAATAAATAGCTACTCCCACATTGTGCTAAAGCCAACTTCCCCTCAGAAGAAAAAAAAAAACAACAAAAAAACAAATCTTCCTTGGAACAATGTAATATATTCAGCCACAGAACCTTAGAAATGAGAAAAATAAAAACATAACTTTATTTTTTTCCAAATGAGTTTTGTGTAAACTGAATACATATATTTATACTCTGGTTATTCTATAATGTTAATTAGTGTATTGAAATGATAGCACATATTGTAATTTCTGTAATTTCTATAGAAAGCACTAAACAGTTAATCTATTTTCTATGCTGTTCTTTCTTTTAAAAATCAGATCATTGATTTAAATTACTTGTAAAACCTTCACACTCACCAAAGGAACAATATAGACATATGGTGACATGAATTACTCCCTAGGCCTTCTCTGAACCAGTGAACTGGACTACAGGAAGAAAAACAGAAGGCATTTGAAAATAGAGTCCCCTCTCATCTGTTTGGATTGAGAAATGATAGAAATCAGGAGAGGGTCTTTGGTCCTGATCTCAGAAGGCATGGAATGGATCACTGGAGGATTGCAGACTCAGCATTAACGTAACCTTTCTGGAACCAGTCACACTAGAATATCCATTGGAAAGTAAAAGGAGAAGGGGAAAGTCTGTGAATCATCCTGAATATTATCCTAATAGTTTCCTGAGAAGCAGGGAGGTGATTTTTAAATACAGCAATAACTTTGGCTATTGTCATTATTACGATAAGTGTTTATTCATGTTTATACTAATAATAACTTAAAATGTTTTTAAACTCTCTGAAAGTGGAAACAATTCCGATGCATGATCCTATGAATACCCAGTTACACTATTCATAGCATCAGAAGACCCCAGATCAAGAATTAAAAGGTATTGTATAGGAAAACTGATCCACACCACTTATTTCACAGAGGAGATGACTGAAGTCCAGAGAGGTTTTACCACTTGCCCAAGGTCACATAGATAGTAATTGACACAGGTAGTATTCAAACCCAGGCCCCTGACTCCCAAACCTATGCTCTTTCAGTTGTACCATAGCTAATAACAAGAATAATAGCAGTAGCTAATATTTATATAGCTCTTTAAAGTTTGCATAGGTCTTTACAAATATGTTCTCATTTAATCCTTTAGATCAGTGAAATTACGTGTCACAAATCATGGACCAAACTCCACACTATTCTGCTTTCCACAAGAATTAAAGTAGTCTGAATGATGCAAGAATTAATAACTTAGTCACACGATGCCATTTTTCAGCCACAGCTTCAAACACAAACACACACACACACTCAAACACAAAAATATCATATAACAATAATCATCCCTTTTTGAATAATCTGCAAATGTGAAGAATCAGTACATGGAAGACAATGTGAAGAAGGGGAAATAATATTGGATTTAGAATTAAAGGACCTATGTTTAAATCCTAGTTCCACTTATTAGTTTTGTGACCATGGGTAAGTTACACAACATAAGACTCGGTTTCCTTAACTAAAAAATGAAATTGCTGGACTAGATGACGTCTAACATCCCAAATGATTCTGGATTTAGAATCCTATGATTTATTCCGATTTCTCTTTGATGGGTGAACCAAAAACTCAGAATCCTCAGCCACCCAGGGGTCTACATACATATGTCTTCCACTGAAAGGAAATAATGGTTGAAATGCTGGAGAAAAGAATGCACTTAGAATTGCTTAAAAGCCTGCAGTTTTCTATTTGTGGTAGCAGTAGCTGTCATGGTTATATCTCAATGCTTTAAATATGTTAAATATATCACAAACACCAAATCTGTGCTTGAAAGATGGAACAAAAAAGTAGAAGGCGAATTTTCCAGCTTTCATTCCCCTCCACCCTCAACTACCACTAAATATGAAAAAAAAATTCAAAGTGAAGGGAAAAACATATGTGGAGTGAAAGAAGCCTTCTCATGACTCAGAACCTGAGCAAGTGCTTGAGAAACCAAAAGTATTCAAAACTTCTTTAAACATTAATAAATAAAGTATCATATATACTCTGCACTGAGGAATTATGTGATATCTGATATGGTTACAGAAAAAAATCCCCCTGACAATATTTGAATACCAGATGTACTCTTATGTGTACCTAAATCCCCTCCACAGTGGTAGGGTGCAGATGGAAGGCATACTTTTTGTGTTTTAATTAAATATAGAATGTGTAACCAGTCTTTGCACATTAAACATTAATGACAAGAGTGTGACTTAAGTGCATATTTATTTTTTTTTAATAAATGTACCATGGAACTGGAGGCATGTGTTGACATCATAAACTTTTTTTCAAAACTTTTATTAATGTTTTTTCAACCTGTTTCTTATTTTCCTCATGAAGAACACCACTACTTACAAGCTCCCTTTTTGGTCAGAATTTCAATTTATCATTCAGCAGACATATTAGATGGACATCAGTGCTAAGGAAAACATTGTACTTGCCACATTAAATATACAAATAATTTCTACTGTTGTTTCTGATGCTTGAAGCTTGAACACAATGATATTAACAACACAATGTTTCTTGCGGTTTTGCTTTCATTCCCAATCATAATTTGGAAATACTTGCATAATGAGATTTGTTTTTCTGTATTCCCATTGTGAACCAACGACTAGGACTTCTGAAGTGATACTTAAAATGTTTTGAAGGATAATCATTGTAATGTCTTGCTGGATGTAAGTGACTATTAGCTGGTGTCTCTTCTTGGGTAGGGCATGAAGACCTTCCTACCCCCTCATCCAAGCATGCTACAGTAGAGAGAAATCTACCAAATAATTTTCCCCTTAGTAACATCTCCCATCCCCTACCAGATGCTGAAGAGAGAAAAATGAATCTCTGTCTTTTCTACAGTTTATGTGTGTGTGTTTGTGTGTGTGTGTGTGTGTGTGTGTGTGTGTATTGGGGAGGGAGTGGCAAATTCCCTTTGTGAATATATCATAGGCAATAGTTTGAAAAATGGGAATATCTATCAATTAACATATTTCTTTTAATTAGAAAAAAATATCATGGTGGATAAAAAGCTCACCTTAGAATCAGTAAAACCTAAATTGATGCCGTGCCTCTGTAACAAAAATTGGGTTAGCAGCAGCTGTTGAGGTGTGAGACCCAACAAGAACAGCAGCAACAGCTGCCAGCAGAAGTTCTTTGATCTGCTTTACTAAGGAAATTAACTTTAAGGGATTAACAATCCCACTTTAATCACACATACATATACCATTAACTTACTTCAGGGTAAAAAGCCAGCATCCTGAACTTCAGAGGAAATACAAACAAATTATGAACTGAGACAATGTAAACAGACCAAATCACAATTTAGTTACCAGAGAAGAACCAATGGGTCTGAGTTAGCAGATCTGGGTGGGGGGGGGAGCAGTTACAACAGCTTGCCCAGAATCACATGCCACTCTTCCAGTGAATGAGGACCCCAACCCACTCCCCCCACCCCACCCCCCTGCCACAAAATGCTAACCTATGAGTTTCTTGGGGCCTGAAGGGTTCACAACTAATAAGCAAAAGGATGTGGGCCTGGGGCTTTGTACCTAGTAAGGCTTCATCAAAGGCACTTGATTACTTTAGCATTCTCAAAGAGAAAACAGTAAAAAAAAAAAAGTCCCACCTTAATTACCAATACAGCCTCTGACACATATAGACAGAAATCTAGTAGGGTAGTCAGAGACCTAGTCTGATTTCTCTATAATTTTACAGATGAGAAAACTGAGGCCCAGGAAGGTTTAAGTGACTTGAGCAATGTCACATATTTTTCAAAATGTTAGAGGCAGGTCTTCTGACTCTAGAACCAGTGATTTTTTTCTTGTTTTTCTTTCTATGCCACACTGCCTTCCATCTCTGTGATGATGTACAAAATATTTAGCATAGAGCCCCAGACCACTCTCTAGATCTACAAGTTATAGAAGAACTGCACTTCTACATTTCAAGAGGGTATTCCTATGCAAGAAACTTTCCATTTCAATCCCCCCCCCCCAAAATAATCATGTTCTCAATTTAACCCCTTCCCCCTTTCAAATGAAGTAATGGACAGTCTTGCTTCTTATTCTCATTTTTTCTTCCTTCTCCCCATTACAGTAGTCACTTATGAGAGCACAGAAGGGTTGGCAGGCTCATTATGAGATGTTCCCTTTAATTTCTGCTCACTTGGAATGTGACAAAGATAGGATGATACTATGTAGAGTGATTAGACACATGCGAAGGGATGGTGGGATTACAATGACTCTTTCCTCACAATATAGAAGCAACTATGTGTTACAGTGGATAGATTACACATGTGACCTGGAGTAATGAAGATCTAAATTCAAATCCTACCTCAATTACTTACCAGCTATGTGACCCCAGGCAAATCATGCTTGCCTCAGTTTCTTTATTTGGAAAATAGGGGATGATAATATACCCCCCTCCTGGGTTTGGTGTGTGTATGTGTCTGTGTGTGTGTGTATGTATGAGTGTGTGCGTGTGGAGATTCAGATAATATTTGTAAACTGTCTTGCAAAATTTAAAATCATACATAAATGCTAGCTATTTTTACTAGTATTATTATCATTATTTTATTTTATTATTAAGTCATGGAGGAATACTTAAGCAACACATTTAATCTTACAGTAATACTCAATGAGAGGGGGGGAGAGGGAAAAGGTTAATTTTGTATTCCTTTTTTTAGAATGTTTAAATTAATCAAAACTTCCTATCTATATGTTAGAGGGATGTTGTCTCATGATTTTTTCTCATGGAAAAGACAGGTGTCCAGAGCTTGGCCAAAATTTGTTGATTCCAAGGTTAGATCTTTGCGGCTCAATCTTAAAAGCTTTTATGGAGGGATAAAGGGGAAAATCCCTTCTGTTGCTTTTTCTGAGACAACAAGAATGAGATGACTGTGACTGCTGTTGAGATTCTCGAAAAGCCATCTTTAATTGCTTTGAAACAGATGAATATTTCAACTAAAATATAAAGGGATAAAATATTCCCTGGGATAAAGGTAACATGGCTAAATATAGTTGTCATTTCTAAGTATATTAAGGGATATTTTCCATGTGAATGATTGGATTGAAATCTAGGATGATTCAGATTTGTGGCTAAGAACAGCAGAAATGACCAGACCACCCATGCCATTGGTTAGCAGAATGATCTAACAGCTGGCATTTATATGGCCTTTAATTTTCCTAAAGTGCTTTACATGTATTATCATTAGTCAGCTAGGTGGCACAAGACATAGAGCATTGGATGGTGAATCAGGAAGTTGTTAGTCATTTTCAGTCTGGTCCAACCCTTCATGACCCCATTTGGGGTTTTCTTGGCAAATGCACTGGAATACTCTGCCATTTCCTTCTCCAGGACACAGTACAAATGAGGAAACTGAGGCAAACAGAGTAAGTGACCTGCCCAGGGTCACACAACTAATAAGTGTCTGAGGCCACATTTTAACACAGGTCTTCCTGACTCCAGGCCATAGGCTCTAATGCACCACTTATCTGCTGGGCATCAGGAAGACCTTTGTTTAAACCCTGCCTCATACACTTGCTAGTTTTATGACACTGGAGGAAGTCACTTAAGCTTTGCTCAGCGTCCTCAGGTTCCTCATCTCTAATATAAAGATAATAACAGTACCTGCCTCATTAGGTTGTTGAAAGAATCAAATGAAAAAAAAACATATAAAGCATTTTGAAAAACTTAAAGTATTATCTCATTGAATTTCCACAACAAAGCTGATCACATAGCTATGTCATCTTGGAAGCAGGATTTCTTCAAAGGCAGAGTGGACTTTTGGCTGTGTATCTATCTATCTATCTATATCTATATGTGTGTATATGTGTGTGTATATCTATGTATATATGTATGTGTATGTATGTATGTATATATGTACACATATATACACACTTACATACACACACACACAGAGGCATCTCAACCCCACTGCACCCCAGGCCACATACTGGGGTTCAGTTCAGGCTAGGATTCAGGAATAAAGGCACTTTTGTATTTGAGATTAGTCCACCCAATAATGAAGAAATACACTGATCAAATATGAGGACAAGGAAGGAATAAGATAAAATTTCAGGAGAAATTGGAATCCCCAGATACTGCCGTTCACTCCCATAAGACATCTAGAATGACTTATACTAAGTCCTGTTTCTGTGGCAGAATTACTTAGTTAACCCAGAGTTTGTATATAGCTACTACTATTAGAGAGATAATTTCTAATGATTTTGTGCCTCCTGACTCTGCAAAAGACAAAATAGCAAATTAAAAACAAATAAACAAACTGTAACCTTATCTTTGCCATCTGAAATCATTCCCTGCCCCAATGCATATATAAAAGGCCTAGGAGTTTGTCACACTAGAGTCCAGTTGTCACAACCATAGCTACAAGGGAGAAAGTTGAGGCAGAGACCCACCTGAGATCATGTGACCTTCTAATGGGAGTATTTCGCCCTGAGTTGATTCACTTAAATCTTCATATTGTCCAGAACTATTTTGGGGGTCCAAATTAATATAAAATTTTGACATGTACCTCTAGTTTGATTTATATATAATATGTATATATGTATATGCATATGTATCTGTATGTATATATATACATATATATGTGTGTGTGTGTGTATACATTTTGAAATTTAAACACTAAAGATTTTAATTAAAACCTACTAAATGCCAAGTTAGTAAACTGGAGGTAAATTGCCTGAACGAATTTCTATGTCACTTCCCAAAGTGTTCGTCTAGGGTAAGCACATAGAGACTTGCTAAATCTTTTCTCCCTCCCTGGTTCTTCCCTATTTGGAATATATTAACCTGGGCTCTCTCTAGAATAACCACTTCATAGTCTGTATGATGAACATATCATCATGAGACAGAACTACAATAGCAACAACAATTATAATAATCATTATTATGATAGGTAGCATTTATGTGGGGCAGCTGGTAGCATAGTAGATCAAGTGCTGGGTCTGGGGTCAAAAATAACTGATTTCAAATCTGAGCTCAGACTGGGAACTGAATGGAAATGTTCAAGTGACTGGTTACGTTCAAAAAAATTTCAAGTGTTTAGGATGGCCCTTTGGAGCCAGGGCTGCACAGACTACTAATAGTGTTAGTTTCAGTGAAGTTGTTGCTGCTCTGAGACTGTGTATACACAAAGAGAGGGAAGTGATGCATTAACCAACAAACTGGAAGTTTCAGTTCCCAAAAGGATGATTTAATTCAATTTAATTCAACTCGACATTTATTTATTAACTGCCTAGTGTGTGCAAAGCTTTGTGACAGATTATGGAGATATAAAGGCATAAATGAAAACTTTTGTCTCTCCTGGCTTTGCTCCTGGCTTGTAAGTTGTCAAAACTATGTCCACCCTACTGTCTCTTCAGAGAACTTCTCTCACAGCCTGGAGACTCCTTGCCCTGGAAAGTCAAGCTATCCTAATGACAGGGGTAGCTAGGTGGCTCTGTGGGTAGGGCACTGGGCCTAGCATCAGGAAGACCTAAGTTCAAATCATTTACTAGCTGTGTGACCCTGAGCAAGTCAATTAACTCTGTTTGCCTCAGTTTCCTCCTGTGTAAAATGAGCTAGAGAAGTGGTTTGCCACTTCAGTATCTGAAAGAAAACCCCAAATGGGGTCAAGAAGAATTGAACACAACTAAAACAACTGAACAAGAGGATTTATCTAGCCTTTTATTGTTTGTAAAATACTTTATAAGTGTCATTTCATGTTATTTCCCCCACACATCCCTGAGAGTTAGATGCTATCATTATCCTCATTTTACAGATGTGGAAACTGAGACAGATAGAGTTTAAATGGCTTGCCGAGGGTTGCACAGCCAGTAAATGTCTTGAACTCAGGACTTCTGACTCTAGATCTATCACTCTATCCACTGTGCCACCTAGAAAGCCTTTACCCAAACCCATTTACATGATCATTTAAAAATAAATAAATGAAAAAAAAGCATAGCTTCTTGAATTTCAGATCCTTTTTTTTTATTTCAAGTCATGTTGGCATTTGTCATTCTCTTCTGACAGCAACCTGATATATGACATTATAATTAGATTAAGAACATATCATCCCCCTGACATTAAAACTAGGAAATTATACTTTAAGAAATGTCTTAAATGACAGTGATTCTAAGCTGAGCTGTGTGTTATTTCTTACCTAGAACCATTTCTTCCCCATTATCATAAGTTTCAGGAGATGAGCTATGAATTATAAAGGAAAAAAGACATAACCCAATGTCCATATTTGAATATCTATACTACAGTTTTTGAATTATTTTATCTAATGATCTATAGTGAATTATACTTCTGTATGAAAATTATTTTTATACTCCTGTGGTAAAATATCTTATTATTGGTTGGAGTTATATATCATTATTACTAAGCATGCAAATTATTTTTCAGTTGCCCCCCAAAAAATAAAAAACATTTGTTTTTGTTTGAAGGGGAAACTTGAGTCATTTCAAGTGCCTTACAATTTCTGAAGTCTATTCATTACACTTTTATATTTCTACTCAAGTACGGGCCCACATCATTATCAATCTGTAAATATGCGATGGAGATACATATAATATTGTAACCTGTCAATTCAAGTTCATATAGACATTTACTGAATGCTTCATATTATTTAGTCTTTTTGTTGTTGTTGATAATTAGGTCAAACTCTTTTGTGTGATTCTCAGTCATACTTAAGAGACTCCAAAGGATTCTTATACTTGAGTGTTCTTTGCACTATATCAACCCACAGACAGGAGAATCTAGAGACTCACCATCTAAAAGGAATCCCTCTTCCATTTGGACTCTGTACTAAAAGTGGAAGAAAAAAAAACTTTAAGGAGCATGTCTCCCCCAATAATGTCACAATTTTATCACATGGCTGCAAGCTATACAATCGCACAATCTCCAAGTCATCAAAATTGTGAGTCACCAGAAGGCCAATAAAAAGATGATGGGTGGACATTTTCCTGGGTTCAAAGGGCTCTTTTCAGAGGCTAGAGAGGTGATCAGTATCTCCTGTTCATCCCCTAATGTTTAGCAGCAAATGTTCTCTAAATAGATGATTCTGTGATGAGAACAATGACAAAGTGAAAGCTGAATTCAATGTGACTCCAAGGTGGGTTATTGAAGAGTAAATCAAGGTCAATAGAGTGTCATGATGATGCATCCTTAAAGATAACTGCCTCATATTTCTGCTGGGTTTGTGATGAGTGCTGATATCTCCATAGCAAAGATAAGCTTACATATATCTGGAGGGCAAAATATAATAAATTTGAGGAGTGGTATAATTTGGAGCTAGTTGTTTCTTACTTATAGCATATAGAAAAAAAACTCAATGCTGATCATTTATCAAAATTGTTTGATGCTCTAGCCTTGAGGATTTTAGGGAGCTGATTCAGCAAGGTACAGTCTGAATTTATGCAGCATATTTCTGAATTGATACTTGTTTTTTTGTAAACAGTTTTGCCTTGGCATACATCCAGTCATCTTAGGAAGTGCATTATTTCAGGGTAGACATGGGGTGGAGTCTTAAAGCTTGTACAATAAGGCTTCTCAAAAAAGTTACAAAGGACAATAGAATCTTGAACTTTCAATTGGCAAACTAAAATGTTGTAAATTATTATGATCTACTGCAAAGAAAACTATTAACTCTAATACATTTGACTTATAATATATTAGATTTAATCCATTTGTTTCATCATCTAAGGAAGGAGATCCCTGAAAATTGTGGTTGCAATATACAATGCAGTAACAACAGGTGTTACTAACTTTTTTGTTTCTGTCATAGACTCTTGGCAATCTAGTAAGGACAATTGATTTCTTCTCAGAATAATATAAATAAATATATAAAAAAATAGGATTACAAAGGAAACTATTTTAAAAACAAAGCTATCTATCTATCTATCCATCTTTCTATCATCCATGGACTCAAGGGTAAGCATTCCTGTTATACAATAAAAAATAAATGGGTCCATTTCCTTGAAGGAATGTAGTCCTTCCTTTAGTCAGCTTTTATTTAAATATATATGCCTGTACATGTATATATATATATATATATATACATGTATATACATATGTGTGTATATACTTGTATATACACAAACATGTATCTTAAAAGACATGAATAACTAAAGACTTCCATATAAAATGAATGAAAAGAGGATTCTTCATGAAACTTTGAATCTACAGCTTGATTATTAAAGTATACATAGGTAGATAGATAGATAGATGGGTGGATAAATAGATAACTTTATTTTTAAAATGGTTTCCTTTGTAACCCCATATACACAGACTTTTAACATGGTAGTACCAACATGATTACTTTTATCTGAGCCTGCTTTTGAACTTCCTTCTCTTCTTTCCTGCATATTGTTTGTCATTCATTGACATTTTTCTTTTTTTTCTTTTTGTATCACAATTATCATTTCCTTGTAACAAATAAATATAGTCAATCAAAATGAAATATATTTTACTCATCAAATCTGAAAATGTATATATGAATATTAGTTGATCACTTCTTTGCCAAGAGGTAGGAGACTGGATTAATTCATTTTCAGTATTCTGGAATTCTAATTTGTTGTTGCACTGATTAGAGTTCCTAAGTCTTCCAAAGATTGCCTTCACAATATTTTTGTTAATTTTAAATTGTTCTCTTGGTTCTGATCACTTCCTTAGCCTAACATTTAAAGGCAGAATTGGGCATACACGTGTCTGCGTATGTGTGTGTATCAGCTCGGAATGTGAAGCATATTGCAACAGACAAATGTCACCATCCATGAAGAAAAGTCTACCTACAAAAGGAGTAACTACCCTGTAATTCATTACTAACAATGAATGGCATGCAAAGAATGGAAAAAAAATTTGGTTGGGTCTATCATGTAGTAAAAACAAGTGGATAACAGATAGACAGCCTTTGTTCCAAACTGCTACTCACTAAATATCAAGAAACCTAGAGAAATAGCTCCAGAATGTTGAATGGATCCCCTATGCAGAATTTATGGGAAAATACAGGCAAAAGTAGTTTGGGATGAGAAGGTATTAATGGCTTACAGGACGCACCATGGGACACATTAATAATATCAAAGATCCATTTTGCTATTGAAGTATTACAATGAAATTACAGGGATAAAATACTGAGGAAATCTTTCTCCTAATGGAGGAAATAAATCACAATAGTAGTAATGAGTAGTAGTAGTGCTAGTAGAAGCAACTGTAGCAGCAGTCACAGCTATGGTGGTAGCAACAGCTGACATTACATCTCTAAATTTTGCAAAGAGCTTTATGAATATTAGTTTATTTTGTCCTTACAACAATGGTGGGAGGCAAGGGCTATTAATATTCTTGTTTGGCAGATGAGAAAACTGAGGCAGACACAGTGAGTCTTGTGACTTAAACTTTCACACAGGTGGAGAAAGCTGGATTTGAATTATACTCTTTCTGACACAAGTAGCAGAACACTGCCCCCTGCCCTGCTTAGCTGTCTAAAATCAAGCTGGTGAATTTGGTTCATGAAAATTTATCAGAAGGATGAAAAAATGAATGACCAGTATGCTACTTCTAAGAACTGATTATTTCAATCCAAAAGGGCAAAAGTGGTAACTACCAAGTCGATGGAAGATGTCTTGAAACCGAGCGAAAGAATCATTAGGGTATAGACAGAGAAAGGCAAAGGGCATGGGTAGCCTTTGTATAGGCCCAAAGGTATTTGTGGCATAGAGGAAAGATCTCTGAAATAGGAATTGAAAGCTTTCTGGGTTTAAGTCCTTACTCTGTCACTGTTACCACTTGTCGCTTGGTGACCTTTGATTTTACTTTACCTCCTTGGGGCTCAGTTTCTTCTTTTGTAAACTGAGATGTTTGGCTTAATTGATCTTTAATGTTCCTTCCGGATTGATTAAGGAAGCTCAGGATGGGTAAAGAAGGCAACAAGCAGGGAGGATTAAACAACCTTTACATAGCAACTTTTGAGGGTCTAATTAGGGAGTGATTTTTTTTTTTGAGCCACACCTGGAGAGAATATTAGAGATAGGATCTGGATGATGCTGATGCTCCAACAATACCTGAGGAAGAAACATGGATCCACCTCAACTGTTTGTTCAAGGTGACTGACTTGAAGTGAGAAGCAGAGTCAGGAGGAGAATGAAGCCTGGCTGGCCTTTGCCCCTCCACAAAATGGAAGCTCCAGGAGGAACTAACTAAGGGGAGAAAATGGCAGGCCTGTGGGAGGGACATTCAAGGGTGATAATAACATGTTCTTGTGGTTCAGTTGTGTTTGACTCTTCATGGACCCCTTTGGAGTTTTCTTGGCGAAAATACTAGAGTAGTTTGTCATTTCCTTCTCCAGCTTATTTTACATATGAGGAAACTGAGGCAAACAGGGTTAAGTGACTTGCCCAAGGTCACACAGGTAGTAAGTGCCTGGGGACAGATTTGAACTCATGTCTGTCCTGACTCCAGGCCCACCCAGAACCTTATTTACTAAGCCACCTAGCTACCCCTACCATAGGGGTAGTTAGATGTTCCAGAACAAGGAGTCCCCACGCTGTGAGAGAAGTTCTTTGACAAGACAGCAGATTGGACGTGGTTCTGAAGACTTATGTATCAAGAGCAAAGCCAGGAGAGGAAAAGACTTTTATTAATGTCTTTATGTCCCCAGAATCTATCACAAGACTTTGTACATACTAGGCAATTAATAAAAAAATATTGAGTTGAATTAAATTGAATTATTCGCCCTGAATTATATTGAATCAAATTGAATTATATCATCCTTTTGGGAACTGAAGCTTCCAGTTTGTTGGTTTAATGCATCACTTCCCTCTCTTTGTATATACACAGCCTCTGAGCACCAATAGCTTCTCTCATATTGGCACTATTAGTAGTCTGTGCAACTCCAGCTCCAAAGGGCCATTCTAAACACTTGAAATTTCTTTGAACTTAACCGGTCTCTTGAAAATATCCATTCATTTTCCAGTCTTGTCATAACTCTCTTCATATAATAACTAGCCACCCTCACCTTTCTCTCTACCTGTAAAACTACCTCCTTTGTTCAGGTACTCATCACCTCTCATCTGGGCTATTGAAACAGATTTCTGATCAGTTTCTCTTACTTAAGTCTCTCACCTCTCCAATCTAGCCTTCTCACAGCTGCCAACATCACTGTGCTAAAGAACCAGTCTAACTATTCCACTCCCATAGTCAATAAACTCTAATGGCTCCGAATCTTTAGGATGAAGTATAAGAGGAAAAGAAGGGAATAAATATTTAAATACTTAGTACTTACTTTATGCCAGAGACTGCACTAACCCTTTGCAGATATTATTAAGTTTAATCCTGCTAAGTAGATACTGTTATCATCTCCATTCTACAGAGAGTAAGAGACTTGTCCAGGGTCACACATTTAGTAAGTAAGTATCTGAGGTTGGATTTCAACCAGTCTTTACTGACTCCAGTCCAAGTGCTCCATCTACTGGACACAATCGCCTCTAAACATAAGTTCCTCTGGCTTATAAAAGGCAACACTGTCTTACTTCAATCTTCCGTTCCCACCTTATTACATATTACTTCCCTTCCCTAATGCTCTCAAGGTAGCTCGGTGGCTAAGTTGTTAGAGCACTGGGCTTGGAATTAGGAAGATTTATCTTCCTGACTTGAAATCCAGCCTCACACACCTACTAACTGTGTGACCCTGGGTAAGTCACTTAACTCTGTTTGCCTCAGCTCCTCATATGTAAAAATAGCTGGGGAAGAAAATGGCAAACCATGCCAGTATCTTCGCCAAGAAAACTCAAATGGGTTCATGAAGATTCAGACACGATGGAGCAACGACAGTAATCCCTAATGCTTAGTCACCTGTATTTCTAGCTGTTCATCCCAGAAGATATCACACCTTTATATTATTTATCCCTCACATCTGAAATGCCCTCCAACTTTACCTTTACTGCTCAAAATATCTTATTTCTTTCAAAATTCTGTTCAAGTTCCATCCTCTACATGCAGCTCTTTCTGATTTTCCTGGGTACTAGCACTATTTCTTCCTTGTATTTGTTATCTTTATGCATGTATAAGTTTGTATATATGATCATCATTGTAGCTAACATCTATATTATACTGCATATTAGCAATGTGTTTCTCCCAACCCTGTGAGATAAGTGGCATTATTATCCCCATTTTACAGATAAGGAAATTGATTCTGAGAAGTTAAATGACTTACCCAGGGTCAGACAGTTACATTTCTGTGGCAAAATTTGAACTTAGGTCTTCCTACATCAAGCCTGGTGTTCCATCCACTTAACCACCTAGCTGCCAGACACTTATATGCTTATGTGAGTGCATGGGCACACACACACACACACTCACACACACACACACATATACACACATATACACAAGTACATATATACAAACATGTTCATTCATATAAATATATTTACAATATTACCATAACTGTTCCATTCAATAGAATTCCTTTTTATTTCCAGCCCTTATATTTGTGTCTGACACATAGTATGTGCTTAATAAGTGTTTGCTGATTCATTGAATTTTTTGTAACTGAATGATAACTTTGTAGGTAGAGATGATCCCATTACTAGTTATTTCAAAATCATATAACAATTAAATGGATTATATATTTTTAAAAATAGCATGTGAACCTAACATTTAATGACTCCACTGGAAATAGAAAGAGACAATAAAATAAAATAAGACTAATAAAACAAAATCCCAGAGAAAGACAGGAAATTCACATTGGAAAAAATGTTGGCTTCATTGTTCTTCATTTTTTTTTTAACCTGTGGTGTTATTTTTCTCATGTTCTTCTTAGAATCCCAAGTCTATCATTCCATTCTAGAGGGAGACATTAGTCAGGAAAAGGTAAGGGAAACCTTCACAAAAAATGAGTGACATTTTTAACAGCCTGTTAGTATAACCTTGCACAAATACAGCCTTGCCCTTTATTTTTGAAGCTTTTTAGGGCCACTTTCTACATTATCTTGACACTATCCTGACATTGCCCTAGCTAGTCAGTTATTTTTGTAATTTAGAACTAAAAAATCTATTAAATATGTAGCTAATAGAAAAAGGACAACCTTCACTCCCCACCCCTTCAAAAATGTTATGGATTTCTTTGGGTTTAAGTGTTTAAGTACTTGAAAAGCAGCATGATGATTCTGCTTTGGTCTAAGAAAAGAAAAAAAATGTTCAGTCAACCTGATGTTACTTGTTAAGCACCTCTTACATGCTTACCACTGAATGAAATGCGGATTATACATTTACAAAGAAAAGTCTGAATATTCTTTACATATAGTATATCACATACATAAATGCTTACTACTTGTTTCTTTTGCATGAATGAAAAAAGGAATTATTAACTGCTTACTTTATGCAAAGCACTGGAGATACAAAATAGAAAAGGACAGTCCCTGCTGTCCAGGAGGCCCCATTTTAATAGGAGAACAGTCATAGGGGCAAATGCAGTTTAAGTCAGAAGAAGGGTCCCTTGGTGCTAATGGTGAGGTGACAAAGCAGATGGTAATACATCTTCTTCATCATCATTTGCACTGGTAAAAAAATATATCTTTATTTCCACTTAAGATATAACAATCCTAAATCCTGTTGTTTCATTTTCCATAAACATATAAGCTTTCCTTTTAATTGTAAAACATTTTTAAATTTCATAAAAATATTTATTTTCCCCCTATGATTCTCTGTGAGCATGCTAAACTAGAAACCAACATAATATTGTTTCTATATATGAAGACTGAATTAACTGATTTCCCCATAAATTTTTGGAGCTTCAGAATTTTGGAGCTTGAAGGGGCACTCTGTAGTACATCTTTCTTATTTAGTACATGAACAGACTATAGTCTAGCAGGAGTGACTTAGGTAAGGAACCAAAGCTGATTAGTGAAAGAGCCAGGATTAGAAGGCAGGTATAATGGTTCCCAGGCCACATTTCTTTCTCCTAAGCCACGTTGCCTACATTTCAGTACCAGAGGCAGGTAATGTTCATTCTGTGGCTGTGAAAGCACTGACTTCTGTGGCTGTTATTTTCTATGCTGTTACAATTTTCTGAAGTCAGCAATCTTTAATAGAATGGATAGGAAAAGAAATCAAATAATCACATAAAGGTTTTTTTTAAATTTATTTTTATTTTCTGACATCTTAATAATTTCTTGCCACTCCAATTTAGACTTCATCCATGAAAAAGCAGATGTAATTGATGCTGCGGTTCTCTCATAGTTTTATTTATGTTTCTTATGTTGCCTATCTTCAGAAGGAAAAGAGAGTTTGTCTTATTCTAAACTGTGTCAACCCCCATTTTCATAAAAGTTAATTTAATAAGAAAGCTTTTTGAGGCAAACAGAAAACAGTATTGTCTTAACATTTCTTATTTGGAGTAATATCAATAAAGGGTAAGTCAGTGTACTATAATGGAAAGAGAACTGGGCAGGCATTCAGGACATGAGGGTTCTGTCTGTGGAAGGAGGAGCCAAATGAAATTTGAAAATAATATGGCTTGGTTGCTAAGATGCTGATTAAAAACTATATCATTTAAATTCTTCTCAAGCCTTTATTTCTTATCATAGATTTAGACCTGGGTGAGCTCCAAGAGGCCATCTAAGCTAAAACCCATGGCTGAGCCTTAGAAAAATAAAGTAGCTTTCCCAAGATCACAAGGTTCAAAAGATAAAGACAAAATTTGAACTTAGTTCCTTAGATTTTAAATTTATTATATAGTGTAGAAGTGATTATCAAATAATATCATTATATATTTTGTTTCAAGTGTTTTTGCAATGCAAATTATTTGCTATAGTCAAACTTGCGGATTTAATTTTTTTGCCTGTTATTGGGGATGTGTATTTATAAAGTATCTTTAAGAATATGTGCTATTATGGAAATATGTTTTGCATGACTGCACATGTATAACCCATATCAAATTTCTTGCCTTTTCAAGGAGCAGGGAGGGATGTGACAGAATTAATATTATTTAAATGAATAACAAAAATGTTTTTACCTGAAACTGGAAAAAATAAAATATTACATAAATATATTAAAAGCAAAAAAAAAAAGGAACATGTACTAGGTGTAATAACTAAGATTAGTACAGGTAACTCCATTCAAAAATGCATTTAATCTCCATAAAAGCAAGTGATTCTAATAGTTAGTAGCTAGATTTGCTATGTGATTTGCCCAAGGCTTGTTATCCAAAGACATTAAAACCATTTATCAGTAAATATAACACTGTAATTAATTCTAAGAGACTGAAATCCTCTGACATCAATTCAAAAATCTAATATAGCAATATATATTAATGAAGATTCTTGAAACTAAATATATATTCTTAGACTGCAATATATAAAACACTGACATTTTGGTCTGCAGTGTCATCAGATCTTTGTGAGGATGCCCTGTAGACAATTTATGCCAGTCACATTATCATTTGAACTCTTGGCAGAATTCTCAGCATGATTCTCCCCAAGATCCTTTAGAAGATTGATCTGAGGAAGGAAGAAGTGAAGGTATCATTGGAAAGCTGGAATACTTTTATGGACATTAGTTGCAGCTGGGGGTTCAAAGAACTGTGGCATCTGTGGAAGTCATTCATTCAGTCAGAGCTATTGAGTGCCTACCTGGACAGCAGGGGTGGGGAATGCAGCCCTGGGCTTGGTTTCATCTGGCAAATATTTGCTCTGGTCAAGGAAGCTGCTACCCAGAGAATAATTCCTCCCCAGGTGGGTGGCTATTCCATTCAGAGATGAGTCTCTGAAGGTTTAATGATAAAGAGCAGTTGAAAAGATCCAGACATTGGTTAATCAGTTGATTAGCATTTCAAAGGACAAGTAATAAGAAGTGATAAGACTCTGAAGCCTTCAGCTCAGTGTACAGCAGGGTGTGACAAGAGGACTTTATTATTAATGTAATCTCTCCTAAGAAGTCCTCTTCTTCTAACTTTTCCTTCTCCTACTAACCCTGGCTATCATCTTTCCCTGTCTGCTTTCAAAAGAGTATCTTCCTGCTTCTGCATTGCTGTCTGGCTTTCATTCTCGTGCAGTTTCTCAGACTCTCAGTATCTCCCTCTTTGTCTTTCTTTATCTCTCTTCATTTCTATCTGCAACTTTCATTTTTATCATTCTCTTTAGTCAATCCTGAGCTTTCTTTTTAACTAGCCATAATATAAAGTCTGCTTTCAAATATTTTTTCTCTTTCTTGAATAGTTTTATGTTCTCCATTCCTAATTTTAAAATGAGAATACATTTTACATTTCCACCCTCAAACTTCAGTTAAATCATTTACTTTGACTTCCATGAAGACTTTGACTGACTTTTTTTACTAATTTAATGTCCCTCTATATCTATACATTGATATGAATATCTGATTTACACAGAAAGATGTCTATCTGTGAATACACACACACTGTGTGTGATACATACATACACACATATATGAGTGAATATGTGTGGGTGGGTATCTTGCGTATATGGATACTCCCTTTATCAACACAGATTCTAGACAAAATATTGCCTGAAGTGTTCCCGTTTTATCATGGGTTAACCCCAAGTATACAGATTCTCACAAAGTCTATATATACCATCCACCTGTCACAACCACATGATATTTATATCAGTAGCTGAAATCCTCAATTAGATAAATAGTCTGCATCTATTTTATGCTCCATGAGTTGAGGAAGAGGTAGTTATAGACATAACTCAGAAAACATCTCTTGATCACTGACTCCCAAATGGCATGGGTGAAGGCTTATAGACTCAGGCACAGTAGCCCTTTGATTCACATAACAGTAGGACATTCTTGGCCCCAGGAACTCCACATGTAATGAAAAGTCCAGTAAGTCAAAAGTGGACAGAATGAAAAGTGTCATTTGTGCTCTTTGTAGGGAGGATTTAAAAGACATATTAACAATTGCTTGGATATGAGACGGCATTAACAGATGTTAATGGGATGGTAGTCAAGTGATATATTTGTGACATTAAGCTCATCCTTGTGTATATGAAGAGCATCAGTGAAGATGAAAAACTTAAGGTATTAGAGATGTTGATGGAAATTTGTGAAGCACATGGAGTCATGTGAAATGAGGACTTCAAGAGATGGGTCAATGATGGTGTTTATGATCTTTAAAGGCATAGTTTTCAGGACTAGGGTAGAATCTCTAGTAATGGGGTTGATAAGATACACTAATGGAGTTCTTTTCTTTGTTATCAACTTAAGCCTCCTCACTGCCCATTTAAAACTGCATACAGGCAGCAAGGAGATATACTACCCTAGACTAATCTGAGGGTGGTTTTTATTTGTTTCTTTTTATCCAGACCTGTGATTTCATCAGTGTAAGGGACTTTCCTTCTAGAAACTTTTCCCACAATACAGATCAGGAAATGGTCAGAAATATAGTTTTAAAATATTTGCTTAGACATAGTATGAATGTACATGTACATAGTAGCATATACATAGCTAGTATGTATCATAATCAGGCCATGAACTAAGGCTTTCTTTTTCTTTTTTTAAATTCAATTTTATTTTATTTTCACGAAGATCCTTACTCTCTCTTTCCCAACCACTGTCCCAACAAATAAGAAAGCAAGAAAACAAAACTGGACATCTATTTCACTAAGAAGGAATAATCAGAGATTTTAGGATTCTCAGACTCTAGTCAAGGCATCTAGTCTAGGAATTGTCTATGCCATTTTGCCTTTGGTTTTTTGCAATGTCCTTGAATGTTCTTTTGGGTTAATTCAGAGACATAGGCATTTCCCTCTTAAGCTTTCTTCAATGCCTCAAATATCCAGCCCAATCCAATAAATATCCATTAAGTCCCTGCTGAAACCTGGCAGAGCAGCAGACACAAAGCAGAGCGAGTTGAGTGAAAGTCCAACTTCTGCCCTCTCTAAAGGAAGGCATTGGGAGTAGGGTGGGGTGTGTGCTACCTTCCAGCCCTCCAATCAGAGAAGAGAGGAGGCTGAGGTGGTGTCAATCAAGGCTTGAGTTATCCATCATTTAGGCATTCCCTCCAGTGATTCCAGTCTTATTCAACTTAGCTGGGCTGTTCTTCAGAATACAGATGCAATTCATGACAAAAACTATTCTAAAAGTTTCCAAATTTATAGGTCCTGCCTGATCTTTTATTTCATCAGCATGGCCTTTAAGAAGCAAAGGTTACCTCATGCCATAATGAAGCATTGATAGGGGTCGTTATTAAAGGCATCAGCATATCTGAGATGTGTTAATTCCATAGACAATCTATAGGTTCAAGGTTTACCTTCAAGGGGAGTTCTAGAGTTTTCTTCCCACTGCAGTTTGTTTTTTATGTGATCAACATTAATAGTAGCATCATCTCATACTTCTTTCAGTATAGTTCAAACAGTGCCCTACCTGAGACAAGTTACTAGTCTCCCAATATTCTTTCATTTTAATGTCCTCTAGATTCTAATATAGGTGCCAATTGAAATTTTTCTAAGTTTTGATAACCTTAATTTATTGAATTCTTTGATTTTTGTGCTTTTATTAGCAGCCACCATCACCACTATGGAGAAGAGACTAGTTCAGGGGCATGCTCCTAAATGTTTAACCACCAACTCTCCAAAAATACATTCTTTTAAGTTTATTCTGCATTATTAACATGATTTCTATCAATTTCTTAAGTCTAGAAAATCAGTGAAACAATAGATTAAGTCTGTAGTGTTTGCTGATTTCTGAGGTGTCAGTGCTCAAACTGAATCACTCTTGTGTGTCAGTTAGAGGTGGCTACAATGCATCTAGTTGTATGTGTTAGGAATGCACTGACCTTACCTCTACTTCTGAGAATCCTGAGCTTCCTTGGAAGCTCAGCTTAAACTCTATCTACTACATGGTTCCTTGACTGACTACCCAAGCTGCTAGTGTCCCTCTTTCCTCTGCCAAATTATTTTGGGTTTACTTTTCTACTCACATATGTAAAGTACTTTATAAACCTTATAGTGCTACCTAAATGTTAGGTATTCCATGTTATGGTCATCATCATCATCATCATCATCATATTCAATGGTTGTTGTTCTTGTTGTAAATGTTTCCCTTCATAAATGGACTCTGAGCTTATTTATAAAGTGGCATCTAACCAGTTTTGTCTTTATAGCCCTATTGCATGTCACGATGCCTAGCACAGTAGGTACATAGTAAATATCTGTTGACTGAATGATTGATCTTGCTTCATGTTACGTATTCTAGCTAGAGTACTGGGAACTACTGATACCTCTAACTGTAGCTAACTGAGAGATCTTAGGGAAGTGATTCCACCTCTGGGCATCAGTTTCCTCATGTAAAAAAAATGAATGGAGGCAGTTAGGCATCTCAGTGGATAGAGCACTGGGCCATGGGGTTATGACCAAACAATTATGACAAAATAAGTGGTTCAGTGGGAGAGAATTTTTTTCCCAATCTTTTTCTCAGATACACATCTTACTTCCAAGGTATAAAGGGAACTGATTCAGATTTATAAAAGAATAAGACCCATTCACCAGTTACTAACTGGACAAAGGATATGTGTGAAATGAAGACATCCAAGCTCTCAACAGCTATATTTAAAAATGCCACCAATCACTTTTAACTAGAAAAATAAAAATTAAAGCAACCAGAGGTCCCACTGCACACTCAACAGATTGACATAGTTGACAAAAAATGAAATGATAAATGTTGAAGGGATTGTGGGAAAAGAGGTATATTAATACTCTCTCAGTGGAGCTATCATTTGGTTCAGCAATTCTGCAGAAGAATTTGGAACTATGGCCAAAAAGCCACTAAACCGTGCATACCCATTGACCTAATAATGCTTGCACTGGTCTTCTACCCAAAAAGATATTAAAGAAATATGAAAGAACCCATATATGCAAAAATATTCATGGCAACTCTTTTTATAGTGACAAAGCACTGAAAACTAAATGGGTGCCTATGAATTGTAAAAGGCTAAAACAAATTATAGGATAGATAGATAGATGTGCACACATACACATATCGTTCTATCATTTCAAAAAATGTGAAAAATGGCATGGATTCAGAGAAACCTAAGAAGATAAATATAAATTTTGCAGAACCAGAACAATTTTTAAAATAAAAATATCATAAAAACCAACAAAAAAACTTAATAAATCTGATTAATGCAATTACCAGATGAAAATAAATATTAACTACCTCCTGAGAGAGAAGTGATGGATTCCAGACAAAAATGAAAGTATTTTAAAAATTTAAAGATTTTTAAATTTAAAAATTATGGTATTTATAAGGTATTTTTTTTCCTTTGAAATTGGGGGTGAGTGGGAGGAAGATAAAATAAATGATAAATGTAAAAGAAATGAAATGAATGGTCTTCTAGACTAGTAGATCTCTATTTCTTTTAGTTCCAATGTCATCATGGCAATAAATTGATTTAACAATGATTTTGCAGTCCTTTCTTTGCGTTATTTGCATAGATCTCTGAAAACTACGAAAAGCACTCGCTGAGTAAAGATATATGGAATCATGGAAGAATAATAGCTGACTTTAAAAAAAAATCCAGGCCTCTCCATTATAATGTGGGATAGGCACTAGTAACTATGATTTACAAATAATGAAATTGAGGTTAAGAGCCATTAAGCAACTTGTCCAAGATCCCACAACTAGTGAGTATTGGAGATAGGATTAAAATCTAGGACTCCAAATCTAGCACTGTTTCTACTATATCACACTATATCACAATGCTTCCCTCTGGAGGCAATGGTAAGATTGAAGACTATATAGTGATCATTTGCTAGGGTAAAATGTTTTCTGAAGACCTGATTCAACTGTATTAGTAATGCAATGTGGCGGGGGGAGCAGTGGGGGCATGGGGGGTAGGGGTGGGAGTAGGGGGGCCTTTACCTACAAACAACAAATTTTATCTCACTTATCTTACTATGATGCTTGGAAAAATCATGCTGGAAATTAATGTACATCAGGGTTAATCTGTAATACACAAATATGTATATCAGCAAATAATTCTTGCTATATTTAAAATAGGAATATGTAATTTATTATAATTGCAGTATTAAATTTTTGAGAGAAAGTACACTGACTTCAATTAGCTTTCAAATGTATTCAATATCACTCCCCGAACAAACAATTAACCTCTTTAACATCAGCCAAAGCATGTCTCATTTTGTTATGTGAATTCCATATTTAAAGAAATGAGCATTTTTCACGAAGAAAATTATATTGTCCATGTTAGCAGTTCAGGGTTGGAGAAACTCTCCTTCACACTAGTTTAGACATTATGTGACAAAATGTTCGGGCACTTAAGACATTAACCTTTCTTCCTGATTCCAAGCTGAAACGTGTGAAACATCCTGCTGGCAAGTGGTGAATGGTGACTGTGTGAGCATAATAGATACCCAGCTGGCCAGTGAGGATTTCACTTACCCCCAGTTGATTGGGGTTTTTCTTTTTCTTCAGTATTCTACACAAAAACACATGTATCCTCTTATTTTGAAGGATAGGAATTCATTTAAACTAGTCATAGGCAGACCAAAAGGACTCTGTTTGCTAATGTCCTTTGCCCAGTCCTAGATTCAAGCATGGGAATCCCTACAATCCCGTCCGTGCTCAGGCCACATTGCCATTAACTTCAGCATTTTCTCCGTGTAAGGACTTTGAGAATCATCCTCACAGCAAGCTGCACTCATTAACTTTCTGTAGCTATAATAATCCTCTTTAACATTTCATCCTTTCACACCTACAGCTGTTTGTCAATTAATAAAGGAAAGACCAGCTATAAACCACATCCTGGCAAGAATAAATTAGGTGAATCTGAAAGACACAGGATGTTGCTAAGGATTTAAGAGGACCACTAACTGAGGAAACATTCCTGAGTTGCACGATTGTGGGTCTGTAATTTTTTTTAAATAAAAGCCCATTTACCAAGGTTATTATTAGTAGTAGCAGTATTGTTATCTTTACTGAGAAAAATTGTTTTGTTAATCCCTACAAGTAGAGACAATATTCCTTTTGGATTCATTGTAGAGCAGAAGTTCTATATAAAGAAACTTGAATCACCTCTACATTTAACAATGCTTGCCAAAGTATAAAAATAGTATCTTTAGAAAATCATTTTACAGAAATTATTTTTCTAATAGTATCTATTTTTCTCTTTAAACATTATAGGATCATAAATCTATAGATGAAAGGGACCTAATAGTTAATCTAGTCCAACATTCTAAGAGATGAGAAAACTGAGGTCCATAAAGGTAAGTGATTTGTTTCTTCTTCTTCTCTTCTCTTCTTTTTCTTTCTTTCCTTCCTTCCTTCTTTCTTTCTTTCTTTCTTTCTTTTTCTTTCTTTCTTTCTTTTCTTCTTCGTCTTCTTCTTCTTCTTCTTATTCTTCTTCTTCTTCCTCTTCTTTTCAGTCTCCTCTCTGCATCTCTTCTCACTCCTTTTTGTCCCCTACTCCTCTTCTTGTTTCTTGTTCTTCTGTTCTTTTTATTTCTTATTCTGTTCTTGTGCTTCTTTTTCTTCTTCTTCTTTTCTCCCCTCCTCTTCCTCCTCGTTGTTGTTGTTGTTGTTGTTGTTTTGTTGTTGTTCTTCTTATTCTTCTTCTTCTTTTCTTCTTCTCTAGCTTCTAATCACAAAGCTAGTAATATCCAAGGCAGATTTTAAGGTCATAAGAGAGTGTGTTCTGACCTCAGGACCATCACACTATCTGCTGTGCCCCATAGGTGCCCTGTGGAACATATTACACAATGTCTATTCAGTTCCACATTCTATCTTTCCAGAATATTTCTCTTTACATATCACTCACAGTTCTCACAAAGCCACTCTCAAACTCAACATATCTCAGAGCTCATTGTCTTCACCACCACCTCCATCTTCCACTCTTCCAAAATCTCCTTTTACTATAAAGGATGTCACCATCCTCCCAGTTACCCAAACTCCATTTGTTTCACAAAAAGAGTTTTGTAGTATGCCTTCTAAGAATTCCTCTCTTATTCTCTCCCCTTGCTCTCCTATCCTTAATCTTCCCTTCCATCTAACAGTCCCTACCTTGCCTCTTCCCCTATCCTTCAGCTGGACCATCTCCAGTTGTCCTGATCTGTATCTCACCACTGGACCCAGATGGTTCAAGAAGATAAAGTGAGACTGGCGACTTTGCACAGCGCTCCCTCACTTGAATCCAATTCACTTGCAAGTCATGGCATCATCTTCCTGATATCATGGTCCTCTTCAAAAATGAAGGACAAACCACAACAACCACATAACCCAAACTATCAATCTAAGTGGTGTCATCCCCAATTATGAAATCTATCATCATAACTTAGAATTTCTCCTTTCACAGCATCATTCATATAGGCCCCTTCTCACCAGCCACACAATCACCATTCTGGCCTAGGCTATCATCATCTCTTTCCTGAACTACTGCAATAGCTTTTTGCTTGGCCACCCTCCCTTAAGTGTCCTCCACTCATATCTATCTTCCATTTAGCTGGCAAAACAATATTCCAAAAATTTTGATACTTGATATACTTTATCAAGGCTGTTCAAATTGTGGCCCGCAGGCGGCATGCAGCCCACAGTTCAATTTATGTGGCCCTCCTACAAGCATAGAAATTTACATAAGTGCCTTAGTAAATGAAGCCAAGCTACAGCAGAGCTCTCACTAAAATGGCAAATCAAAATATATGGTCTATTGTTTCAATAAAAACCTAAGGTTGGACAGCCCTGCTCTAGAGGTTCCCAATTACCTAAAGGTCAAATATTTAATGATATTTTGAGTAGTCAAAAGCCTTGGCAATTTGGATTCTTCCTATATTTCAAGGCTTTTTACACTTCAGTAATCCTCTTGTCCCTCATAATCTAGATATACTGGCTTATTTGCAGCTCCTGGATGATGACATTTCACCTCTTTACATCATGCATTTACTATGGCTGTCCTCTATGCCTTGGAATGCTCTCCCTCTTCATATCCACTTCTTGATTTCTCTGGCTTCTGTAAAGAATCACTTCAAATTATACCTTCTGTAGAAGGCTTTTCCTAGTCCCTACCCTAACTCCCTAACTGATAGTGTTTTTGTATATATACACACATGCATGTATATACACACATATATATATATGCATACATACATACACATACACGTATATACACATGTGTGTATATATGCATGCACATGTATATGTAATTTCTGTCTTATTCTCTCCCTTGCTCTCCTATTGCTTAATCATTTAATCTACCCTCTCTTCTTGAGGTCTGGGAGTGTTTTTGTCTTTTTTTTTTAAATCACCTATTACAATAACTGGCACTTACCAAGTGTGTAATAAATATTTGTGGACTGGCACATTATCTGCCCAGGATCCTGAGAGATGAAGCAGCATGTACAATAACCCTGGGAAACTAACCCTGGCCAGAATTTTAGTCTAGTACAGAGTAGCTCATAACCTATGGAAAATAAGAAGAGAACTTTTTTTTTTAAACTCAGGAGGACAAGTGAGCTAGAGCCCTTTACAAACGTGTGTGTGTGTGTGTGTGTGTGTGTGTGTGTAGCAGAAGCAGACTCTAGCTAACCTTTAACAAGCAAATCTCAAGTAAACTAGATACAGATAGATACAAGGGTTGGTAAAATTGTGTTGGTGTTGAGGACTTTTGAACTCATCAAATCTTTCAAGGTATTTCTGTTTGTATCAATCCCATCCTTCCTTATTTGGACAGACAGAATGAATTTACACTTGTAACTTGCTAAAAGCTCCTTGAATATTATCATATCCCCATTTGCTTACATTTCATTTCAAATGTCATATTTACTTGCTGCACTTAAACCTTGACCATAATTGTTCATAATATTTTTGGGTGTG
Organism: Trichosurus vulpecula; assembly: GCF_011100635.1. NCBI lineage: Eukaryota > Metazoa > Chordata > Mammalia > Diprotodontia > Phalangeridae > Trichosurus > Trichosurus vulpecula. The sequence continues at coordinate 180,147,565 of NC_050579.1, forward strand.
TGTATGATGGTATTGTGAAAGAAAGAAAAAAGATATACACTACAGTGGATTATATTTAACTACAGTGGATTATATTTAACTCCTGAATTAAATAACGTTTATTGTACTTCATTATTATTTTTTCCAGAAACAAAATAATCTATTTCCTGGTAAGCTAGGGGTTAAAGCAAAAGCCTGAGATAGGCTATCCTAAGATTCTGGGTTCTCTATGCTCAAACCTTCAGGGCTTTCACTCCGGTAAATTAACCAAGTATCTTCTAGTTCTGTATATTTAAATATATTGTTATATAAGCTTGGAATCATTAGAAGCTCAATATTATTTCTCAAAGGCAATCCAATCTACTGTTCCTCAATTTCTGGACCAGTCTAATGTCCAGCTGCAGCATCTGTCACAAATATGCATATTGGTGTATCCAACTGTCCATTAGAGACTGGAAAATGCTCATTCTTCATCCATTCGTTTTTTTCCTGTGTAGATAAAGCAAATTTTTTTTTCAGATCAAACAAAGGCCCATTTTTAAACACCAATATTCTTTCAGTGAAACTACATAGCTACAAGTCATAGAATTTTATAGTATCTCAAAAATCAATGCTATAGGCCACATAAAAGACAATGGAAAGGCATAGAGTGGGCATGAATAGGTAGGAGGATAATACCAAAAAATGTACAGTGGAACATAAGCTTCTTACAAATAGGGATTGTCTCACTTTTGAAAGTGTAATTAATATAATTAAGACAATTAATAAATACTTGTTGATTGAGTGATTGATTATGAAAGATCTCATCAGAAAGCTGTATCTCAGGAAAAAAGAGATGAGCTGATTTTATATTGTAGCAAGAGATTGGGGAAAAATATGGATGCTCCATGAGTGCCCATGCAAGACTAAGATAAATAAAGTCCCCAGTGTTTTAGGAGGAACTTTCCCTTGTGGAGGACTTATTAGAAGTTACATGCATGGATTATGCAGCATAAGAAGACATGAACAGTTGTGTTCTGCTCTGTTGAAACTGTCTGATCATGGGCAAGTTATTTAACATCTGTTTACTTCTCTTTTCTTAACTGTAAGTCATGTCATCATTTCCCTGATGCCACAGTCCTCTTCAAAAATGAAGGACAAACACAACAACAAAGCAAGTAGTGAGCATGATTTAGACTTCTTTGGATCCTGTTAAAACCCTACTCTTTTTATAATTAGATTTTTATTTTTAGTTTACAACACTTAGTTTTACATGTTCTTGAGTTTCAGATTTTCTTCCCTTCCCTCCCCTCCCTCCTCCCCCCCCAAGATGGCATGCAGTCAGATACAGAATGTACATAAACCTTCACTTTAAACTTATTTACACAGTAGTCAAGTAAAATTCTACTCTTAAAATAAACTAGGAGAATGTACTTAAACATAGCTGACCATAACGAGTACTTGATAAATATATTCTTTTTCCTCACGCAGGGCTGGAATCTCTTTCTTCTTGCCTTTTAGTTCTTAGTTGTACTCTTGATGGCTAGGTAAAAGAATTCTATTCCCTCTTCCAATGGGCAACCCTTCAAATATTTAAAGAAAGCTATCATGCACACCCCACTAAAATTTCTCTCCTCTCAGATAAAACTGCCAAGGGCCTTTGTCTTCTCTTGATATAGAGCAAACATGGTATAGTAGCAAAGGTATTATATTTGAAGTTAGGGAATTGGATTCAACATGCCTCCATCCCTATCTGTATGACCTTGGGGAACTAATTTAATCTCTCTAAGATTCAGATTCCTTATCTGTAAAGTGAGAATAATAACCAACACTTACAGTACTTTATTGACTTCTCAGAGTAATTTTTAGGTGTAAGTGAAATACATATGTTGACATATGTATTTCATTTATACCTTAAAGCAGTATATAAATGTAAGTTAATGATGTGGTTCCATTCCCTTCACTGTTATGGTCACCCTCTCATAAACATGGTCCAGCCTTCTCATACAATTCCCAAAATATGGCATCACAATATTCTTGATTAGAGCTAAATAGGATAGAGTATGGTAGAGGCATCACTTCTCTTGCTCTAGTCAGTACAAAACTTAAAATTAACCTATTATCTGATTAATCTCTTTAGCTGCTTTCAGTGCTTTTTAAAATATACCAATGTTAATAAATTATTTAAAAAATTAAAACAATCTTTCACTCAGAATCTGGAAAAAATTCCTTATCTCTTATTCTTATTACATCAATATAAACTTACATAAGTAAACTGGAAAGTGTATCCTGGAAAGATTTGAGAATACACCAAATTGCCATAAATGTGTCTTACAAGTGGATAAATTTAGCCCTAGAAAGGTTGAAAGACTCATCCCAAGTTACACAGCAGACATAGTGGTAGATCTGGAATATTCCTTCTTTTTTTTTTCCCCCACAAGTGAAAAAATCTGAAATGAGAGAGATAGCATAACAAAGAAGATAGAGAGCTAGCTTCAAAATTAGAACAAATCTGAGTTCAAGTCTCACTCAAGACATATACTAGGTCTGAGAAACCTGGACAAATCACAGCTTTGCAGGACTAGCCGACTAAGACTGTAAGTTGCGGAAAGGGTACTAATATTCCTTGCTAGAGTCAATTGTCTTATTCCTAAATTTCATAAACCAACAAAATCATAGGCTCATTCATCTCAACATGTTTTTCTCCATTCCTTTAATGGACTTTCTCCCCACCACTTCCCTAATCATATATATATATCTGTCTCTTAAAAAAGTTTTCCTTTCTTCAAGGCCTAAGTCAGATGCTAATGTCCTCATGAATCCTTCTGAGGTTATTTCAAATAGAATTGATCACTCTGCCCTCACATTTATCATAGCAATTTGTATCTTCTACAGCGTCACAATGTCAAGTGTTTCCTAGTAATTTGTGTTTCTATCTTACCTCTTCTATTCTATAAAGATTAGCAATTGTTTTATTTCATTGTTTAAGCCAAATCAGTGCCCAACAAAATAGCCTATACTTCATGACAATGACTGGAATTTACATAGCAATTTACATTTTGCAAAGTCCTTGCACCCATTATCACGTTTGATCCTCCTGGAAACTGTCTGAGCTATAGCATTATAAGTATTACTATCTTTGTTTTACTATAAAGAAACTGAAACCTCGGTTTTGCTAACTCCGAGGTCAACATTCTATTACATGACAAAGATAGCTAGGAGCAGTTAAGTGTCATAGTGGATGGATATTTGGAAGGGGTCAGGAAAACCTGAAATCCAATCAAGCTTCAGAAATTTACTACTTTTATGATCCTAGACAAGTAACAACCTAGCACCTGCTTAATTACTGCTATTAGGTTTATGTCAAGATAAAAATGATATAATTTTCATAAAGTACTTTGCAAATTTTGAATTACTATACAGCTATGTCCCAATTAGTATGAACGAATGAATCCTGTGGTTGTATTATTTGAATTCACACTTTATACTTCCATTGGGCTAGAACCAACCAGTGTATTTTATTTTATCTATTTTTCTTTTTTTTAAATTTTAGACTTAAATAGAAAACTTAAATAAACAATAGAGAAAAGAAAAGGAAACATTATTAATTTAAATACTAAAACAAATACAAAATAAGAAAAGAAAAAAATTGTCATGTGCACAGCAAAATATGAGAGGATTCACAATATATAGCACTAAATTTCCATTTCAAGAAAACCTATATATTAAATACTACATGTTGTATTGAGAACTGTATTCTTTGCTTCCTTGTAAATTTTCTTTTGTCCTCAGCTGTGCACTTTTTACTTTGTTGTTCCCCTCTCTTCCTCCTCCTCCCCCAGAAGACTACAATTAAGCTGACTATATTTATATATGGATATAGATATTTACACATACATATACATAAATGGATGCATATATAGACATATACTTTCCCTAACAAATTCTACTCCTGATACTTGTTTTTATGCTTGTGTTTATCTCTTATTTCCCATCCCTCCTAACTCCCCTATTTTACTTCTTCCCCCTACATTGTGCTCCTATTACTTAAGCTATCCCCCCTCCAAGGATCTCTCCCTTATCTTCTCATTCCCATTAATTGAAACACCCTTCTATACCACACTTTAACATACTCCCTCACTTTCCCTTATCCTCTCCCTCTTCCCTATCCCCTTAGTGTTTTATTTCTTTCTGAATTTAGAAGACTTTTATACTCTTCTGGATATATATGTATTGTTCCCTCTTGAACCCATTCCCAATGAAAATAGCTTTCCAGAGGTAATAGCCCTCCTCCCCTATCTAATTCCTCTGTATTGGTTCTTCCTTTTGCATCTCATTTGTATAAGATAATTACTTTTTTTTTATCTGTGCCTAAATGGTTTTGCTTTTCAAAGTCATGTCATACTCAGGTCTACCCCAATCTTTCTTATGAACTACCCAGTTACTAATCATAATCTCAGATATGTTTCCATTTTACATACATAAAAAGTAAAGAGTCTGTTCTTATTGGGTCCCTTGTAATTAGTCTTTGGTATGTACCTTATACTTCTCTTGCTTCTTGTATGACAAATCTTCTATTAAGTTCAGTTTTTTAAAACAAAGTCCTGAAATTCTGAAAATTCATTAATGCTTTTTCTTTTCATTCAGGATTATGCTTAGCTTTGCTGAATATGATATTTTTGTCCAGAAAACAGTTCGTTTGGTCTTCAATGTATAGTGTGCCAAGATCTGTAGTCTTTTAATATTACTACTGCTAGGTCTTGTGTGATTCTAATTGTGGCACTGTCATATGTAAATTGTTGTGTTTTTTTTGTTGTTGTTGCTCATACTATTTTATCCTTGAGCTGGGGATTGCACAATTTGACTATAATATTCCTGTGGATTTTCCTCATAGGATCTCTTTCAGATGGTGATTGGTAATTTCTTTTTTTTTTTTTCTATTTCCACTTTCCTCTCTTGTTCTAACACTCCAGGGCAATTTTCTTTAATTATTTATTGTATTATTGTTTCAAGACTCCTTTTTTTGATCATAGCTTTCAGGTAGTTTGATTATTCTTGTGTTTTCTCTTCTTGATCTGTTCTCCAGATCAGTTGTTTTCTTAAGAGATGTTTCACATTCTCTTCTCTTCTTTTGTCTTCTGTTCTCTTCTTTTCTCTTCTCCTCTTGTCTCATCTTGTCTCATTTCATCTTGTCTCATCTCTTCTCTTCTCTTTCTCTGTATATATCTATATCTATATCTATATAGATATAGATACAGATACAGCTACATATATACATAGATAGATAGATGGGGAAGAAAGAGAGAGAGATTGTTTACTAATAATCATTTCTCTCAGAATAATGAATCCCGTGAAGTAATCGCATGAAGTTGTAAATATATCTATATCTATATCTATATCTATATATATATGTATGTATCTGTGTATGTATGTATACATAATTTCTTGATCTCTTATAGCTTCACTGGCTTCCCCTTGCCCAATTCTGGTTTTCAAGGAGTTGTTTTCTTTCTTAAGATTCTGAATCTCTTTTTCTATTTGGTTAATTTTCTTTTCATAATCTTTTTTTTTTTTTTAGTTTTTCCTCAATCTTTCTCTTTCAATTTTTAGTCTTTTTAAAGTGTTTATATGAATTTTGGGGGGCAGGTGACTATTTGACATTCCTCTTTTGGGTAGAAGGAGGTTTCTTTGCTTCAGTATCCTCCTCTGAAGATGAACCCCAGTCTTCTCTATTCCCATAATAACTCTCTATAGTTAGATTCTTTCTCCTTTGCCTATGAATTTTTTTTATTTATAGTAGCTTAGTTTTTGTAATCACCTCTAGTCCTGGGGGATGGGGGATGGTGCCTATGGCCTCAGATACTCCTTTAGTTCTCCCCTCTATCTTGGAACTAAAACCAAGATCTCTAGCCTCCTATAAGTGCCACAGCCCCACTGCTTCTAAGCTCAGTGAGTGTGTAATGGTTCCTTCTTGCCTTGGCCATTTCTTCACAGCATAGCTGGGCCTGGTGTTTCTTGTAAACAGAGTTTCCCTTGATATTCCTGGCTCATACACCCAACTCCCCTCAGTGTCCCAGGGGTTAAAGTTCCTATGGCTGTGTCCAAGGCAGCCTCCCAATCTAGCTAACCCCAGCTCTTGCTACTTTTTGTTTAATCAGTCCCAGCCTAGAATTGTTTGCTCTTTGTAGGGATAAACCTTGTTCTGGGATTTTGATTCAGATCTTTTCCAATTGTCTCAGGAAGATCCCTATATCATTAGAGATCCTAGAAGAGTTTGGTCTTTGTTTCCTTTGATTAATTCAGTGTCTTTGATTGAGTCTTACTAGGTGCTAAGCCCCAGGCCCAAACCCCTATCTATTAGGTGCTAAGCCTATGTGGGTGTGAATTGGTAACTAAGGTGGGGCTCCAGGCGGGGCTGATAAAGGGAGGTACTAACATCAGAGCCAATCATAGGAGCCTAAGTTCTGGTCACTGAGATGACGGTTTGATGACGTCTGAAACTGTATAAAAAGGGAGAACAGAGCTATTTACTTAAGGCTCTCACTCCTGGAGGTGTGGGACTCTGGGCAGCCCCTGTAAGGGCCTTCCAGCTGAACTCAGATGTTGGTGGTTTTCTTGGTTACTATGAATTGTATTTGGTCTGTTTGTAATTTGTTTGTATTTGCTGTGAAGTTCAGGGTGCTGGCTTTTTCCCCTGAACTAAGTGAATGATATTTGTATGCTGGATTAAAGTAAGATTGTTAACCCCTTAATGTTGCTTTCCTTAGTAAAGCAGATCAAAAGAACTTGGGCTTGCAGCATTTTGTGAGCTGGTTGTTGTTGGTTTTACGCCCCCACAGGAGCTGCAGGCCAAATTGTTGAAACACCCTACTCTTATTTATTTTTACTACTCTATGTTCGCCCTACAATGCTATTTTATCTCTTTTGTGGGGAAAAATCTCGAGAGCTTGAAATTTTCTGACCCACATCACCATCTTCTCAGAATCCTCCACTACTGCATTTTAAGCAGTTACAATGTAGAATAGTGTGAATTTAAATGCATGTTATTACTTTGGGGGATTCATTATTCCGAGGGAAATGATTATTTGTTACCAATGATTCGGAGAGATCCAAAGATTCCCCCTTTTTGCTAAAGTCCAGATTTCAAAAGTTCAGTCTCTTGAAGGATGTTATTGATAATGAAATTGGGTCAGCTTTCTTTATAATCTTGTTCAGATTCCAACCAGCAGGGCAAGCCATTGTGCTCTACTCAGGTTTGGGTGGGAATGAATTCTTTGAACATATTTCCCAAGGTTGGAGGTGGTCTAGGTATAGGAATAGTCTCCCTTTGATGTGATATCACTCTCAGCCCCTCACTGTAATATTCATTCTCCCTTTAATCATTAACCCATCAGAGTTGATGAGCCAGGAGCCTGCTGCCATGATGATCTTTAGTCTAAGACAGAGATGGCCAAATGATCATCCTTTTATTAAAATGCTGCTCTTATTAATAAAATTATTAAATTATCCAAAAATTATGTCTCTAGAGATTTTTAAATGTGGTTCACACTAATTAGGGCTTAGCTATATAAATGTTCTTTGTTATTGTTGTTGTGTTGGTGGTTGTTATAGTTATAAAACACAGACTTTCAGGGAGGAATTTTATAAGTATTGGGTTAATAGGTTGCTTAAATAGATGCTCATAATAAATATATTTTGGTCAATTAATGTAGTACATTGATATACCACCTATTTTTTAATTTCCTCTTTGATTTCTTCCAGTCATTTCAGGATAATTTAATGCCTATCTTTATTTAGTCTCATTCTACCACTGATATCTATGATATGATTAAATACTTCTCTAAAGATCTAATGATCTGAGTAAGGGCCTCCTAACATTATTCAATGTTTTTCAATACTATGGAGATGGAAATGATGCCAATGTTCATTGATCCAGAGTGGAAATATTTCCTGTATGGGAAGTGAATTCTAACCATAATTTTGTTATTAATGAGTTTGTGACCTTGGGCAAGTAGCTTCAACTTTGGGGGCCTGAGTTTTCTCATCTGTAGCATGAAGGATTTGGTGTCAGTGATCTCTATGGTTCTCTTCCAAGTATGAATCCCACTACTAATTTCTATGACTCACTGACTTCTGAGGCATTATAACATTTACTGAGTTTCTTTTCTATTATTCCGTTTGTTAGAAAGAGAAAACTGGTAAACATAAACTTTTGTTTTCCATTTGTATTTCATGATCTTTAAACCATTTTTTAAGGATTGGAGGAAAGTAATCTTATACTTAAAATATATTTCTGTGACAGACAAGGAAATGGTTTTCCATTTCATACTGTAATTCTTTAAGAGATAAAACCAATGGAAGTTGCAAGTATTGCAGCCAAAATCAAAGGTACTGTCTGGGACTATCAATACCATTCAGACTGTCCACACACAATAGGGCAGACAGAGACTGTCTGAATATAACAGCTTACTCTTTGTATTTTTGTTCCACATGAAAGTCAGGTGTAGGAAAGTTTTAATTCTAGTTATCTCCTGCATCGCCAGAGTGTTGCATGGTTAGCCACACAATATTAAAAAGATCCCAATGAAGTCCTCTGGTCTGCTGGGTTGGATACTTTTTTTACACAATTTATGAGAGAGCATGGATCAGCTCACAGAGATGAGAAGGCATGAAAGTATGAGACTATCATGACGGAGCCAACTATTGGGCCTCATCAAAGTAGCATGTACTGAAGGAGGCTGGATATAAATCAACCATAGTAAAGCATTATAAATCTCTAGTCTCCAAATTACATGGGTCTTTTTGCCTGAAAGTATGTTTCATATAATCTAATTTAAAAGAAAGAGAGAGAGAGAAAGAGATGGAAGGAAATATGAGGGGGATTAGAAAATAGTTTCAAAGATTAGGAAATAAATTATTTAAAATTAGTTTTTATGAGAAAAAGTATTATTTAATGGCTCATAATCATTTAGATGGCAAAACATAGTAGTTAGAGGCTTGGCTTTGAAGAAACTGGGTTCATCTAGGAAATAAAACATACTAGTTGGACAATTCATTTAATCTTTCAATGCCCCAGACCAAGACTATAAATTGCAAATGAGTAACTTCTTGGAGGAAAGAACAAGTCCAGACCTCCCTTAGCTCCTGACTGGGAGGGAAAAAAAGAAAATAGATTTAAGTTTCAAATGTACAAAGCCTAATGCAGCATCATTTCACTGAATTCAAACAGACTACTGATTTGTACTTGATCCCAAATGAAAGGAATCAGTGTCAGGGGAAACTCAAGAAAGATGTTTTATAACAGGGCCAAAGGAATTCAATTCATTTCAACAAGAATTTAGTAAAGACTTACTAATAAGAGAGGAGCAGTATGGAATGGTGAAAGGACAGTTGGCTAGGAAGCCATGAGGACCTAGGATCAAGTGCCAACTTTGTCACATATTGACTACGTGACTCTAGCCAAGTCACTTAACCTCTTGGTGTTTTAAGCAGCTCTCTAAAAGTGCATATTTCAGAGAAATTTCAGACCTACATTGGAAGAGGGAATTTCTTTATCTATAGAGAATTTCCTGTACAAAAGAAATCAAACATCCATTCCCTGTCTAAAAAGGCTCTGATCTAAGCATCAAGCAAAGACCAAACATAGATGATACATATATAGATAGATAGATAGATAGGTAGATAGATAGATAGATAGATAATAGAGCATTTATTAAGTTCTTAGTAGGTTCCAGGCATTTTACTGAATACTGGGGACCCAAAACAATCAAGATACTCTTTACCATTACGAAGCATATATTCTCATGGAAGAAGATAATGCATAAAGGGCAACTAGAAAGCTGGTGTTATGGAAGAAGGATACCTGTAAGAACAAGGGTGATTTCAGAAAAGTAAAGTCAGGAGAGTGAGTGGTGAAGTCAGGGGTGAAATATGCATACTTGGCCTAGGTACTTTGTGAAATAGAGAGGGACTCACCAATTAGAGGAGAGGGCTCTAATGGAGAAGCATCTCCAGGGTGAGAAGCTTATTGTCTGAGAGATGAAAATGTCCAGAAAATAAGTATATACATACATGTATGTATGTATTGTGCACATACATATATGTTCATGCATATACACATATATACATATATGTGTATACATATATATGCATGTATATGTATATCTATATATAATTATAGAAGATTGTATTCATGAACCATCCAGCAGTATAACAGAAAAGGATTTAAATTTTTTTAATTATTTAATATTTTTAGTTTTCAACATTGATTTCCACAAGATTTTGAGTTACAAATTTCCTCCCCATTTCTACCCTCCCCCCCAACCCAAGATGGCATATATTTTGATTGCCCCTTTCCCCAGTCTGCCCTCCCTTCTGTCACCCCACTCCCCTCCTCACCTTACCCCCTTTCCCCTTACATTCTTGTAGGGTAAGATAGATTTCTATACACCATTGCTTGTATATCTTATTTCCCAGTGGCATGTAAAAAGCAACTTGTTTTTGAACATTTGTTTTTAGAATTTTGCATTTCAAATTCTCTCCCTTCTTCCCTCCCCACCCACCCTCCTTGAAAGGGCAAGCAATTCAGCAGAGGCCACACATGTATCCTTATGCAAAACACTTCCATAATAGTCATGTTGTGAAAGACTAACTATAATCCCTGCGTGCTATCCTGTCCCCCTTTATTCAATTTTCTCCATTGACCCTTTCCCTTTTCAAAAATGTTTGCTTTTGACTACCTCCTCCACCAATCTGCCCTCCCTTCTATCATCCTCCCCCCCACTCTTATCCCGTTCCCTTCCTGTAGGGTAGGATACCCAGTTGAATGTGTTATTCCCTCCTTAAGTCAAATCCGACGAGAGCAAGACTCACTCATTCCCTTTCACCTGCCCCCTCTTCTCTTCCATTATAACTGCTTTTTCTTGCCACTTTTATGTGAGATAATTTACCCCATTCTATCTTTCTCTTTCTCCTTCTCCCAATATATTCCTTTCTAGCCCCTTAACTTTATTTTATTTTTTTAGATATCATCCATTCATATTCAACTCACCCTGTGCCTTCTGTCTGTATATATATATATATATATATATATATATATATATATATATGTGTGTGTGTGTGTGTGTATATATATATACATATATATGTGTATATATATATATATGTGTATATATATACATATATATGTATATATATATATGTGTGTGTGTGTATATATATACATATATATGTGTATATATATATATATATATATATATATATATACATACATATATACATATACATATACATATAATCTTCCCTTCAACTACCCTAATACTGAGAAAGGTCTCATGAGTTACAAATACCATCTTCTCTCACCAAGATCTAGCAGTTTTCCCACTAACCTGCTCTGTTGTCTTTGACATTTGTGGGTTGAGAAGTCTGGTAACTGCCACAGTTTAGTGATTCAGGGCCCTGAGACCTGCTCCTCCCCATCTATTCCCAGCCTGGTCTGTCCTGGTGTGGCCCACACTGGGCCTTGCTCTGCTCCTAGTACAGTGTGATGGACCCTTCCCAGCGACCATCTGGGCCATCTTGGGATGGAGACTTGTTTCCCTCTGTTATTTCATGGGTTCTTTAGCTCTAGACTTTGGTTTTTTTTTTTAATTCCATATTTTATTATTTATTTATTTTTTTTTAGTTTTCAGCATTGATTTCCACAAGATTTTAAGTTACAAATTTTCTCCCCATTTCTAACCCTCCTGCCCATTCCAAGATGGCATATATTCTGATTGCCCCCATTCCCCTGGCAGCCCTCCTTTCTGTTGCCTCACTCCCCCCCATCCCATTTCCCCTTACTTTCTTGTAGGGCAAGATAGGTTTCTATGCCCCATTGCCTGTATATCTTATTTCCCAGGTGCATACAAAAACAACTTTTTTTTGAGCATCTGCTTTTAAAACTTGGAGTTCCAAATGCTCTCTGCTCTTCCCCTTAAGAAGACAAGTAGTTCAATATAGGCCATACATGTATCATTATGCAAAACACTTCCATAACAGTCATGTTATGAAAGACTAACTACATTTTGCTCCTTCCTATCCTGTCCCCCTTTATTCAATTTTCTCCCTTGACACTGTCCCTTTTCAAAAGTGTTTGCTTTTGATTATGTCCTCCCCCATCTGCCCTCACTTCTATCATCCCCCCTTTTTTATGCCCTTCCCCCTACTTTCTGGTGGGGTGGGATACCCAATTGAGTATGTATATTTTTCCCTCCTCTGATGAGAGCAAGATTCATTCATTCCCCCTCAACTGTGCCCTCTTCCCTTCTAACAGAACTGCTTTTTCTTGCCACTATTATGTGAGATAATTTGCCCCATTCTGTCTCTCCCTTTCTCCCACTCTCAATATATTCCTCTCCCACCCATTAATTTAATTTTATTTTTTATATATCATCCATTCATATTCAACTCACTCTGTGCCCTCTGTCTATATATATATATATATATATATATATATATATATATATGTATATATATGTATGTATGTACACACACACACATATATACATACATATATATATATATATATATATATATATATATATATATACACCCTTAAACTACCCTAATGCTGAGAAGAGTCTCATGAATTACACACATCATCTTTCCAAGTAGGAATGTAAACAAAACAGTTCAACTTTAGTAAGTCCCTTATGATTTCTCTTTCTTGTTTACCTTTTCATGCTTCTCTTGATTCTTGCATTTGAAAGTCAGATTTTCTATTCAGCTTTGGTCCTTTCTTCATGAAAGCTTGAAAGTCCTCTATTTTGAAAATCCATATTTTGCCTTGGAGCATTATAGTCAGTTTTGCTGGGTAGGTGATTCTTGGTTTTAATCCTAGCTCCTTTGACCTCCAGAATATCATATTCCAAGCCCCTTGATCACTTAATGTAGAAGCTGCTAGATCTTGTGTTATCCTGATTATGTTTCCACAATGCTCATATTGTTTCTTTCTGGCTGCTTGCAGTATTTTCTCCTTGACCTGGGAACTCTGGAATTTGGCCACAATATTCCTATAACTTTTCTTTTTGGGATGTTTTTCAAGAGGTGATTGGTGGATTCTTTCAACCCTCTGGTTCTAGAATATCAGGGCAGTTTTCCTTGATAATTTCTTGAAAGATGATGTCTAGCCTCTTTCTTTGATCATGGCTTTCAGGTAGTCCAATAATTTTGAAATTATCTCTCTTGGATCTATTTTTCCAGGTCAGTGTTTTTTCGAATGAAATATTTCACATTGTCTTCCATTTTTTCATTCCTTTAGTTCTTTTTTATAATCTCTTGATTTCTCATAAAATCACTGGTTCTACTTGCTTTAATATAATTTTTAAGGTAGTATTTATTTTAGTGGTCTTTTGGACCTCCTTTTCCATTTGGCTAGTTCTGCCTTTCAATGCATTTTCCTCATTGGCTTTTTGGAGCTCTTTTGTCATTTTGGTTAGTCTATTTTTTAAGGTGTTATTTTCTTCAGTACTTTTTTGGGTCTCCTTTAGCAAGTCATTGACTTGTTCTTCATGGTTTTCTTGTATCACTCTCATTTCTCTTCCCAATTTTTCCTCTACTTCTCTTACATGCTTTTCCAAATGCTTTTTGAGCTCTTCCATTGCCTGAGAGCAATACATATTATTCTTGGAGGCTTTTGATGTGGGCTCTTTGACTTTGTTAACTTCTTCTGGCTGTATGTTTTGATCTTTTTTGTCACCAAAAAAAGATTCTAAAATCTGAGTCTGAGTCTGTGTCTGTTTTCTCTGCCTGTTCATGTTCCCAGCCAACTACTTGACCCTTGAGCTTTTTGTCAGGGTATGACTGCTTGTAGAGCAGAGAGTACTTTGTCCCAAGCTTTAGAGCCTATGCTGCTATTTTCAGAGCTACTTCTACACACCAAGCTCTGTCACACCAGCACTCCTCTTCCCACAAGAACTGCCAACCAGGACCATAACCCAGATCCAGGCAGGGCAAAGTAGGCTCTGCACTCCTGCTCTGACCCACTGCTTAATTCCTCCCACAATGTGGGCCTGGGGCTGGAAGCAACTGCAGCTGGAGCTCTGGAAGCAAACCTAGAGCTGCCCCACTTCTGCCACCCCCAGGGCTGGGTCAGACTGAGTACTCCTCTCACTCCAATCCAGCAGTTTTTCCACTAACCTGCTCTGCTGTCCTTGGCATTTGTGGATTGAGAAGTCTGGTAACTGCCACAGCTCAATGATTCAGTGTCCTATGGCCTGTTCTGCCTGGTTCCTGGTCTGGTTGGTCCTGGCATGGGCCTCCTATGCTCTGCTCTGCTCCCCATGCCATAGACCCTTCCCAGCATCCATCCAGGCTGTCCTGGTCTGAAGCCCTGCTTCCCTCTGCTATTTTGTGGGTTCTGCAGCTCTAGAATTGGTTCATAGCCATTTTTTCCAGCTGTTTGGAGGGGCCTGGGGGAGAGCTTAAGCAAGTCCCTGCTTTCCAGCTGCCATCTTGGCTCTGCCCCCTCTGGACTTTGTTTAGCATCATTTTTTACAGGTGTCTGGAGGGGTTTGGGGGAGAGCTTAATCCATTCCCTGTTTTCAACCAGCCATCTTGGCTCTGCTCCCAGGATTTTTTTAAAGTCACATTTCCCTTGATCCAGATATAAGACCTCAGCCAAAGCCAAGGGGATCCTCAGTACATGTCCAGTTTTTATCCAGGATCTCTCATAGGGCTGAGCACACATAATTCTCCCCCTTTTGCCCACCACTCTTCCTCGCTCTGTGATCCTTACAACAACTCATCTTTCTTCTTGGACCACGGTGGAAAAGAAGGAAGCTGGGGAGCCCTCCTTATTCCACACATGGAATTCTATTTAATGAAGAAATATATACCATCTCCTATAAATATTAAAACATTATGGTAAACTTAAAGTACTATTTAATTGTTCATCAGAGGATTATTTCAATTTAATTTATTTTTTTAACCATATATGCTGACTTTACAATAAAATCTGACAAAAGTAGCACTCTGCTTTAATTGTTTAGGTTCTAAATTTTCCTTAGAGGAAAAAATTTCTTAAACTTGTAATAAACTAGTATATGGACAGACTATTTCAAATCCCTTCCATCTCTTTCTATCTTAGATTCTAATAGATAAATTCCAAAAGCAAATCTAGTGTGAGAAGTATCACAACTATGAAAATGAAAAACCTCTTTTTAAAAGTTCTTGTAAAAGAGCCACAAATTATCTCTTATAAATGGCTAGAGACTCAGTAAGGTGTAATGGACAAAGAACCAACTTTGAAGTTGGAAATGTCTGGGTTCAAGTCCTGCCTCTGACACATGCTGATTAAATGATGATATGCAAATACTTTCACCAGGCAACTCTTTAAGATAAGAAGTTACATGGACATTGCTAATCATCAGCAGTAGAGTAGACGATCAGACCCAATGCTCCCTAGAGTGAAGAGATTTGCTATCTAAAAATAATAACTGAATAAAAGATATTGTATCTGTTTTATGGAATGTAGCATCCATAAAGACAAGGACAAAAATACATATCAGATACTTGAGTAATGCTAGAAAAATTGATTTTTAAATTGCATATTGCTTTTGGATGTATCCATGCTTAATTTTTTAAGGCATTAGATTTCTTTGTGACCTCAAAAATACAACCTCTTGGAGAGAGAGAGAGAGAGAGAGAGAGAGAGAGAGAGGGAGACAGTGAGAGATAGGGCGACAAAGAGAGAGAGAGAGAGGGCGAGAGGGCGCGAGAGGGAGCGAGAGAGAGAGATGAATGAAAAGGAAAGGAATCGGTTATATTTGTCACAATTCCACCTTTGTGAGATGACCTAAATCTCCTTTGTATAGAAAGTTTATTTATAGGAGATAACAGTTTTTAATTCTTGATTTATTGATAGTTTATTTTAATTTATACTGACTAGCTAATCATTTGAGGGATTAACTTTGTATCTTCTTCTACTGTTGATTAAAGGGAACTTCCAATCTTCTCCTAAAAGAGGTATGAAAACCTCCACATCTGTAGGCAGGGCACACCTTGTATCATAAGATTTTTCCAACATTGCAGTATGTTCCACATATATAGACAGCAAATTACACCACTCATGTTTTTGAAGCGTTTGTAGATAATCAAAAGTCATCCACTGCCTGCATGTTTCCAGCTTTCAAAAGAAAATAAAAAAAAAATAAAACAGGGATGGCGATAATGATGGGTTGAGTTTCAATTGGATACTAGGATTTTTTGATAAAGCAAAAATAATTTTAAATTGAAATTGAAACCATTAATAAATAGGTTTTTTTTTTAACCTACAACTTCCTTAAGAAATTATTTACAACATATCTATCCTTTATGTGGCTTGGGACCAGGTTTATGTAAATGTAGCTGATGCAGAAGGATAGAAGATTACAGACCTAGATTGTCTTGTCAGAAAACTCATCTTTTTCACTCAAAAATATGATGACAGCCTTCCTCCCACCTCCCTGTCAAAGGAAAATTCAGCTGTGATGAATCATGATGTGAAATTGTAACTAGTGGTGAGAATAAGAACATTCTATTCCAAAATTCCTAACTACATTACTTTAAGATGTGGGTTCTCCTAAATAATTGTTTGTATGTTGTTGGTAAATTGCTTGAATACTCTCTTGTTCAAGATTATGTTTTAATGGGTTCATCTCCAATGTCCAAGCAGGTTTCTTTAGTTTTGAATGCTATGTGTTGTTAATTGTATATACTATTCTGTACTATGCTAATTCCATCTCAAACTTCTTTAAATATTGACACCATCTTTCCTTGCAACTCAATACTGTATTTGTTTAAGTTTAAATCTCTTCAGCCTTTCAGGATGCTATCATTAACTTTTCCTATATTCATCACTATTCTGATTTCTCTCATTCTCCTAACTCACTCATAGAGTTACATATAGATTCTTGGCCTGACCCTGAGTTCTATTTTTACTTTTTAGTTTTCCCTTTGATAAGTACATTGGTCAATTCTTGCTTCCTTGTCTGGTGCCATAACTGAAAAAAATAATTTATACACACATGATATGTTATCTGATTATTTTGTGGGGGCTCTAGACCTAGAACTCTGCCTACAGCATAAGGCAAAATAGAGAGTTGGTTACTTGATCGTTGTAAAAAATTAAATTTGACTAATTCAGGCCAAATTATGCTTAATGAAAGAAGATGTTCTATGTAGGTTATTTAAATGGATCAAATTAATTCTATTATTTCCAATATCCATTTAATTTTGTGAATGAATAAATGAAATGAAATGGAATACCAAGAAGTGTGCTAAGTAAGCACCAGTTTTCTGGGAGAGGACTGACAATAGGCCAATTCCCTGATAGTTTACACCTGATATTGGAGTAAAATGAGCTCACAAGTCATTAAACTTTGAAAAAAGTTGACAAAAGAAGATCACTTAGACATAACTGAGGAAAGGGCATTCAACAATGATATGTGTAGAAGATAACTCAAGAGGATTCAATTGAATGAAGCTGCTCTGCCCCAGAGCTTACCTTTCTGGCCTTCGGGTCAAACCTCAGACCCAGGTGGAAGCCTTTTTTTGGTTGTTGTTTTTTGTTTGTTTATTTGTTTATCTCCTTTTCTCCTCAGGAAATGCCACCCACCCACCCACCTTGGCCTTTAGTCTCATGTGTCAGTTAAAAATCAAGCTCAGTTTCAATACCTTTTAAATAAAGGTTAGCCTAACTTCCATGGGAGTAGGCAGTTAGTATATTGTTCCCACCATAAGTGAGTATATAAATACTAAAGTGAAGACAATGTTTGCTCCTAAGGAGCTTATCTTGTAATAGAGGACAACCAATGGGTGAGTGGTATTGAGGGAGCAATATTTTGGTCTGGAAAGTTACAAGGATGGTAAGTGGAACCATTGAGATTGACAGTTGATTGTGTTGATTTTGTTTGTTGTTCCAAAAACTGGAACAGAAAACAAGAAGGGTATCCAGGGGACTTTGTGTAGGGCATATGGGTAATATCAAGGTGGATGGTTAGATGATAGTTGGTGAGTAAAGTGCTATAGAGATATGAGCTTTGAACACTTAATTTTTCTTATGACTTCTTTCACACACATCATTGAAGCAAGCAAACATACACTCTCACACACACATACACAGTTACTGACAAGGAAGGAGAAGATGTAAAAATGAAATTGGAAGTTCTTTTTCATTAATCAAACAGCCTAACAAAACAGCTTTCCCTCCTCCTTCACTGCCAAATTTCCCTACTCAATCTGGTTTCTGTACCTACTGTTCTAGAAAAATGGCTCTCTTCAAGGAGACCAAGTACTAAATTATTTCTGTATCAATGTTCTCTATTTTTTCTGTTTTCATTCTCAGACATCTCTGCAATATTTGACACTATTGAACAGAGGAGTGTGGGGCATCAAAGCCTCTTCTTCAGTGGAGTTGAAACTAGGCAGATTAGCAGATGCAGAGTAGAATAGACCCAAAAGTCTAGTTTCTGCTCTTTAAAAAGGAAGGTATTAGAAGGAGGTGGGTATTCCACCCAAGCCCTCCAGTCAGAGGAGAGAGGAGGCTGAGGTAGGTGACAGCATCAAGGCTTGAGTCAGCAGCATGGTGAAGAGGTTAGAGGAGTTGAGTTTTGCCTGGAAGAGGCATCTTTTTCCCTGGATTTAAAACTGGACCAAGTAGCAGATGCAGAGAAGAGTCCAAAAGTGAGGGCCAAAATGTCCAATTTCTGGCCTTTATGAAGAAAGGAATTGTGATATATTAGATAGCAAGTTCTAAAAGTGAAGGACACCATATTATTTCAATTTTGCATTCCCAAAATATGTATAGGCACAATCATTTATATATACTTCAATACTTCAAAGAATTTATGATATCATTGACATAGGCATTGTCTTCAGAGACCCATATCACACCCCACTGACAATTTCTCAACTTGTGTCATTCTTGTATGATTTTCACATTAGGTATTTAATAAGTTTTAATTAAGTTGAATTCTACTCTGAGCATCATTTCATAATGAGTTAACAAGTATGATGGAAAGTCTACTAAACAACAAATGTGGAGTTCTGAATGGCTTTGTCAATGTTTTGTGAACTTCCTGAAGATTTTACTTACATAAAAGGTACTGGGGCAACCACAAATCTCCTTGAAAATTTGACACAAGTCTTATATAAGAAGAATACTTAGGTGATATGTAAGAAATATCTTTTAGAATCTGCCCTCACTAGAAAGAGAAAACCAGTGCAAATAAAATAAATAATACATTATGGCCCAACATTTGGCAAGTTAATATATTTCCCATAATCTTTGGCACAGAGGTATTATGTTTTATAAATAAAGGAATTAAATACATTCATTTCAAAATGATGATAGATGTATGTCTTTCTATAAATACCTTTTTTCCTCTGTAGCTTTTTGTTCACTTTCATGGAAACATTCATGAAATAAAATGTGTTAAAATATTCTCCATTTTAGGGTTTCCCAAAAGTATCGATAGCGATATATATATATATATGTAAATTGTTCATAGCGTATATCTTAAGGTTATTTGGATCTGTTATTTCATTACTGTAAAGAACACCCTCTGTTTAAACTGTTTGCCAATGCTGATTGGCCACCCTTCTATTACTCATAGCCATAGTTTCCTGGGGTCCCTGAGAGGTTAGGTGATTTGCCTATCTACATACAGCTAGTATGTGTTAGAGACAGAGACAAGACTTGAACTCAGGCCTTCCTAACTCTGAGACCTTACCTTTTATTTTCTAAGTCATTACTCATAGGTCAGTTTAAGGAGGTCTTGTTTTATAAAGTATTTCCATCATTTCAAATAACTACTCAGCTTAACTTTTAAATTTAAAGGGAGCCATTAAAGTTCCTGAAATCTTTTCATTTCACAACATACTAAATAATTTTATAGCTAATTAGAATTAAGAATAATTTTGCTTTATGTTCAGTAAAGCTGTTGAAAGTGCACATAGATTGAATGGACAAAACTCAGTCTATGGAATGCATGTTGTCACATGCCATCTCCCAAACTGAAATATCACTTACTCCCTACCACAGTAGTTATTGACTATTTCACAGGAAGCCCCATTATATTTGGGAACCAATTCTCCTTGGAGAGTGAACAAGGCTTCTATGAAATGGTCCCCGAAATCGAATTGGTGTGGGGTACTGAAATCTCATGACCATCTTTTAAAACGGGTCTCCAGGGTAGCAGCACTGCTGCTGTATCACCAATTGAAAAATTCCAATTTACTTCCCTTTTTAGATCTGCACAGAGAATGAGTCGACATCAAATTGGTATGATCAAGGAAGATATTGCTTGTAGCAGTTTCTCACAAGTTTAAAAATGACTTACGAGGGTTGGAGAGCTGTATGCACATCGATAATAAAGAAAATAAGAGGGCAGAAAAACGATGCAAAATGAGTCTTCTAAGACATTGCTTATAACTGATGAAAGTAAATTTACAAACAAAGGAAAGTAAATTGAAATATATATAGAGATCACGGGTAGATGGATATCAGCTTTTCATCTAGATACACAGAAAATTCTGTCATCTAAAAAAGTTTTTCTTTGTAGCTTCATTTTAAAAATGAATTGGAGATAATATTTTATGTGTGATGAGTATGAACTAGTTCTATTCTGTAAAAAATCATATAAACTGTTTGGAATTTTAGCAGGTCTATTTATTGACATACCATAGATCTTTTTTTTGATAATCATTTGGAATATCTAAACATGGCAGTAAGCTTTGCAAATGAAAATAATCAAACCCATCCAATTCAAATTGGTAATAAACATGTGTGCTTTTTGTATTTTTACCATCTTGAGTATTTGCCTGATAGAGATTGAAAGTACTTTGTGAAAGGTTAAAATAATTTGTAAAATGTGAAAAGTCATTTGTGAGTTTGTGAACATGTTGTTTCATACTGCCATTTCATTATATCAATGAATTAATTAGCAAGCAGCATTTGGAACCTATCAAGCACTGTACTAAGCACTAGTGAAGCAAATGCAAATATGAACCAGGTATTGTCCTTGAGGAGCTTACATTATAATCAATTATTGATATATGTTTCATAATATTGATTATCCACATATATATGTAGTCTGGCTTTATGCTAGCTTATTTTGATTTATTCACTAAATTGTAAACTCTGCAAGGTTAAAATTTTGACCAAATCACATCTCTCCATTTTATAACGTAGAGCACAGTGTCATGGTTCCAACATATACTCAATGACACTATAATTCAATGAAAAAAATGCTTTACTTTGTTTATTGAGTTTATATACACTTGAATAAAATGACCACATATTGTGGAAGAAAATACATATAGACTCTGCTAGAGGAACATAAAATCAGAGTCCAAAGTTATACTTATGACAATAAGACAGCATTGTTTTATCACTTAAAGGTAAACAAGCCAGTGAAATTTGAATTATCTGGCAGGATTTACTCACGTGGGAAGATTATGAATATAGGTCCAGAGACTGGAATGCTATTTAAAGACAAGTCTAAATAAGCTTCAAGAGGCTTATAATCAAAAAAATTTGCCACTGAGGGATGCCTTTTTTATTGGGTTTACTACATTACTTTGCACATAGTAAGCCCTTAAAAATATTTTATTCATTCTTTCCCTCACAGGAACATCAACTCTTGAAACTGTCTAATAAAATGTGAAGGGACTATAATCTGTTTTGATGAAGTATTCACCCTGATGAAATCACAGAGCTATTGAAATAACGAATGAAATATTTGATTTCAAATCACCAAAGGGGGAAATGAAGTCAAAACAGAGTAAACCCTCTACTTTCAGCTTTGTTCTTATGTGTCTCCAACAATTTTATTGAACATAATTGCTCTGTAATTGGATCCCTACATCCTAAATAAACAGATAACAAATGGCAGCACTAGAGGAAACAATTTTCTATGAACATTTAACTAAGAAGTGTTAAATAAGGAAACTACCCCACTCTGATTTTCCAACATTTGCTGCACCAACTTATGCTCACAGAAGGAAATATTCAATAGGATAGTGGACTTAGATCTGAAAAGGAATTTAGATGTCAGATGATCTTATATCTAAAGCTGAAAGGAACCTCAGAAGCCATCTCATACACCCTCTTTTACTGCTGAGGAAACTGAAACAGGGAGAAATTGAATTGCCCTAAGTTAGGCAATAAGTGGCAGAGATATGATTCAAATCCAAATACTCTGATTCCACATCCAGACCTCTTTCCACTACACCACACTACCAAGAATCTTTAGAGAGTTCATGAGTTGACATCAGATAACCTTGGGTTTGTTCTTCCATGCTTTGGGCAAATCAATTAACCTTGCCATTCAACTGCTGTTCTGCTTAGTTTTAACTTGGTGGGGTGGGGAACAAGATGCCTCTCCCAAGATAAGCTGATTAATTCAGAATCTGTCACATTCAATCTCTTAGCCTTCAGTATTATAAGTCCTCCCAAGTCCCTTATCCTTCTCCATCCTCAGATTGCAGGGTTGGAGAGTGGAGTATGATGTCCACCCAAAGATTTCCTTTATAGAAGGCAGTGTCTGTACTTTGCAGCTTACTCTACTTTCCATCTGAAGTTTTTCTTGGTTTCAACTCTATGAAAGAAGATGCCCCTGCTCCAGGTACCCCTTTGTATCTCCTTCATGCCTACCCCATCCCTTATTTTTCCAGCTTCCTTTTGTATATTGTGTAATATAATTGTAATTGTAATCTCCTTGATGACAGGGACTGTTTTTCTTAGTTGTGTCCCCATCACTTCACACAGTGCCTGGCACATAGTAAGTGTTTAAGAAATTTTTATTGAATTAAATTGAAATTATAGAGACTGGCCTAAATGACTTCTAAGAACTGGTAAACAATTATCTCTAATATTTTACAATTTTGTTTTGACTGGACTCTTGCAGTGAAGGACCAGTTACAAAAGAAAGGACATGTGTAAGTTTAATGTTCTTCAGTTGCATGATACTAAACAGAGATGATTTCATCTATTTTGCTACTTGGTGGACCAGTTGGATAAAATAGTTTTGAGTAAATAAGGCTATAATGTTTCCTGCTAACAAAATATTGCCTGTAATTAGAAATTCATTTAGCTTATCAAATTCCCTATCGGGATGAATTTCTTAAGATATTTCTTCTTGTTATAATATCTATATTGTAATTGGAATTGGTTTAGAACTATGTCATCAGTGAAGAGAACACCCTCCATTAATGTGTAACAGAAACATATCTGCAGCTTATCATTTTGGGAGATGATCAAGCACACTGAGTAGTTAAATGACTTTATAATGCTAACTCTGATAGGATATAGGATTTGAACAAAAGTCTCTCTGACACCAAGGCTGGCCCTCTAGTCACTTTGTTATCCTGCTTCTCATAATTGATATGTAATATATAATTAACTCAACACTTTAATGGATTGGTGATTTTATTGTTAGAGATACTTTCTTAAATATTGCAGATTGCAATCCATCTATTTCTCCATATTCTATGTGAGTCTTGTCTTCATATTCCCATAAGTCCACTCAGCTAATTCATCCACTCATTCAGTATTTTGAGATCCTCCTTCTGGATCTCCTGACTTTTTGTGGATAGCAATAAAAGACAAGAGTCTGCCTAACATTTATCCTTACATTTGCCACATGATTAGCTTACGTCCTATTTCATTATCATATTTCTTTATGGTGACCTCTTTTTCATCAGTGCTTTTTAAACTGTGAGTCACAACCCCACATGGGGTCAGAATGGAAAAAGTTTAAGAATCTCTGTTTTACATTACTTCTACATAAAATAGTTATATATTACTATCTACCTATCCCCACCATGCACCTGACCATTAGATGGTGCATACTTTGAATGACATATAATTTACTTTCTTTAGTTACTGTAGTATTGCATGACTCACAACCATTCAATATGAGCTGGACATTACAAAGATTGTCATCTATCTGAGAGGGAAGGTTAGGGTCATTAAAAGGGCTTTATAATCCTTCAAAGCCATTCTAGTCTGTACCTCTCCTCTAGTTCAGTTCTGGTCCCAATTTATTATCCCATCACTGTGTCTGTCCAAATATATGCATGCATAGATACATATCGATATAAGTATAAATGTATACTTATACATAGGAACAGATAAATATGTCCACATATTGACATATGTAGTTATACGTATATGTGTATATGATTTAATAAATCACATAGGATATATTCATATTTCAAACAAGGAAACTGAATAAATGTATAATATTTAGCATATAATGATGTAATTCTAATAACTATTATTTATATCAGCCTAAAAAGTCCTCCTTGGTAATGTTGGTTAAGCCTATTGGTTATTTTCACCTGTGTCAATTTTAAAAACAGATGGCCACCCAGAAAAGATATTTTTAATTAATTCAATTTTTGTTTGTTTGTGGAGGATGAGGAGAAAGGAAAAAAAAGGGGGGGAAAGAGAATGAGGCAGAGATTGGTACTCTTGTATTCAAAGCCTTTCATTTCCTAGTTCCCATTAACTTTTATTATCTTCTAACACCTATTCTCCCTCATGTACTCTGATCCAGTGACATTTGCCACCTTGATACTCCACAAACAAGACACTCTATCTCTTAGCTCTGGGCATTTCTCTGGCTATCTCCCATGACTGGAATGGCCTCCCTGTTCTTCTCTACTGCCTTCCGTGGCTTTCCTTTAAGTCCCAAC
This sequence comes from Trichosurus vulpecula, assembly GCF_011100635.1. Lineage (NCBI taxonomy): Eukaryota > Metazoa > Chordata > Mammalia > Diprotodontia > Phalangeridae > Trichosurus > Trichosurus vulpecula. Next base: position 180,172,243 of record NC_050579.1, read on the forward strand.
TGAAATTCCATATGAAACCTTCCTAACCTTTCTTTCCTATGCCTTGCCTCTCTTAATTATTCACTATTTATCCTGTATAGTACATTATTGTTTGTTCATTTTCTCCCTCATTAAATTATGAACCCCTTGAGGGCAGGGGCTATCTTTGCATCTTTTGGTATCCCCAGGGCTACACAAAGTACATAGCATGAAGTAGATGCTAACTCATTGTATACACTACTACTTTTTTTAATTAGCATCACTCTCTTCCCCATCTTCATTATGGTTACTTGGATTTTCCTCCTCTCAGGACCTTTAGAGACTATGAATGCTAAGGTTCTACTTATATTAAATAGCCAAATAGGTGATTCAGTGTTGATCTAGATATAGTTGAAGTGACTTTTAGAGAATCTTACTTATAGAACGGCCTATGTATATGTAAGTAATGCTAGATCATGGTTTAACTCTCTCTCTCTCTCACTCGCTCTTTCACACACACACACACACACACACACACACACACACACCACATCCAACTTCCTTCTCTACCAGAGTTCTTGCAAAATCTTTTATAATTCCTCCATTCTTTCCATTTCTTCCCCTGGAAACTCTTATCTTTGCCTGTCATGAGTACTAGTCAAGAATAGTTGTGATTTCAAAGGACTATAAAACTGTGCATACCTTTTGACCCAGCAATACCACTTTCTATTCTGTATCCCAAAGAGATCATAAAAATGGAAGAAGGACTCACATATACAGAAATATTTATAGCAGCTCTTTTTATGGTGGCCAAGAATTGGAAACTGAGGTTATGTCCATCCTTCGGGGAATGGCTGAACATGCTATGGTATATGAATGTAATGGAATATTATTGTTCTGTAAGAAATGATGAACAGGTGGACTTCAGAAAAACCTGGACTTACACAAACTGATGTAAGTGAAGTGAGCAGAACCAGAAGAACATTTTACATAGTTACAGCCACGTTGAGCATTGAATAACTTTGATAGACTTATCTCTGCTTAGCAATGCAAGCATCTAAGACAACTGCAAATGACTCGTGATGGAAAATGCTATTCACATCCAGGAAAAGAACTATGAAGTCTAAATGAAGATCAAAGCATACTATTCTCTCTCTCTTGCTCTCGCTCTCGCTCTTGCTCTCTCTCTCTCTCTCTCATTTCTTCTTTTTCATGGTTTTTCCCATTGGTTCTAATTCTTCTTTACAAAATGTCAAATGTGAAAATATCTCCAATATGAATATGTATGTAGAGTTTGTATCAGATTGCATGCTATCTTGGGGTACGGGGAGGGGAGGGATGGGGGAGAAAATTGGGAACTCAAAATCTTATGGAAGTGAATGGTGAAAACTAAAAATAAATAAATTAATTAATAACAGTTAAAAATATTTGGACAAAAAAAGAATAGCTGTGCTTTTTGTTGTTTTCATTTTCCTTAGTTTTATTTTCTCTGTTTTTAGGGCAGCATTTTCTGGAGATAGGTTGCATCTTTTGTGGAAAGCAGATAATGTGACTGAGGAATTTGAGGCAGTCTCATTCAGTGGTGTCAGATTCAAATATAAATGGGGGCTACTAATCCATACATAAGGATTCCTATGGGAGCATATTGACTTAGTTTTAAAATACAGTGTTATCTATGTTTTATTATATTTTTGTTTATTTTGTTAAGTAATTCCCAATTACATTTTAATATGGTTTGAGCTGCACTCAGGGGTGGATTGTATATGTGCCACAGGGTTGTGTATATTATATCTAGATCTTCTAATTAATGAGGCTCCAATTGGTCCTTTGGAGGCTGCTTGGTGACTTGGCAGACAGAGCACTGGGCCTGGCCTCAGAAAGTTTGGTGTTGTTTAGTCATTGGCAGTACTGTCCAATTCTTTGTGACCCCTCTTGGGGTTTTCTTGGCAAAGATAATAGAGTAGTTAGCCATTTCCTTCTCTAGCTCATTTTACCAAGGAGGAATTGAGGCAAACAGGGTTAAGTGACTCACTCAAGGTCACCTAGCTAGTGACTGAGGCTAGATTTGAACTCGGATTTTCCTGACTATAAGACCAGGACTCTATCAAGGAAGATCTGAGTTCAAATTCAGTCTGAAGAACTTACTAACAGTGTGATCCTAGACAAGTCATTTAACCTCTGTTTGCCTTAATCCACTTAAGAAGAAAATGAAAAAATAACACTCCAGTATCTTTGCCAAGGAAAAAACCATGGAAAGTATTGGCATGCCATGGTCTATGGGGTCATAAAGAGTCAGGAAGGACAGAAGGGCCAAACAAAGTGTTCTCTAGATTCAATTAGTTAGGATAGAATTCTAAACTTTAAAGCAGATAAGAGTGGTAACCAGGAGAGGCTTTTGATTCATCCTTTAGAGTCTTGATTAGAGAGTCATAACTAAGAAAGGGAATGCCCCCTAGATTAACAAAAGACAATGTCCTTTCTCTTTGATAATGGACTCCACAAAGGCAGCTTTTTGACTGAATTTTTTTTCCTTTTTCTTTGTATCCTCAACACTGGAGTGTTTAATTAATACTTGTTAATTAGCTGAAAAGAGAGCTTTGTATATCTTTTCTTCAACCAAGAAATTGGTACAACTTCATGAAATAAAAATAGTTGTTGTATTTTGAAGTAAATGAGGTTATATTAAATTTTCTGGGCATCATGGTAAATATATCTGTCACTGGTATAGGTTAATGAAACTGTACCCCCTCATTCAAGATGTAGGAGGAAGAAACTTAGTTTGAGGTAGCTAGAGTGGGTGATCAATCCCACTGATAACAAAAGAATTCTTCTAACCCCAGCTGTAGATCCTTATTATGACTATTCATTATTGGCTATTAAATGTCAACTTGGATCTGCTTATCTAAGAAAATTCTTTGGTTCCCTTTCAATATAAAACTCCATATTCTCTAAACAACAGCAGGCCATTCAGAAAATATTATTTTGATAGAGTCAATTTCCTGGGTGGAATTTTATAAGTCTGAATTCATTCTATAGGGCTACACTAAGATATTAGCACAAAAGTATTAATGTGATAAGATATATATATGTATATATATAAGCATCCCACCATTCATACATACATGAATACATTTATATGTATATGTGCATAGGTATATGTAAACATATGCATACATACATATGTAATATATATGCACGTATATGCATACACACATACATCATATATAAATATACAGACACACACACATATATATATCTAAACACATATTTATGTATGCACAGAGAAACTACATATGTGTTTGTGTGTGTGTATTCTGTATGTTCATATGTATATGTGTGTATATCTGTGTATGTTGAACCTTGTATGCTATCAGTAAACACTTTTTTTAGTTTAAGGTGAGCACAAATATGTTTCTGTTCTTTGACATCCCAAAACTTACTGACCAGAGCTGCTTCTAGTAAATAAAAAAAGATATTTAGAAAACAAAAACTTTATACTTATGTCTGATTCAGTTCTTTTAACCAGACCAATACTTAGTAGAGATGCATTTCAATGAATTAAATTTTGGGAGTTGTTTTAATATCAATTCAGATGATCACAATGTCTGTACTCTAAAGCAATGTTACACTTCTTCAAAATATTTAGAGAAGGATGACAGAACATTACAAACAGTGATGTCGCACAAAACACCAAAAAGCAGCAAAGGGGAAAATGAGCCTGCAAAAGGCTTGGAATTATCTGCTTTAGTTGGGATCCAATTAAGCCAGATCAGCCAAATGCATTTATACATGAACCTGGAGGTAAGACAACAGATAGGTACAAAAGTACAATAGAATTTCCAATTACTTTATGAATGAATGAATGAAAATACATTCATTAAGCATTGATTATATACAACGAACTAATCTATTCTCATAACCCGTACTAACGGCAGTCTTAGTTTCCCACTTTTTTATGGAATATATCCAATTCTGTACTCTAACATTATCAACATCAAGAGTAGGCTAAAGCATAAAACCAAAATGTGAGAAGTAGGCAATACACACACACATGTATGTATGTATGTATGTGTGTGTGTATGTGTATCCATGTATCTGCATATATCTGTACATATACCATATATGCATACATGTACATGTGCACATAAATACACATATATACACATGTGTATATATTTAGAAATAAGTCACAAAAAAAGAAGTAAGTCACTAGTACATTCAGTTAATCTACAAAGGTTCAATGGAAGTATAGGGAGAAGAATAATAGAATATTAAGATATAGATACATTACAATCTGCATTGGTAGGATCACCCACATGAATGAAATCACAGACCCATCAATCTACAAAAACAATCAACTATATGAACTACATATGTAAATACATCTATAACACATTGGAACAGATGTGAAATCATAGGTAATCAAAAAATGAAATGGTTATCTACTCATGAGTCTAAGAGATTGTAATAATAGTTCAATGGTTACATTAATTTCTATACTCCACTATTTAAGAGATTGATAGTATGTTCAGGTATTTCAATAAACTGTACTTTGATGGATTCATAGTTCCAAATAATAATAATAGTCTACTGCAAATGTTACCATACCATAGAAGTCTGGGGAGGTAGGTGCTACATTTATTCCCATTTAGAAGAGAAAACTGAGGCTGGGAGATATTAAGTGACTTGCCCAGGATCATATAGCAGTGTCTAAGGCAGATTAAAAGTCATTCCTGGCTCATTTATATCCTCTGAATCCTTTAAAGATGATTCACCTACCATACTAGAAGCCAATATTGCCAATGCGCCATTGGCTGTGCTGATAATATATGTTCTCATAATGTATCTCATGCCACTTGTATTTGTCATCCTCGTTTATATGTTGTTGCCTACTTCCACATAGCATGGATTATTTTTTTTAATTTTGATTCATTCTATATAGTGGTGTTTCAGATTTATAGTTTTATAATATCACTGGAAGAATAATGGTATTACAAATAGATTAATTTGAGTCCTTTGAAAGAATTCAAAATTAGTCAAATCAGATCCAATCCATTCTCTTTCTGCTCAATTCTTGGTCCAGTTTATTATCAATCTGAAGCACTTGTCAAATTATATACATACATACATACACACACAGACACACATACATACAGACACACCCACATATGCCTATAGATACACACATATATGCATGTGCAGGTACAGGTATACATATATATGCGTGTATGTACATACACATATTTACATGTATGCATACATGCATACATATTCTATCCCTTATACATATGCTTTTTTCCCCTGCTATTACCACTGAACTTTTAATGATGGGTAAGAATTTAACAGGACAAGAGGGAGCAGAATTTCAGTCATAATCATCCTTACATGATCAAATAAAATGAGATAGATAGTGAAGTGAACTGAATATCCAAGGAAAAGAGAATCATCCACTTTTATTTATCCAGAGATATATAACTATATATATATTCACTTTGAGTGAACGACACTGGGAAGAAGACAAAACATCGGAAGAGTGAGGAGGTGGTCAGTTTTTAACCACATCAAAAGGAGAAACCCTTGTCACCACCTAATCAAAGCTCTAGCTATTCCAACCTAGTTAAAATATAATGCATAGGGAAGTGAGTCTGGACAGTCATATTGTGGAGGGTCTTGCATGCCAGGCAGAGTAATTTGAATTGTATTCAATTGGCAATAGGGGAAAATGGAATTTTTGCTTTTGTTTTTAGCAGAGGTCTGGTGTGCCTATATTCAGACATTTGTCATCTGTTAATACATGAGGCTATCATTTAGATAAGACATAATACCCAGATCTGGAGAGTATTGTAATATCAAACTAATGAATTTCAGAAAACCTTTGGGGGTCATTACATAATGCAAAGCAATGACCTGATGTTCCAAGAAGTATGTATTAACGCATACATGCATGCACATATATACAAAGATATATACAAAGATATATATATATATATATAGTATACATATGCATGTATACATGTATATATTTATATACAAATAATTTGATAAGTGTTTCAGATGGATAAGGATAATAAACTGGATCAAGAAATGAGTGGAAGAAGATTGGGTTGGGTGTGATTTGAGAAACTATGAATTCTTTCAAAGTTCTCAATTTAAAATCTTTTATCTTTGATGCTAATATTCTGGATGGTCATTTTATCTGTTTCCCTATGTTCTCCATTTGTAATTGGGTGGCTAATACCACCCCTGACATATGGCCTTTCTGTTTAAGTAAGAATGTGGTGGCATACCAGTCCTTAACGGTAGCTGTATTCAGGGCTCTCTTTCTAAAATGGAGTCCTAGTTACTGATTTTTAGGAAACAGCTTCATCAAGAAAGATGTAAGACCAGATTACCTTTGGCTAGTGTTTCTGACTTAATCTACAAGTAAACATAGAGAAATTGAATTTGGACTTCTCTTCCAAGCTGCATAATGTATTTTTCCCCAGTCATGTCCTTGGCCCTATTCTCTTCTGTCATTTCACAAGGGGAAAACAAAAATAAAAGGTCTTTCTCCCCCTAGTCAGTCTTTATTCCACCCTGTATTCAAAGGTTTCATTAGTTTTCACTGGAACTCAACTACAGAATGTATCATCGGGTGCTCACTTCTATGTCCTGTCTTTTCAGGAAATGGGAGTTAGGGGACATGGATTCAGATGTCAAGATTTGATCAAATAAACACAAATCTTAGTGGGTAATTTTCACATGTCAAGACAGTATATCTCTCAAACAGCCTCAGGTAGAGTACAAATATTTTGGAAATGCATGGCACTGCATAGCATAAAAATATGGATAAAATGACCATCCAGAATATTAGCATTAAAGCTAATTAAAGCATGCTCACAGTGATGACCCATGTGCAACAAAGGTCTCTGTTTGACTTGAACAGAATGTTGGACAGAGTGTTGGACAGAAGGAGACAAAGCATTCTCCACTCAGCCTTAATTATATCTTGTTCTCAGTCATTCCCTAATAATAGGATGGGATAGCATTGATTAGTTCATAAATTTGCTTACAATTTTGCAGGCCATTACAATGGTAGGAAATTTTCTTTGCAATACTTTAAGGTCACCATATTCTTCTTTTAATGTTTAAAATTTGAAACTCTTTCTATATTAACTCATAATTTTCTCCCTTGACATGTCTATTGTACTTCATAACTTTATATTAAACCTTTGATTCTTTTTTAAAATGAAGATTTTTTTGTCAACCTCAGTCAGGCCATGCTTAACATTTTCTCTAAATTTATAGGATACTTTTAAAGCAACAAATTATTGCCTGTGCTATGGTAAATTTTCTCTCATTTCAACTGGTCTAAAATCTATTTCTTTACCTTCTTTCTCTTTTGTTTTCTGGTCTCCCTCCAATAGCTTTTAAAGCAGAAAGGAACAGACATGTTTGCAAGGGTATGGGCACAATCCCAGAGTCAACTGGCAATATATTTCATTCAAATGTTTTGTATGGCTTCTATATTCTGTGATAGGGAAGGAGGCTTCTAGCTGATCCATTTTCTGTTGTATTGGATTATTCTCATAAAAAAAATGAAAACACCATAGGGGAGAATTGTAAAAGCTTCCTACTTGGCTTTGGATACTGTTTCATTACAGGGCATATAGACAATTGAAAGAGAGTAGCAAGAAGGCTTGGGGTAAATAACACATTACATATGGATGCACTTGCTTCATTTATTTCTAGGCCCATTTTATTCTACATTTTTTTTTCCTTTTAGCTATTTAAAATGTTTTAAAAAGAGTATTTGTGATTATATTCTAGTAATTGAAGCTATAAATTATTAACCTTCATATGCTTTCCTCACATTAAATAGGCATGCTGAAGGTTTTATCTGCATGAATATCAAATTGAAATGGACGAAAAGGTCTGATTGCCTCTGGTCATTCTGTCTCACATATATGAAACTCCAACAATATATATTTGAACTTTCACTTACCTGTGAAAAGCTCAAACATCCGGGCTACAAACATGAGTGAACAGGGATTGTCATCTCCAAATTTATGAAAGGGTACATTTGCCAGGCTAATCTAATAAGGAAAAGGCTAAAACCCCAAATTTCTATCTGATATATCCTGCTCGCTCTGAAAAGATTCACCTTAAAATATTTAATAATATCAGTTAACAATGTTGTAGAGGCCACCTTAGCTGTTATGTGAATTTGAGTAGAGAAGAAGTGGGGAGTGACTATTCAATCCATTTCCAAACCCTGGAAATAGTTTTGAGTCATGGCAAGTTCCACCTTTGCCTGCTTTTTTTTCCTCCTCTTCATAACACAGTCAGCAGCCTATTCATCCATCCTGAATTTCTCTCACCCACGTTTCCCATGGAGGGGAACACAGATTTCCAACCTCTCACCTACCCTGATATCTGTATAATTTTCCTTCAAGTTTTCCATCTTCTGTTTTCTCTGGCTCCCTCTTTTCTCTAAGAATGGAATATAAACTACTTTCTTTGGCATTAAAAGTCTTCAAAACTTGTTCAAACTCATCTTTTCAGATTTATTTCACATTATTCCTCTTTACCCATTCTATATTCCAGCCAAGCTGGCTTACTTGCTGGTTCCCAAATGACATATAATTTCTCATTACTATGATTTTGCACAGTATGTCACCTATGTCCTGAGTTAGTTGCTTCCTTGTTTCTACTTTTTAGTGTATCGAGATTCTTTCAAAGCTCAACTCAAGTGCAACTACCTAAGGAGACTTTTCTGCTCACCCCGCCTATAGTGAGAGTTCTTTACTTTCTGAGATTACCTTATATTTACTTTGTATATGAATAGTAATTATTTATCTATGCACATGTTGTTGTGCCCCTCCCCACCCAGTAGAATACAAGTTCTGGAGGTCAAGGACTATTAATCTTTATTATCTCATTCCTAGGGTCTAGCACAGTGCTTGGCCCATATTTTGGGGGCCAGTCCTGTGATTTTATTGGCGTAAAGAATATTCTCTACTAAGAGGCTTTGAACCCACTCTACAACTTTTAAAAGTCACAAACTTACCTGAGTCACTAAGGGGCTAAGTGATTTGCCTATAGTCATGCAACCAGAATGTATCAGGGACGTGAACTGATTCCAGATTTCATCTTCATAAGGCCACTTCTCTCTCTATGATGCCATACTTCTTTGCACACAGTAATCACAATAAAATTAATTCTTAAAAAAGCAGTTTTTCTAACCATTGTAAGGAAACATATTTCGGATATTTCATGGGTCTTAGTATTTTGTTCACCCATTGTAGTGTATTGATGCTATACTTCTATGTATTCGTAATCAGTTTCATGAGCTCTAATTGCCTAAAGTTTAAGATATTATGGCTAGCTTTCTAGAAAGGTTTTCTCTAAAGGCTGCTCAGCTGGTATTCAGACCAAACAGCAAAACAACAACAGCAACACACTGGGCCCAATGTGAAATCTTTCTAACTTGGCAAAACATGACAAGTCTTTTGCTCTGCTGGCAAGAACTCAGATCATAATTCTCTGTTACAATAAGATTTTAATTGGTGATTCAACCATTTTGGAGAGCAATTTGAAACTATGTCCAAAGGGCTATAAAAATGTGCATACCCTTTGACCCAGCAATACCACTTCCAGGGCTGTATCTCAAAGAGCTCATAAAAATGGGGAAAAGACCCACATGCACAAAAATATTTATAGCAGCTCTTTTTATGGTGGCCAAGAACTAGAAATTGAGGGGATGCCCATGAATTGGGGAATGGCTGAACAAGCTGTGGTATATGAAAGTAATGGAATACTATTGTGCTATAAGAAATGATGAGCAGGTGGACTTCAGAAAATTCTGGAAAGACTTATATGAACTGAGGCTGAGTGAGGGGAGTAGAACCAGGAGAACATTGTACACATTTATAGCCACAATGTGTGATGACCAACTTTGATAGACTTGGCTCTTCCTAGCAATGCAAGTTTCTTGGACAACTCCAAAAGGCTCCTGCTAGAAAATGCTATCCATATCCAGAGAAAGAATTCCAGAGTCTAAATGCAGATTGAAGCATATTCTTTTCTCTCTCTATTTTTTGTTTTGCTTTGTATCTTCTTTGTCATGATGCATTCTATTGGTTATAATTCTTCTTTACAACATGACCAATATGAAAATATGTTTAATATGAATGTATATGTAGAGTATATATCACATTGCATGCCATCTCAGGAAGGGGAGAGAGGAGAGAGGGGGAAAAAATTTAAAACCCAAAAACTCGTGCAACTGAATGTTGTAAACTAAAAATAAATAAATAAATTTAAAAAAAAATAATGGAACAAGGAAAAACATTGACTTAAAATTTTTTTAAAAGAGCGATTAATCCATTTAACAGTTCTACAAAATAAGCAACATCAAAACAATCACGAAAAATATGAGAATAGTTAGCTCTGATTTTCAGTGAAAACATTATTACGTTATTCAATGACTATCCTGCACTGACTTCTAAACCAAATTTAAACTTTTAGCAAGAGTAGATTTATATCAGCAAGGCTTCTAGGATTCTTGTTGCCTTTTAGAACTAACTTTCTAGGCTTAAATCTAGCTATGGGACTTGTAGCAAAGGAAGAAACTTCACTACTTGAATATAACAATTCATACTATGGGCTTACTCCTCCTACTAGTCTGACTGTTCCTTTTCAACCAGCTTCACTAAACTTTCATCCTTGACATGACCTCTAACAATGGGTGTCACCCAAGGCTCTGCTTTGGACCATCTGCTCTTTTTCTTACACTATCTCACTTAGTAACTTCATCATTTTCCATGTGTGCAATAATTGTCTATATGAAGTTGATTCGCAGAATAATAAATCTCATTCCAGTCTCTTTTGAGTTCTGATCTTTCATCTTCAACTGACTTTTAGACATGTAGTGCAGAACATCCATTAGGCATCTCAAACTCAACATGTCCAAACCAGAGTTCCCCTACTCTCCCTGTTGAGAGCATCATCATTCTCCCAGTCACCCCGGTTCAAACAGCAGATTCTGTGTCCCTCCATCCCTCTCTCTCTCTCTCTCTCTCTCTCTCTCTCTCTCTCTCTCTCTCTTTTTCTCTCTCTCTTTTTCTCTCTTTCTCCTAGATAAAGAATCATTAAGACATTTCTCTACCACTAATCAATCCTAGGCCTTTAAACTGCTTCTTGATACTTGCAAATTAAATCCCCTTCTTATTACTATCTTGTCTTTCTTCAACATGAAGCCACAATGAAGTACTAGGAGAGTGGGGGGAAATTTTCTATGAAAGAAAGTACATCTCTCCTTTTTTTTTTCTTTTCAGCTCTATAGTGTCTGAAGCTCCTAATAGGAGAAAGCTGGTAGAAGGAATGGGAGACATCCACATTTAGAGGAAGAGAATCATACAATGAACTAGGAGTGGAGACAAAGGGTGAGATAAGTAAAAGAAAAAAAAAACTAGGATAGATGTGTCATAGAAGTCCAAGAGAGAAAATCTGTCAAGAAATAGGTTAGCAATGTTAAATTCTTCATAAAAGTTAGAAAGGTTGAAAACTAAGAAAAAGCCATGGATCCATTGATTGAAACCATAATAACTTTGGAGAGACTAGTTTTATTTGAGTGAGTGAATGGTGAGGAATCTCAGGAAATAAGTAGCAATTCCTCATTCTAGATGATTAAATGTGGAATAGAGGAGGAATACAAAATAATCTGTGTGCATTTGAATACAGAAGGGAAAGAGTTAGCAAAGCAGAAGAGACTGAAGATGAGAAGAAATACTATCTCCATGAAACCGGCAAGAAGGAAACAAAGAGTTAGCTTTGAAAATGATGATTGCCTGATCATTCTTTGGGAACAAATGCAAAAATTAATAGATAATTAGATTTTGAGGATGTGAGGAAGTTGAGGATAATGTTATGCTCCATTTACCAAATAAAGCAGGGGATGAGGTTATCCAGTGAAAGAGAAGATGATGAAATTGAACTGTGAACTTGAGGACAAAGTGAAATGTTTGGAATAGGTTTTGTGGGGTGCAGCTGTGGGGGCCAATAGTTGTACTTAGATACCATAAATTTATACTGAACCAAGTATCCTTCATTTTTATGGGACATTAAAGGACAGGAAAATGTAATATGACTTTTTAGATGAGACAACCTCTGTAGCTGAGGTAGAGTGGAGACTGAGGACATGGGAACTTATGAGATTTCTGGAGAGGTTAAGCTATTAGAAAAAACAAGCAATTTAAATATTCAAACTATAATTTTGCCTTTCTTTTTATTCCCAATGCTTAACACAGTATTTGTCATATTTCAAGCACTTAATAAATGCTTTTAGACTGGATAACTTATCATAATACTATTTCACTCTTGATCTGTTCTCTCTTTCTCATACTGATAGATATAAGGCACATAAGCAAAAGCTCTTTTGACTACCAACTTTCAAGACCAAAACGTGATCTGGGGAACACAAAGTTTGAGCAGCATGAGATAGAGATTTCCTAGTGCAGAACCTCTTCTACCAATGCAGATCAGCAACTTTCTAATTTATTAGCTTGGAGAGATTTCTTAAAAAAAGAGAGAGAGGCCAAATGACTTATCCAGGATCACACAGCCAATGTATGTCAGAGGAAGCACTTGAACACAAGTCTTTGTGGCCCATTGTCTGTCTTTACCACACCATACCATATCACACTACACTGCTTCTCTTCTACAAATAGGACTTTTCTATGTACCATGCTACCAAGTCACCTGCTCTTTCTATTCTCTTTTGCTCTTTATATGGATCACTGACAGAGTGACCTTTCTTTCTCTTTCTAATCCCATGCCTACCTCACACTACTCCCCTATTCGATGTCCCACTAAGCTGTTTCTCTCTTCAGAGATGATTTGAAGCAGTGATGATTATGCTATTACTCATTCAAGGCAACAACTCTATGCATTTTTGCAGGTTATCCTCGATGACTAATCCCATAGATCTAAGTTACTCCCCACTCCCCACCATAATTCCTGCATAATAAAGACCCTGCTCTCCCCGCCACCCCCCCCCAACAGAGTTCTATAACTTCACGCTAAAAATTAAGGTAAGCATTCAATAATAAGATGCTTCTTTACAACAGTAGAAAGAAAAAAAAATTGAGAGACACGATCATATTAAATACAAATCAAATATTTTGTAAGAGATACAAAGTGGAAATAAGCCTCAATTATTAATTGGACATTTGTTGCTTGTAAGACTAAAATAAGATAATTTTTTTCATTGATTTCTTTAACTAGAATGGGTTCAAATAGGTGACCTCTGAATCCCTATCCATTTCTAAAGATATGTGATAAAAATGTGTTTATATGACATGTATTGGTGAGGCTCTATCTCCATGTTGCTTAGACATCTGGGCCTTTCGATTTACAATGGGTAATCCTAAGAGAAGAATGATAAGGAAGATTCTTAACATGGATGATTAGTGCAGTTGTTGCCCCCCTGTTAGAAAACTAGACAATTATGGGCGAAAATTAAGTTGATCACCAAACTTGATTACCAGATGATCTCATCCATCTAACCAAATAAACGAACAAATCCATGAAACAAATATTTTTTAAAAGACAGTGTCATAATAAAGAGATTTTATTTGTTGAAATTCCTTGACAACCATCAAGGTTATTGAAAATTTAAAGCAAATGTCTATATATTTGAAAACAGAGGTAGTTCTAGGGACATTTTCATAATCTTGATGAAGTTTTTCATGATTCCAATCTGTTAATTACAATAAATATGTAGATTGCAGTATTTATTTGTCTGCAATAACACATTGATCTCAGTCTGGATTGTTAATGAAATAAATGTGGAATTGTAAAGAATATATACAAAGAATATGTAAAGAAAAGTGGAAATGTAATGAACGTCAATCAGTAACAAGTAATCCTTTCACTGTTTAAAACATTTCTAAATGCTTTCTGCTCATGTTAAGATATTTACTCACTTATTTATCTCCAGTAAAGACCTACCTCATCCGGTCATGTAGGTGACCCGGGATGAAGTTATATGAGATCATTTCAAACTGAAAAATCTCTAAATATGATCCTAGAAAGCTGTTTGCATGTCATTATGTGAGGACTAACCTAGCTATGTTCAGAGTTCCTTTTTTACAGAACCTGATCAACCGCCACCCTCACCCACCCCTGAGATGGGAATGTTTTTCCAAACCCCAAAAATCAAGAAAATAGTCTTGTAAATTAAAGTGTACATGGCTGAAATTGTGGGTCCCTAAAGTATGGAAATAAGTCATTTTTTATCTTGGTGTAACAATTTCTGATGTGAATTAAAGATGCAAATCTTGATCATGTTTAATTCAATTTTCTATGGAAATTAAAACTTACTGTAATTCTATAATTGAGATGTCAGAATTTCTTTAACCTGTCAGTGGTTTTGATCTAAAAAAATTGCTATATTTCAAAGGAAGGCTCCACCATATTTCCAGCTGTAAAGTATTTAATATAAAAATGTAGAAAACAAAAAGTAATTTCATTTTGGACTACATTTTACTGTCCTGTTTCATAATCTGTTTGAAATTGTGCTAATTTCCAGATAAAAATATATTTATTTTTCTTTTTAGGTTTATTTGTTTTTAGTGTGGTCATATTCATTGATATGTGTTTAGAACTACAGAAATCTTCATGAGGAACTTCTAGTAACAAAAATTAGTATTTTCTCTAGAATGTATACTTTTGAAGGATTGCCTGAGGTATGCAGAGGTCCATTGCTATACAGCCTTTGTGTGATAGGCAGGATGTGAACACACATCTTTCTTCCTTTACAATGAGTTCTCTGTCCATAATGTTGCACTGTTTCTCTTAGGATATTAAAGTATTGAGTTCATATTTGTCACATGTCTCATCCACAGATTATTAGAACAATTTAAATCTAGCACATAGTACCTACTTATCCTTGAGATGTAAAATGAAAGCCAAATAGCTAATATACCAGTGACCCACAAGAGAATTAAAATATCTCAAGATATCAGTAAGTGTGCATAGAGTCTTTGTCTCCATAACATGAAAACAGCTATTTGGTATACATTAACATAATATGAAGAAAATACATAGATCCCAATATTTCAGTGAATGTCACTTTTTGTTAAAAAGGTAAATTCATGCATGAAGACATCGACACAAGCAAGAAGGGGCCATTAGGAAATTGACAAGCATGGATTTCAAGCCAGTGGGGCATAACTATCCTATTAGTTCTTATTCTAGGCAGAGTAGCTGAAGATCTGGCCCAGGGATGGCTCAGGTAATTTGTTTTGGCTTGACATTTCTGTAGAGGGCTTTATTCTGTTCCTTAAAGATACTGAGTTTATTCTGTAGCCTCCTGGGATTTCCAGGCAACTCAGAGATGTTTTTGGACATAGGGGCTCCACGTGCAATGGGGATTCCTAAAGCCTGATAGAATATGAACAGATTAAAATCCCTGAAGTGGGCATGTAACAGAGACTGCTATCTTTGCCATCAATCAAACAACACTCTCTTTTGAAGCAGTGAGCAATGGTAACATATTTAGGCACCTAGGGATGTGGTTGAACATAATCTTTCCCTGATCCTTCAGTAAGGAATGGCATTTCTCTCCTTGGATCGTCTATATCATGTCCTTTCTTTATACAAGTGTCATGATCTATTTTCTGTTATTTGTATTCTAATTATGTATGTGTTATATCTCCTTGCTAACTTGTAAAGGAGGGCCTGTATTTTAACATATTTTTATACTGTAACACACCCTCCACATACCTAGTGCTCTGAATATAGCAGGTACTTAATAAGCCTTTGCTTTTAAAAAAATAAAATTAAAGTATGTAATTATGTGGTACAATGTAAAACATATATTAGTAACTGTCAGGAGATATTCAGGAAAAAATCATCTTGAATCCTGTTCCTAGAAACATTCCTTAGTATTCACCTTTATCCTCTTTTCCCTTGATTCAAAAACATAACAGGAGGACAGATAAATAGACAGATGGACAGATAGATAGATAGATAAATGGAGATAGATATAAGCTATTGTTTCTTTACTTCTAGCCCAACACCAGATAATAAGGCTGGTAATTTTACAAGATCTACGAATAGTAGGATCAAATTGGCAGGGCATAGAACTAATTGGTCTCTCCAATGAACCTGTGGGTCATTTATGGGTTATGATCATAAAATGTTTCATATATGCATATATATTTAATGTATATTATATCATTTAATATATGTGTACATAAGTATATAGCTAGATAAATAGATGTAAATGTACAGATCCCTTGATTTTAATTCATACTTTCACATATTAGCCTGACTCATGACCTTCCTAACTAAAAGGGAACCAATGACTGACTAGATCTATGTTTATTATTTACCCATGCCTTTTATAACTTATCACACTAAAAAGCACATCTCTCTGAAGTTTTCTTAGTTCAGAACTGCCACAACAAACCTTTTCCTCCCAACACCATCTCCTAGAATTAAATCCCTTCCATTTGAGTGCCTGTGCTCACATGATCCTGAAGCAACTCTGAAGCATAGGTGCCTTAAACGTCTTTTGCCTTTGGGGACCCAAAGGTGGCAGCAAATATGACAGAGAACCAACAACAGTAGGTGAATCACATACTCTTTTTTTCCTCTGTTATAAGGATTGGTTTTATTTTGTTTTGTTTTAGGTGTAAGGGAAGGAGGAATCTTGAAAACTAAAGATTCACAGTTACTTCCCCCTTCCTTCTATACTATGGTTAATAAAATGCCTTGGAAAGATTGTCCTAACTCTGAAGATAATACTGCTTTTATGATCCAGAGACTAATCAGTCTAGTGGTAACAAACAGCTATGGTTTATCTGCACATTCAATTTCTTTTTACTTCTTTTTTTTCTTTTATTTTCTTTGTTTGTTGACTAGACCAAATGGAAAATGCATTATAAAATAAAAGGGGAGGCAGGCTTCTTCCTGGACTATTTATCTACCTCTTCCTTCACATCAGATTGTTTGTTCATTTATATTTGTATTTATTATTCATCAAAGTACTTTGATATTTAAAGCATTATTTCAAGATTTGGAATACAAATAGTTATGCCAGCAAGAGGAACTTCAGACCTTTTAAAAATAAAACAAATACATTTACTGGCTTCAATAAGAATTACTTTCTAGTTTGTGGATCTTTTGTTAATATACATGAAATACCTATGTACATAGATACACATATATTATATATGCATGTATACATATGCACAGTAATACATTTACACACAGATGTCCAAGTAAAAGGAATATTTTTTAAACAATCCTTACTGAACAGATATTAAAAATGTATTTGAATTACATGGCTTATTTCTTTATTATTTGAAAAGGATTGATGAATACATAGAGCTTTAGCTATTACAATAAATGAAATTCTCACATTTTCTAACTCCATCACTTGATCATATAAATATCAAATCTCTGGGCTTTTTTCAGATGCACAGACTTAATATAGAATTCACATTGATTTAATCAAAAAACTTGGTAATAATAAAAGCATTGTAAAAATTAAAATTAAATTTTCTTCTTGATAATTTTGGGGTAAAATCAAAACATAAAGATATCAGATAACGGACAATATGCTTTCTTAGTGACTATGCAACCAAAAATTAAATAAATAGAATTATTGTCATTTCATTATCCAATTATTTTTTGATAGATAAGAAGATCAATGTAATTTGATAGGTGCTATTACTAAGATAATTACAGGCACATTCTCTTTTGGGGGTATCCATTGGCATGCTCAATTTAAGTGGGAATCCATTCTAATTGATTCTTTTGAATTCCAGAGGAGCAGAAGAGCTAAGAAGTCTTTCAGTTGGTGCAAACTTTCATAGAAGACTCCTTAGGAATTCAGACTGAAGAGATATTTCACTCATGACTTCAGAATATCTGTCAGATGGTCCAGCTTTAGTCACTACCAAACTGAGTTAATTTTAAAATGCCCAAGTTGAAAAGAAAAGAAAAAAAAGCTAAAAAGAAAAGAAAAAAAAGACAACCTCTATCTAATCCTCAATCTAAATGGGGTGGGGCAAAACTGTGACACTAATATTTTATATCCTCTCCCTCCCTGGAAATATGTAAACAGTCAAAGTTATATTCTTAATAATACAAATGCAAGAGCCCTAGTCCTTTAGCTAGATCTGCAATGTGGAAATAAAATCCAAAAACATAGATTGCCCACAATATTTAGTGATTACTTAAAACCCATTCTGATTTTCTTGCCTTAGAACTGACTTAACTATAGCCTGTTATTTATCTTAGTCTAAAATTTTGCTGAGTCTCAGTTACAAATCCTTTGTGACATGCTGAAATCTGTAGAATGTCATTCATTCAAGAAAGAAAAGGGATAGATTTGTTTTCCACTTCAAACTAAAAAAAGTGGTATACCTATGTTATAGAAATGCTCATTGGTAAAATAAGGCTCAATTTTAAAATGATAATATAAATAAATGAATAAAGCAACTTCCCCTCAGTGATTTCTATTCAATTCTTGCATTCCTTCCCCAAACATTAGAATTTCTATTCTGGGATTACAGGTCATTGTTGAAGATTGTGGATAGAAGGATTTTTTTTTAAGTTGTTGAGCTCTGCTACCTTTGAAGGAAAACTTTGTGCTAGAATTGTTGACACAACCTTCACTAAAGGAGTGAGAGTGGCATTGCTGGAGAGCATAGCCATCCCAATAAAGTCCAGTCAGGCTAGACTAGCACCAAATGCTTTGAACAAACTAATAACCAAAGAAAAACCGGGAGGCTGTCAATTCCACACCACCCCCAACCCCACCAGCATTTGACAGGCGGCCGGAGATGTGTCTTGCATGTTTTTTTTTTTGTTTGTGTGCGGTGGCTAAAGAACTGTGCTGTGGTCTTCATTAGAGGCTGTCGGGGCATTGGGGCTGGCTCATCACTGGCCATGTTTTATAGAAAACAAAACAAAACATGATTTGCGCCTTTCCAGATACGTGGATGGTAGACAGCTAGCTCCGCAGAAGCAACTTCTCTAATCCTTTCTCTAGCAGTTAGAGCTACTAGAAAGGCTTAATAATATCCCAGAGGCAAAGATGAAACGGTATTTCCACAGCTACTGTTTGCTGTAGAGAGCTTTTGAAGTCAAGCTTAAGATGTCTTTATTTCTCTACCAGAAAGATTTTTTTTTTCTGTTGCCCTCCTTTGCTCGGGTGTTGTCATGATGACGGCTTTCTGCTTGAAAAATATTCCAAGCAGCTGCAGCGCTCCCATAAAGCATTAGGGAATGAGAGCAGCTTTTCATCAGGGGCTGTTGGAATCTGTAACTACAGTTTGTCACTGCCGAAACCCGCAGCTACGCTAGCAGGGATCTCAATTTAAGACTGCACTTTCTTTCTTATCAAGTTCAGGGGCAGCCAAGGCTGTTACTCTTAGCAGCCTATTTGGGACTGCCTAGCCTTTTAATTTTGGTGGTTAATTACTGCAAAGTAGCGTTCTTAGTTGAACCTTTGGGTTTTTGGTGCTTCATTTGTATGTGTGTTTATTATCCTTCCCCCCACGGAAAAGGAAAGAAGGAAGAAAGGAAGGAAGAAAAGAAGGAAGGATGGAAGGAGAAGAGAGAGAGAAGAAAAAAGAAAGAAAAGAAAGAGAGAAGGAGGGAGGGAGGAAGGAAGAAAGGAAGAGGAAAAAAAACCATCAAAGTCAAATTAGCTAGAGTTCTGTGTATTGTGTTAAAAATCATAACAAACTTACAAATGAGGCATGGAGAATGCAGTATTATTATACATGAGGCTCTAGAAAGACATCACTTCAGACAAGTTCAAAACATGAAATCACAGAGGGAAGTTTTAAGTAAGCTTGGGGCTAAAACAAACTTTTTATTATTTATTTAATTGCGCTGAGGAACTGTCAAAAACAGTGAGATCACACAAGGATTTGAGGAGGAAAGCTGACAACAAGTGCTAAGAAAAGAAGGTCAACAGAGCTTAACACTTTCTTCAGAAGGCTGAAAAAATTACAAAAATGTTCAATTCTGACCAAAATGCAATTCTGATAATTATGATTATGATGGCGATGATGATGACAATATCAATAAGCTTAAATATTTTATTGTGAAAACCTGGTTCTTCATTGTAAAAGCAGAAAATCCAGTTTTATGCAATATCAAATGAGTTTCGTTAGGGAAAGTGTTTAATACATACATATATGTATGTGTATTGGTTTCACAATTTCAAAAAGCTGAATGTAATGATTTTTTGTAATTGGGATTGGATATTAACTATAAAAATCATAGAAATGACAGATGGGTAGAAATCCCAATATTTTAGTTAAAGTTTCTTTCTAGAGAAATGCTGATAGGAAAGAGGATACTGGAAATTACACACATATACACACATATGTACACACATACATGTATATGTATGCCAGTACATACATATACATGCATATATATGCATGTTTTTATCTATCACAACTATATGTGAATATATCAAATAGCTAGAGGAAGGAAGGAAGGAAGGAAGGGTGTGAGGAAAAGAGGGAGGGAGGGAGAGAGGAACAATTATCAATCTAAACACTGCTTAAAAATTATCAAAAATTATTGAAAAACATATCAGTATAATACAGTTTCTCCAATCAGGTGAAAGCTATTATGTTGAAAATTATTTCTATGTGTGTATATACAGACAAACCAAATAAGAAATATATTATATTATATGACTTATCTCATACTTAAGTAAACTTTGGGACCTGCTACATATCACATACTTATCAAACTGAGGAGTGATTATACAGACAAGAATATTGTGTTACTATTAAATGGGTTCATACTATGTTGGGGTGTTGTATTCAGAATAGTTCAATGTCAGATTAGGGGAACATGACTAATGGAGTTAAGCCAGGACTGAGTACAATTTAATAATTCCATCCATCACTTGAGAACATGCTCATTTAGTTTGTGAATGACACCAGATTGGGAGGGGTAGTTAGCAATTTGGAGGACAAAATTAAAATGCAATGTGACCTTGGGAATTGCCAACTTGGAGAAATGGTTGGAAATTAATATTTCAACAATATAAAAAAAAACTAGTACATATGTATACAGCTGTAGATATATAATAACATAAACAATTATGTAATAACTCTACAAATTCAGCTGAAAATGTAGAGGTCACAAGGAGAATATTAATTTAAAAGTTTAGTTTGCTATTATTATAGTTTTTAAAATAAGGAAAGAAATACTTTGAAATACATGTTGAGACAGTGGAGAGAGCTTTGGACCTGGAGGTAGGAAGACTTGGTTTTAAATTCCAGACACTTATTAGCTATATTTTCTGAGGCAAATGTCTTAACCTCTAAAAGACTATTTTCTCATATGTAAAATAAGGATAATAATACTTGCACCCTGCCCCCACCAAACTGAGGGAAATACTTTGCAATCTATAAAGAGCTCTATAAATATAAATATAAATTGTCAT
Source organism: Trichosurus vulpecula (assembly GCF_011100635.1). Taxonomy (NCBI): domain Eukaryota; kingdom Metazoa; phylum Chordata; class Mammalia; order Diprotodontia; family Phalangeridae; genus Trichosurus; species Trichosurus vulpecula. The sequence goes on from NC_050579.1 coordinate 180,193,676, forward strand.
GGTATACAAAACAAAACAAAAACAACTATGCTTAACATTTTTTGTCAACAGAGAGGCAGTGTGAAATTCTCATTAGAAGCTGGCCTTATGATCAGGAAGGCCTGGGTTCGAGTCCTGCATTTCATGTGTGCTAGCATTAGCTCCTATGGGAAGTTACTTAGTCTTAACTTAAATGCCACAGATAACTCTCTGAGACAAATTACCAAGCAATACAGATTGCCCTGGCTGAAAAGAGTCACATTGGAAGCACTCTATGCTAATGAAACCATACCTCTACTCAGAAACTTACCCTGTAACTTCCACCCCCTACTCTTATTCTGTCCTTACTCTGTGCTTACTCTCTGTTTGGGGAGAGGGGACATACAGATAAACCAAATACGATTTTTTTATTAAGCCCCATGTTACTAAAGGGAAATTATGATATAATACCAAGTGAATGATTATCAAGAGTCAAGAAATAGATGAAAGGAGAACAAGGAGGGTATATCCTGGAAGGTTCACTAGAAAGTATGGTTTGAATTTTTTTTTTAGTACTAGTGATATTCATTGATTGGCAAAAGGATAACTATATTAGATATAGATAGAGTAGTATTATATACCTATTATATACTCATCGCTGTCCTTATTGCTGGAGATAAAGACAAAAAGGTTACAGTCTCTGCACTTTGGGGAACTTGAGCTTACATTTTTATGCTCTTGAGGATCAAATGAGATAATGCACATAAAGCACTTTACAAATCTAAACTGATAGATCAATGTCATTTATTAGGATGTGCTGAAGAACTCCCTGAGATTTTACTTCCAGGGTTGGGTTGTTTGCTTTTTGTCTCGTTCTGGCTGTGTGTGCTTTGGTTAGCCTTTACTGCTGCATAGTTGCTGTAAAGGACACCTCTTGTTTTTGCAATAATGTACCTGAAGTACAAAAGATCTGCATGTGTTGCTGTTTATACCATTACTATTTCTTAATAAGAATAACCTTATATTTTACAGTGTTTTATTGTTTTCAAGGTATTTTCACGAACATTTTATCATGATTCTGATTCTTGTTTAGAAGAAGCAATTATTTTTGCCTCTTTCAGCTAAACTGCTCATTACCTGTTATGAAGGCATACATAGACTTATAACACCCATCCAGCTTCCTGTAAAAACAAACAAAAAACAAACCAGATATAGGTCCCATTTCAACCCTCTCTTCCCACCTTGACCTCCCACCCACATCCATTTGAAAATTTTAATTAAATGAGAGAAAAGGAGAGATGAAAGATCTCAGAAAAATTATAGACATAGGCATAATGATATGGAAAGGTGAACTTTCCTGACTGAAGAATTACTGTAATATCGTAGCCCTCAAAGGGAATTTTGAGATACTCCTATAAAGTGTCCTAAGAAAAATCAGAGAATGATTATTTTTATATTACAGATACCAATAAATAATTTAAATTGTGATGAATCTCACAACTGCTATGGAGACATTTGCATTAGGGTATTTTGCTTTCTGAATTTTTTTTGTTCATCTTATTTTATTAATACATTTTTGCACTAAAATCAAAACCAATCCTGAATATATCTAATCCACCTCCTACTCAGCCTGAAACAAAGCCTTTTTTAAGACCAAAAAAGGAGTCTGGCAAATCTAACCAACACATTGTATGGTTTGAATATTTATAGAATAACCTTGATGTCAGGCTTCAATTATGCAACTGTTACCCTTACAGGTGATGTTGTATTCTAATGCCACAAAATCATTTCTCCCATCAGAGCAAATGACCTTGACCACATAGCTAAACTTCTCAGCCCCTCAGTTTCTTCATCTTTAATATGGGGATATAATGATCCATTAACCTCTGGGAGGAAAAGTTAATAAAATCATTTCAATGCTTTGCAAATGTGAAAGTGCTATATAAGTGTAAAAAAAAGAGAAGTCATCACAAGACACTGAAAATATCCAGACCCATGTGCACAATAACTTAGACTGCATAAAATACAGCCCCAGTTTGAATTCCAGTTAATTAGGTCAAGATAATTTGGCAGCCTTTCTAATATCACTCCTTGAGCACTGAGGCACTGTGGTGATAGGCATCTCAAAAGTGCCTAGAGATAGGCAGAAGCTGAACACAGCTGACTCAAGTGGTTTCCTGTTATTGGTCATGCCCTACCAGCCGGCAGATCTGTGGTCATTTCTCATTCATTCCCTGATGCCAGGTGTCATATGAATGTCCTCTCAGCAGAGCTCGAAGCCCAAACGCTGACTCTTAAAACGCATTGCATGAATCTGGCCCGAGCCATAATAAATCCATTGTTACGATAGAGTTGTTGCCGCTGCAGTTGAAAGTAACCACAAGATTCAGAGCATTTTCTTTCTTTGTTTCTTTTTCCCCCTTTTTGAAGAGCTGATTTTATTCATGTTTATTTTTTGGTGTTATCTCTCAAACACTTGAAAGCCTCTCTTGTTTTCTTTATTACTCTCTGTTTTTGCAGCTGAACCTATAGGAGCATATGCAGTCATTTGGCAAATATTCTTGTTATTGTATTTTTTAAACCAGGTATGATCTAGAGGATTGGGGTGGGGGTAGAATACAACCCATTGCTAAGTTATTTGTAGTAAAAATAAGAGCTGAACATAGTAAGAGAAGTGATAATAAAACTAAACTCACTATAATCACCGTAGGGAAACAGTAAATAACAGAAAGGTACCCTAAAATATAAGTTGGTTATGCTGGTGCATTTTTAAAAAGACATATTCATAAATTGGCCCATGGTTGCTCTTCAAAAGGATGAGGAAAAATGCGATCATCAATGAATGGGTTCAAATAATAAATAATTTGGATTTGATTATCTGAGAAAACTAAAGAAAGGCACAAGATGAAATAGACAAGATCTGTTCAGCATCAAGTATAAAATTCTCGAGTTACAGATTTCCTATCCTTTGCCCAGGTTCTATTTGAAGATTGACCAGTTATTTTTGGTGAAAATTTAATTATTAAGTGTAAGCTTAAAATTCAGGACTCCCAGTCAAAACTGTCCAAATGGATTTTATTAGTTTTTTTTTTAACTGAGAAATAAGCAGCTCTTCAGAAATTAGGAATCTTTCCTTTCATGCACTAGTATCTTCCATACTTTTGTCTCTGTAATCCCATATTTTACTAACACTAATTCAGCCCTTATCATCTTATATCTAGACTACTGAATAAATTCTATATCTTTAATAGATTCAAGTTTATTGCCACTTCAGGTGGTGGCAGTATACCAATTCCATTCAATAGACTCATTCCTTTCCACAATGATTAGTGTGATCCAATAATACAGCACACATTTATTAAGGATCTGCTATGCACAAAGCATTGTGCTAGGTGCTGGAGATACTACAGTGAAATCAGACAAATTTCCTTCCCTCAAAAATAAATAAAATGTGGACATAAATAGTTATGATGTAGTAAGTGGAAATGAGGGGTACAGATAAAAAGTGATGAGAAATTGAGGAGCAAGAGATTACTTTTGGGGTTGGGTTGGGTATAGAATTCTTCATGCAGCAGGTGGTGTCAGGATTGGGCTTGAAAAAAATGGTGAGAAGCCAGAGTCCATTTGAAACACTGCTGATGATATGGCAAAGAAAAGGGATGCCCAGATTGGAGCATCTGTGTGAGACAATTTTAGAAAGGTAAACCTGAGTGCATTGCAGAGATCCTTGAAAGTCAAGATAAGTAACTTGTATTTTATTTAGGGGATCATTGAAGTTTTTTTGAGCATAGCATCACTATAAACCAGAAAAAAATAGATTAAGAAAATTGTGCAGTCAGTAAATGAGAAAGGCAAGACCAGTCACTCAACCATTATACTATTTCAAGTGAGAGATAAGAAGTGATGAAACCTGAACTCAGGTAGTGGAAATAAATGTGGAAGGGGGTGGGGGACAAGTGTGAGATCTATTAAAGATGTAGAATTCTTTTGAATTCAACAAACATTTTATTAAATACTACTGTAGGCAGAACAATAAAGAGGACCTAGTAAATGATTAGATACTGCACATGGGACTGGAGAGAAACAATTTGTAGATAACTGACATTTTAAGATAGAGTTGTAGAAAGAATGCCAGTAGGTGTCATCAATAGAAATAAATAGATTAGGAAATGATGATTTTTGTTTTTGTTTGTTTATTGGTTGTTGTTATTGTCGTTTTTGTGAAACATGATGAGTTCAGTTTGTGACACCTAGAGTTTGAAGTACCTGCAGAATATTCAGGTGAAACAGCCCCATCAATATATGGGACTGGAGCTTCAGGAAAATGTAGTGGTTGAGGATCAATCTGTCACTAAACATTAATTTGGTGCCCACTACGTGCCAGGCACTGTGTTAAATGCTGGAAATAGAAAGATAAAAGACAATCCCTGCTCTCGAGTCTGATGAAATCAAAAACATGCAAATAAGTATTCCCAAATATGATATAGACATGACCTGTCTTCAAACCATCTTGGCTGCTTGATTTTTTTCTAAAGTACTATTTTGACCCCATGTTCAACTCCCTCAACATTTGCCTGTAGCATGGACCTCCTCTAGTCTGGAGTCCCTTCACATCTTTGTTTTCTTTTGACATAATTCTTCCTCTTTCTTCATATGACAATCAAGGACTGGATTGTTAGAACCCATGTATGATGTATTCTTGACACCGATGGACAAAAGTGCTGATTTTGCTTACTAAACAAAATCCATAAATCCCTTACCTATTATTCAAGACACTGCAGAAGCTATTCCCAATTATCTCTCTGGTTTAATTTAACATTGATCCTTGATATAAATACTGTTTTAGCCAATACACTATATTTGCAGTTCTGTAAATATTCCTTGTCCTTTCCTACCTTTGCTCATGCTATTCTTTCTATTTGGTATTCCTTCCTCCATATGTTTATCTATTCTATCCATATTTGAATGTTAATCTGGACAACTTTTTATCCTCCCATTACTTCTATAATCATCCGAGCTAGGAAATACCTGTCCTTTGTTCTCATACAGTACTTACTTTCTACTATTCACATGTATTATACAGCTTTTTAATTGTAGACATCACTGCATATTCTTCATTTTCTTTACTAGATTATAAGCTTGTTGGAGAAAGGAACTCGATTTTGCATAACTTTTTATCTCATGTAAAACCTAATTCCATTTCTTTCATGTAGTAGGTATTCAAAGCAACTTGTATCCAACTTTATTGGCTGAGTAATTATGGGCACACCATTTCGTTTCTCTGAACCTGATTTTCTTTATCCATAAAAATGGAGATAACAGTATCAATACTATCTCCTTCACAGAATTATTATGAAGAAAGATTTTTCATGGCTTAGATTGCCATAGATACAGAATAATTGACGAATGTAGTTTAACATATGTTTCTGGTGTTATATGTTGTAATAATATTATTATGCTATTATAATAACATGTGTTATCAGAATTCTTGGCATTGCCTTTGCTGAGCCTCTCTCTCTATTCCAATCTTAGAATGCATTATCTCCTATCATTGTGCCTATTTGGACACCTAGTTTTCTGAAAAGCTGAGCTCAGACACTGGCTCTTAAATGAGGTCTTTTCTGGTCTACTAGTTCCTCATTCATAAAAAGAGTGTGTATTTATTTTGTATGTCCATGTTTCATGTGTATTTTGTCTGCCCTTCAAGAATATTATAATACAATCTCACTACACTCTTCACCTGCTGCTTTTCCTGGTTTCAACTCCATGAAACAAGATGCCCCTCCAATGATAAACTCATCACTTCTAAGCTCAGCACCAGGCCACTAACTCGTGTCATCTCTCTCAGACTTTTCTTCTCTCCAGAGGGCTGGAGGTCAGAGTACTTACCTCTTCCCAATGCCTTCCTTTATAGAGGGCAAAAACTGGATTCTCAGATCACTCCACCCTACATCTGCTCCTCTGCCTGGTTTCTACTCCATGGGACAATGTGCAGGGTATCTCCTGCTGTTTCCCCATACCTTCTTTCCTGTCTTTTTTGTGTGTTGTCTCCCCCTTGAGACTGAAAGCCCCTTCAGAGCAGGGACTGTCTTTCTTTTTATTAATTGAATCCCCAGTGCTTAGCACAGTGCCTGGAACATAGTAGGTACTTAATAAATATTCATTGTTTATTGTATTGAATTGCATCATTGATTGCATCATTCATTTTTGCTTTTGTAACTTCAAGTGTAGTAAGGTGCCTGACATGTTGCCAGTGCTTAACAAATCCCTGTTGAATTATCTGAATTAATCATCAGCCCAATGAATACAATAACCTGATAATATGACATAATTTGTGATGATGTTTTTATATTTTGACAATTTGTTGTATTTTCATTTCTTTTCACTATAGTTACCCTAAAAGACAACATTCAAAACTTTGATGAACTTTCTTAATATTATCTGTAGCATTATATAACACTTTAAAGTTAGCAAAGCACTTTGCAAATATCATCTTCCTTTATCCTCAAAACAACCCTGACAGGCAGTTGCCAGTATTGTTTCCATTTTACAGATGAGGGGATTGAGACAGATAGAGGTCAAGTTAATTGCCCAGGGCAACACTGCTAATGCTCTATTTGGGATTCACACCCAGGTTTTCCTGTATCTGTATCCATAATTCTATTACTGTGCCAACTAGCTGTCAAATTTAAGGACTATTCTCCAGGACCATGCTTTCTCTAGCCCTAAAATTTGCCATTTAAAATTCAATATCAGATGCAGAAGAAAAAAATACTATTTGAAGCATGGACTCTTCCTTTGCCCCTGTATAAATTGCTTGTCTATATTACTCCCTAGAAGGATAAACATGGATATTTTGAACTTGAAATCAATCCCTCCTCTAACGCAATCCCTCCCTCTGCCAAGGGCTCTTTTTTTGGCATTCAGATGAAATCTGTAGACCTTTTTTCAGAATAATGTTTTTAAGTGTATAAAATAAAATGAATAGGATTACAAAAGAAACTATATATGTTGAGACATAGATCAGGATGCTAAAAAATAAAAAAAAAGAAACAAAAGACAGGTTCACAGATGCCAGATTAAGAATCCCTGCTTTAAAGTCTTTTTTTTAAATGATTCTGGTCTAGTTTGGACATTTTCCCAAGATAGTATCGATGTTCTGATTTTTTGTGTCTATGATTTCCCATTATCTCACTTTCTGTTTGTGTAAGGCACATGTGACTGCATCTACCTTTGTATTTATATGCATGTACATAAATGGGAACTCACGTACATATCTATATTTGTCCTACATTATAATTTTTCAAGAGAGCTTTGTTCACATGACTTAAGTATCAACTCCCTTATTCTATTTATTCTAGTGCAAGCCGTTTCTCTAGAATCATGCAGCACTTCCCCTGTCTTTCATTTTCACAGTTGGTGGTTTTCAACTACTCCTGGCCCTAGACTTGAAAAATGAAAAATACTTCTTTGCAACTTCAGAAACATAGGGTCCCATGGGAGGGCCATGTGGAAGGGGCTTAAATAAATAGTTTTGACTGAATCAATAGGAGGATACCCTTTATATATGCCAAGGAGGATACACCAGTGTTCAGAAGGATATTGATGATTTGAAGAGGAAAGTGGCCTTGACATTAAGACCACTATTCTGCTACTATGTAGCAGAATCAGAGGGTACATTATGGGTTTTGTGTCCAGGCCTGGCTTTGCCAAAAAATATGAATCATTAACCTTCATGGCAACTCACTATAAATGAAATCACCACAAAGAATTTCCATAAAAGAAAAGGAAAGATCATTTTCTCTTCTGTCTGTTCCCTACCACATTAATCAATTACCTATCCCTGTTTTTCATCTGATAACAGTATCAGGGTATGAAATTAGTAGCAGAAAGGTAAGCAGAAGTACAAATTTAGAAGAAGTGATATGACAACCTCGTTTGGTCTTGAGTGTGCTTAATCAGTAACAAGATATTTTGGTTTATGGAATGTAATGTCTCCACTGAATTACCCTGGAAGCCACCAAATGTTGTAACCCATATGGCATAACTCAGTGATGTCCAACTCAAATAGAAACAGTTTTTTACAGATCAAATATTGGAAAATCAAAAATTGACATTATCTATATTTTATTATATTTTCATTTATTTTCTTAAATGTCTTCCAATTTATATTTTATTCTAGTTCTATTGGGCTGTTCTTGGGAGATCTGGGGCTGCATGCAGCTGGCCTGTGGTGTATGATATTGACCTTTATAGTTGATAGAGCACTTGATTTAGAATCAAGAACATTTGTGTTTAAGTCCCACCTCAGATATTTATTCCTAGGTGAGTTAGTGAAACTTTATCTGCCTCATTTTTCTCATCTATAAGATAAGGGGCTTCTAAGGCCCATTTTAGCTCTAAATCTATGATCTTCAAATGGGGTCATGGAGAGTCAGACATGCCACCACCACCACTACCACCCTCCCCACCACCACCACCACAACAACATCTTGTGATTTCTATGCCCTTGCAGATTGAGGCAATAGTAGCTATTGGTGGCCCTGACTACTCAATTTCATCTGTTTTCTTCCTGTTCCCCCTAGCTCTTTCTAGGTATAAGGTTTGAGAGATACAATCAGACTTAAGCCTGATTATTTATTTCAAATTGCACATTTGTTTTTGTTTATTTTCCTTGGTCTCTTAGAGGGAGTGTTGAAACAGAGCTTCAGTGGACTGATCTCTTAGAAATATAACAGAGGCCTCACATGAATTCTATTTACCTTTTTAATTTTTTTTCCTTTGTGAAACTTTTCAGTCCTGCAATTATAATGGGAGAATATCTTGGGGCTTTAAACGACATCAAGAAATCATCTCCTCTGCTGGATTGTAAGCAGCTTAAGGGTAGAGTATATCTTAATCATCTTTGTATTCCCCACAGTGCCTTGTATAATGCTTGTACTCAGCAGGCACTCAATAAATATTTAATGAATAAACAAATGGATGGATGAATGATCAATTGAAGCCTATAGTTTACCCTGTCAAATACCTCATAAGTGATGAAAGGAGGACTAAAATCCAGAGACTGTGATAGCCAGGGGATGAGAGAGGATAATTAAGATAGCTCTTCAATAGTTCGCATTTCCCCCAGACAGAATAGCTATTAATTCTAAAATTAGAGGATCATAGATTTAGAGCAGAAGGGTCCTCATTTTGCAGATGAGGCCACAGAAGCCCAGAAGAGATTAAGTGACTTGTGTGGGGTCACACAGCTAGTAAATATGTGAAGTAGGAACTGAACCCAAGTCCTTCTGATGCCATGCCCATCTATCCATCAACTTACACCACATTGCCTCTTCTAATGAAAGTTTGCCTATGAGCACCGCTAATTTTTAAAATCTGTCAAAGTTTGGGAAATTAAAAAGCAACCCAGACATAAATTATTTTATTATTGTCTTGTTTTTTAGTACACTAAATTGGTTTCTTGTTGAATAGTGATAGCTGTAAGGCAATTCATTAAGGGTAGGGAATGGAAAACATTTGCCTGATCAAGAAATTAACTATAAGTTATGATGTATTATATTAGGTAAGCTCTTTGGTGCTAATTCTTTTTGGTATCCTCAGTGCCTAACCAAATATTTGTCAAATAGTAGGTACTTAACAAACACCTGCCAATTGATGGATCAGTTGATTGATGATATATATGTTCTTTCCCCAGATAGAATGTGTTACCAGAGAAGATGGATTGTTTCTGTTTTGACTCTGTCTCCCTGTATCTGTATCTGTCTATCATAGTAGAGAGTAGGTATGTGATACATGTTGACTGATGGATAGATGGCAACCAAAAAAAATAACAAATGAAAACAAAACAAGTGCAACACAATTAGATGCATGGTGTCTAGAGTGGATAGTTCCGCCTGTATTCCTCACTGGTGCAACTACAACTAAGTTAGTTCTATTCCGTATCAGACACTACCTTTTCAAAAAATGTAAAAAAAGAAGCTTATCCCAGAAGATGAAAATTAATAATATTAGTAATAATAATAGCCTCTACATATGTGCTTTAGTGTTTGCAAAGTGTTTTAGATATATGATCTCTGTTGAGTCTCATAACAATCCTGTTAGGTACTATTATTACCCCAGTGATAAAGAGGAAGAAACTGACTAGAGGAGCAGTTAGGTGACTTAACTAGGATCATGTAGCCAGTAAGAATTTCTAAGGTAGGATTTGAGCTTATGTATTCCAAACTTTAAGTGTAGTATTCTGTACACTGTTCCACCAGTCTTTAAAAAAGCACAGGATAGTTTGAGATAGAAGGTGTGAGAGCTCCACAGTTTATTACAAAAAAGAAGAGGTTGAAGTAACAAGATATTTGGACTACTGATGAGAAAATAGCGATCTTCAATGTTTGGAAATAATAGTATGTGATAATCATTAGGGGAGGATATAGGCTGAATTCTTAGTGCAGGTTTAAGCTCCTCAAGTTTAAGACTTTGGGGATACCCTATAGTAAGAGACAGATTTTGGTTTGATATTTGGACAGACTTGCTTAGAACTATCTAAAAAGGGAATATTGCAATGTTAACTCCTTCCATCATTGAAAGAATTCAAGAAATTCAAGTATGTCAGGTACTGGTACTGATAACAAGTGGATTGGGTAAGAAGTTTGAATAGAAGCCATCTATCGTCCATTTATATGCTGATTCTATGAAACATAAAAAAAAAAGCAATTGACAATGCAATACACAGGCATACAGAAGAATGTCCTGTCTTTTGTTTACCCTATATGAGCTGGGGCGGGGTGGGGAGAAGAGTGTTAAGAGTGAGTCGGTGGAAGGAAAAGATGTCCATTTCAGATACACAACATTATTTGTTGGACTTACAAAGACATCTAGATTCTTTTAGTCCAGAAAATTAGCACAAGAATTCCCAATGAGCACATTTCCTCCACTAGTACAGGTCAGCAGTTTCTTTTCTACTTAGACTCTCATGGAGTTCTCTGGAGGGTACTAAAGAGTTAAGTCACTTGCCCCAGATCACAGTGAAAATGTCAGAGGCAGGACTTGAATATAAGTCTTCCCTGCTCTGTCTATCCACCACACAACACAAAAGTACAATATATGTTTATCACTGAGAATTCATTTAAGTGTTGGCTGCTACGTCACTTCTTTTAGTAGATGACACAACAACTTCAGTAAAGTGTGGTGTTTCTTGCTTCTGTATGAGTGTGTTTTCAACTTAGACTCAAAAAAAAAACCTACAGGGTGATTTCCAATAATTTCATTCTCCTTGTTCCCACTTAAAAATTCTCACTGATTGAGATGTTACATATCATTTTGAGTGGTGTTAACTTAATTATTTCTTATCTGTTGAGGATTTAAACATGCTGGTGTAGCTGGCATTAATTATTAAATAAAGGAGAAAATGATCTGTTGAGCTGAGATGTACTGTAGATGAAGTCATGTTTTAATCTTGCCCTGAACTTCATCTCCCTTTTTTCTCTCTAGACTTCAAAAAGGTGCATAGTACCTGCAAATTAATTTTAGATAATATAGGAGAAATTTTAAGTAGAGGATCTGCAAAATTAATAGCCTGCTTTATTAATGATGGGTTTGCTTATCAGTACCTTTAATTTTTTGAAATGCTTCCTTCTTAAGCATGGCAGGAAATATTGAAATGTCAGACCCCCGTGGGAGGCACCAAAATATTCATGAGTGGCTCAGAGAGGCTCATCAATGTACAAAGGAATAGAAAAGAAGGTGGCTAGATATAGTTAGGAAAAATTGAATTTTCACTTCATGAACTACTCCCCCACCCTAAAATGAAGAATAGTTCTTTGCAGCTAAACTTAAAAAATGTATGTTCATAAACTGCCATCAAGTCTTATCTCATCCACATACTTATTAAAATTGTTGGATGTGTGGCCGATGGTGGCAATTCAAATACTATTTAAATCATCACATCGTTTTTGGAGACCAATCCTGCATACCCAACATTATAGGGAAAAGAGCCAAACCCTCAGATAAAGAAACATTACTTCTTTGTCCTCTGATCATAAATGACCTTGGAAATTTCTTGTCCTTCCCTCTTCTTTTCAATCCTAAATCCTGCTGTGATAACCACTTTAATTCCTGCTGCTTTGTACATGCCATCATCTCCTCCCACAATACTCTCAGTGGTTCCACACAATACCTTACATCATCCCAGTTCCTTACTCTTCACTTAAATGTCCTCATTAATCCTTACTAACTTTTCTTTCTTTTTTTCTTCACTCATTTCCTTTCCTATTCCTTCCTTTCAGTTAAGTGAATTTCACAGAATCTCAGAGGTGAAAGGGTCTTTAGAATCCATTTAGTTCAATGCCTACCTAGAAAATAACCTCCTCTCAATTGTATACACATTGTTATTTAGCTTGTAATCAGACTTCCACTGGGGGGGGGGGAGGGACCATCATCTCCAGAGATAGTCCATTGTACATTTGGATTATTAAAATTCATTTTTAAATGTCCTTTTACACATAATTTACTTCCTTCTGCATTTTCTGCTCTTTGCTGCTACTTCTTCCCCTCTGGGGTCAAGAAAATCTATTCTCCCTTATATGTGAGCGCTCTATAAAATGCACAAGTGTCACAATTGCTGTCCACATAGGGCCCACAAAACTGCTGAGTTTGTTGATGTGGGAAACAATAGAAGGAATTTTGTTTCCACAGGATTAAAAGTACTCCTCCTAGATTTGAGTAATAGCAGAATGTAAGTCAGAGATGACTGGTTCTAATCGGAGCTGTGATCTAGCACAATCAGGGTTCTGATCAGGTAAAAGGTTAGAAACTTGCACATATACTTAATGAGCTATTTGGAGGAGTTCAGGTAATGTGGGCAGTTCAAGAGGTTGCATCTGGCCAATGGAGAACAAGGTGGAAGAATCAAAGTGGGATCAGCATAAAAGGCTGGCATTTTGTCTGAACAAGCTGTACTCTGCATGTGGGAGGTACCCATTCCCTAGGAATGTAGAATTATTGGCTGAGTCCCTGTACTCCATTAAGGGGGCTACCCATTTATTCAGAAAGAATACATGTAAAATATAATGAAAACCTTCCAGGTTTTCCAACAAGTATTGTTTATTCCTAGACCAAGTGTGTTACTCACAATGAGAATTAGATTACAATGTCATTGGGAAATGCTTAATGAAATAAATAAAAGTAATGTTATTTTATGGATTTCCAAGTCATCTAAGATTCAATGGATAATGATTCTGGAGTCAGAAAGCTCTGAGTTCAAATCCAGACTCAGACACTTGCTTGTTTTGTTGTGACCCTGAAAAAGTCACTTCACCTCTGTTTACCTCATTTTCCCATCTGTAAAATACAGCACTTAGTCCCCAGTTTGTTGTAAGGAACAAATGAGATAATTGTAAGGTATTCAGCATAGTACCTGGCACACAGTAAGCATGATATAAATGTTAGCTATTAGTATTAGTATGATTTGATTTTGACAGTACTGCTTTAAAGTACTCAAAGATAGCTATCATGGCCTTCCTATGTATTTTCTTTTTCAGATTAAAGATTCCCAGGGACTTTAACTGATACTCCTATGGCATGAACTCAAGGACCTTCACCATGCTAATTGCCTTCCTCTGGATACTGTCCAAGGGCACCTAGGTTATGAAGTTGTTAGAGTGCCATGCTGGAGTTAGGAAGACTCATCTTTGTGAGTTCAAATCTGGCTTTAGATAGACACTTCTTAGGTGTGTGACCTTAGGCAAGTCATTTAACCTTGTTTGCCTCAGTTTTCACATCTATAAAATGGGCTTGAGAAGAAATTGGCAAAACACTCCAGTATCTTTGCCAAGAAAACCCCAAATAGGGTCATGAATCAGACAAGACTGAAAAATGACTGGACAATTACTGGATACTATCCAGTTTATCAAGGTCCTTTCTAAGTGTGGCACGCTAAACCGAATGCAGTATTCCAGATGTGGTCTGCTCAGAATGGACTACAGTGGCACAATCACCTCGTTCCATCTGATTACTGTGCCTCTCAGTGCAGACTAAGATTAAATTTTTCTTGGTTACCAGATTGCACTGTTGACTCACGTTGAGCTTCCATTGCACTAAAACTGTCAGGTCATTTTCTAAAGAATATCTATCTAGCAATACTTTCTGCATCCTGTACTTTTGATTATATAGATATTTTGCTCCATCTCTTGCTTTCTCTTCCTTATCTTCCATTTGAGAATAACTTAAATGTTTTCTCTTCTAATATTTCTTTACTGATTCAGAACTATATGGCCCTCCCCTAACAAAAAAAGGAAAATATCCTTTTATCCCTTCTTGAAAAACAAAACAAAATAAAAGTTGCCTTTAATGTTGCCATAAGTACATAGACAGCTGTACCCATGAAAAGGTTTTAAAGATTCTGTAAACTTGGATTTAGCAAAAACAAACAAAAAATACCATGTCTTTATTTTTACTTTATCACTGAAATTTAGAATTTCCTTCTATTATGTAAAAATGTTATTTGGAGAAAGGGTCCATAGGCTTTATCTGAGTGCCTAAAGGGTCCAGGACACAGAAAAAAATTTTGCAAACCGTACACTAGCATATAGATTTTTTTTAAATTAACTTTTCACCTTGATTCTGTCTCATATCCTTCATAACAAAGCCTAGATTTATTTTCATTTTTCTTCCTCTAGCACCTGTACAGAACCTGGAGCATAGTCATACCTCACATATATTTATTGAACTGGTATTTTCTATGCCTAAATTTTGTTGCCAGATTTAATAAATGATCATTGTTAACTACGTTAGACACTATGGGAGAAGGGATGGTCAAGAAGACCTTAATTCTAGTCCTGCTTATGCCACCTACTGGCTGTGTCTCTCTGTTCTAAGCCAGGGATGTCAAAGTTACATAGAAATTCTGGCCACTAATCTATACATAAGGATTTTCTGCTGGTTGAATAAGACTTAGTTTTAAAATGTAATATTATTTATGCTTTCACTTATTTTGTTAAATGCTTTTCAATTATATTTTAATCTTGTTCTGGTACTCTTGGAGTGTTGGGGGCCATATGAGGCCCTAATGCTACTTGCTATCCTCTTCTGCTCTAGGCAACTCTCTGTGAATATAAATTGCAGAAAAAGTCCCAACTTGTGATGGTAAGGGGATTTTCCTCAGCCAGGAAGCTCCCTCAAACAATGAAATCACAGGTCTAGTCCCTAATCCTAATTTGCTACTACTGATTTTGAGTATGAGCCACAAAGAAAAGAACCATCAATGTACAGAATACAGCAGCTTTCTTCTTTAAGGAGAAAAAAGAGGGCCAGCTAGGTGATGCAGTGAGTAGAGCATCAGCCCTGGAGTCAGGAGGACCTGAGTTCAAATCCAGGCTCAGACACTTGACACATGTACTAGCTGTGTGACCTTGGGCAAGTCACTTAACCACAATTGCCCTGCCAAAAAAAAGAAGGAAAAAAAGAGCTGAAAATAAAAGATTGCTTCACATTTTTCAGACCCCCACAATTTCATAATACAGTATTTTATGCACTTTTCAGGAGTTTCCAACTACCTAAATTAGTCGAAAACATAACAGACATCTAAGTCTCACTCGATGAATTTCCCAGGTCTAGCCTTGCAGAATCAATAGCTATTAAAAGGTTCTCTTGTGGGGACAAGTTCTTACTTTGCCAATTGAGTCTTATTAAGCCTAATTCTATTTTCCCATATCTTTGCCATGCACCAGACTCCCTCTAAAATCAATTGGGGGTGATTACATTTAAATAGTTATCATCATATGAACTTTAAAAATATAATTGTTGTGATTATGTTCTAATTGTTCTGATAACACTTAAGCAGTTCTTATCATTATTACAGTATTTAACATTTAGAAGGTGCCAGAAATGATTTAGGTGCTGCATATGATGTGGAAATAGCCAAAAATGTTTGGCTTCTGTGAGCTAAAAGTATGCATTAGGAAGGCTGAAGTTACACAGCCAAAACACACCAAAGGGAGGCAGAATTATCTGGATGATTAAGGGCCCTTTAGAAACCCAACCTAGATCTTTTAGGTAGAGATTAGCCAGCAAGCTGCCGCTGATTCATTTGGATGGTGCAGACTGGAATCGGGAAGTAAAGTTAGAGTAAAGCAGGTTAGTTGAGTGAGATTCAAAGCCAGAAAGTCAGTCAGTCTTTGAATTATCTCTACTTCTCATCCATCTGATTTGTTTTTAGGACAATATTCAAGAAACTTAAATAAACTTGGTTATAAAGAGAAGAAGAAAAAAGGGGAGGATTCTCTTTCATGCTAGGTATATCTGATCTTTTACATAAAATATCATACAGGAGGTGGGGGTGAGGGTGATGCTGCTGCTACTACTACCACCACCACCACCACCACTACTACTAGTTAATATTTATGCTTACTATATGCTTAGGGCTTTATAATGATCTCATTTGGTCCTCACAGCAACTTTGGCAGGTAGGTGTTATTAATATCCTCACTTTACAGATGAAGAAACTGAGGCAAGCAAAGCTTAAATGATTTGCCCTTGATTACATGGCTAGTAAGTGTCTGAGACTGAATTTGAATTCAGGTTTTCCCATCTATAAGCCAGGCTTTTTTTTTTTCACAGTGCCATCTTAGCCACCTAAGTCAAGCAAGGTAGATAAGTGATACAGCAGATAGAATACTAGCCATACTCAAGAACCCCTGAGTTTGAAATCAGCCTCAGATGGTGACTAGATACGTGACACTGAGCAAATTACTTAATGGTTCATCTTTTCTTTCTTTATCTGTAGACCAGGGGTAATAACCCACCTCACAGTGTCATCAAAAGAATTAAATATATAAAACTCTTTGTAAGCCTTAGAGTATTATGCAAATGTTAGTTTTTATTATCCTCTCAATCTTTATTACAGGTATGCTTATGATCTTTATCACAATGCATTGATTTTTGTCTTTTAGGTAAATAAAGCTGCTCAGAATTTCAACTACTTACTAAACAAATGAAAGGAAATTCATTGTGAGGCCTCCATTAAATTTCACATATTACTTTCCTTACTTAACTTGAATTCCTTTTGGGAGAATAGTTTTTGGAATCAGGAACCAATATGGGTTGTATAAATTTCTGTGGGATACAGTGCAATTCTGCATTTTTATAGGTCTCTAATATTGTATTCCCACATAAAGCTGTGTGTACACAGTGTATTTGAAGATAATGTGGCATTCAGAAAGAGCATAGCCTATAGCATTGTAGGGTCTAGGTTCAAATCCTGATTCTTACTACATAGGTGAAGCTAGGCAATTAGTTTCACCTCCCTGGGCTGTAGTTTCCTCATCTATAAAATAAAAGAGTTGTATTAGGCAATCTTTAAGGTCCCTTCCATCTCTAGATCTCCCTGTTATTATTGCTGAGTCATTTCAGTTGTGTCCAACTCTTTGTGACCCAATCTGGGGTTTTCTTGGCAAAGATACTGGAGTGGTTTGCCATTTCCGGTTCATTTTATAGATTAGGAAACTGAGGCAAATAGAGTTCAGTGATTTTCCTAGGGTTACACTGCTAGTAAGAGTCTGAGGCTAGATTTGAGCTCATGAAGATGAGTCTTTGACTCCAGGCCCAGCACTCTATCTACTGTGCAACCCAGCTGGCCTATCTTCGGATCTATGATTCTGCAATCATGAATGCAATGTAGACATGGGGTTAGCATGAAAACTATGCCAAATTTGTCTCTCTCCTGCTCTGTAGAGCCCCCTTTTAGCACACAAATCAAGTTCTCAATGAAGAAAAGGTTTCTGCATTTCTCTTGTAATTTCCTGAATGGTTAACTCATTCTTTCTTATAGGGAAGGCCTGCTTCAAAGAAAAGTGTTTATTTGGAGATGAAGATAATGGTCTTTCCTTTTGGCACCCAGGTAACACCTTTAAATTTAACAGGGACTTTTAATTCCCAAATTGAAGAGAGCAAAGAGAGTATTAAATTTAAAGGTGTTACCTCCTCTCTCAAGGAGATTATACTCACAGAGTCTCAGAGATGTAAGGGGCCTCAAAGGCCATTTAGTTTTACTTGTTCAGCGCTGTTCCACAAAAGGCCATCTAGACTATAGGCAGGAATAAAGTAATCCTCATGGCCAGCAACAGGATTCAAGCTGATAGCACATGTTTTGTTTTTATTTTTCCCCCGCAGGCTTTTTGAATCAACAGTCAGCAAACATTAAATCCTTAAAATGTGTTAAGCAATGTGTGAAGTTCTGAGGAGACAAAGAAAAATAAAAACAGGCACTGCCCTCAAGAAGCTGACATTTCAATGGGAGGGACAACATGTAAATAAGATATATTCAAGGTATATGCAGTATACATGGAAGGCAGTATGTATGGGGTTGGGGTAAGAGGTCAGTCCTTCTGCAGGAGGTGCCACTCAAGCTGAGTCTTAATGGGCACAAGAAAAACTAAAGGGTGGAAGTAAAGGGATAGCACATTGCAGGCATAGGCAAAGATGGCACAAAAGCAAATGACAAATGATGTGCTTCTTGACAAGAGGCCTCTCGGGTATGTGAGCTCAGAAAACAGATGCAGTATTTTTGAGAAGAGATAGTTTAAAAGTTTCAGATACAGACAGGATTCCTATCATCCAATGTTTCCAGATTTATTAGAATTAATAATTTAATTATAAAAACACTGAGAGGGAGTATGCCACCATAGATATAAGGCAAGTCTTAGAGTTGGGAAGACCTTGGTTCAAGTATCACCTTTCAAACATATTAGTTATATGACCATTGTGAAGTCATAACTGTTTGCTGTCCTGAGAAATTATCCTATTTGCCACATAGAAGTGGACTTTCTGTGTCACTACTGAGAGTAGCCACACTAGGAATTGGCTATTTTTATGAAACCAGTCACAGCCCCCCATACACCCTAAACATGGCCATATCCATGTGGACATGTGAAAGTGGTGGCCAAAATAACCCAGGTATACCTTTATTTGTAGGATAATAATGGAGAATTACTCAGATCATTTAGAGGCTAAGGACCTTTCTGCTTTAGAATCATAAGGAGTGAAATCTCAGTGAGAAAAGCCAAATAGATTTCTTGAGGTAGGAGGATGATTCAAGTGGCAATGACCGCAGCCTTCTGCTTCATACTCACAGAGGTTTAGGCTGTAAATCTTGCTTAATGCCACCTGTGCTGAATCATTTATGAATTAATTCTATATTGTACAGTATTGGAATAAAGATGCTGCCCTCATATTTTAGAGCTCAGCCTTTTATTAGAGAAGGTAGGCTAAGTACTTAAAATTATATCATATCTTCAATGTTATAAGAAAGTATGTAAATAACTAGGTGACTAGTCAAAAATTTTAGAAGCTTTTTCCCTACTGGCAAAAATTCTTCCTTTAATTAGTTATATAATTAGATTGATTATGCTTAATTGAAACCTATTTGAATGGAATATAAATTGAGTAGTCCTTGCAAATTACAGGATTTGTTTTCAGTGTTTTTTCTCTCCATGCCTTAAAGGGTGCTAAGAGCCTGGAGATGGGAAGGAGTCAGAGACATCACTAGGAAATGAGGCACCTATGTCAGGCCAAGTGAACATGAGTAGAATAGATAACTTCCTAACTGGTGTGACTTAAGGGTTGCAGGTTGGCCAGCCTGGAAAATAAAATGCATTTTCTATGTCATCTTGATGACAGATTTAAGATTTCTTCTGTAGTCACTCTCTTCAATTTAGGAATTAAAAGTCCCTATTAAATTTGAAGGTGTTACCTGGGAAGCTGGGTAGAATAAGCCATCTATTTGTAATTAGGTCACAGATTTAGATTGGAAAGGAACCATCTCATTTTGCTGATGAGAAAACAGCAATTCCAGGAGATTAAGTGATTTCCCCTAAGGTCACATAGCCACATAAATGTTTGAAATGGGTTTTGAACTCAGATCTTCTTTATTACAAATCCAGTTTGCTTATTCAATTGCATACAACCTGATGGCTCAGCTTATACTGAACACAACAGAAATTTAATAGATAACAAATGATCTCAAATTATTTTTCACTACTAATATCTAAATTCTTGCTAGTTATCAGCTTATAAATCAATCTATCTAGCTATAGTCCAAAGGAGTTTGAGAAATAAGATAAGTGGTTTGCAGTGGAGAAACAGATTTACCTATGTTTCATTTTTGCACAACTCAATCTTCTTTCTTTCTATTTCCACCCTCTCCCCCAAACAAAGACTTGGAAGAAGGGAGAGTGTCTAGAGGGAATGCAATATGCACAGGAGATGAGTGTGCCCTAGGCAGCTAAATAAAGAAAGTAACCTTGCTCCGTAAAGGGAACTCATAATCATGAAAACAAAATTTATAAATGTGAAGACATTTCTCTTTTTTTGTAATGTCCCTTCTCACAACAACTGTGCCCAGGTTTTTTTTTTTTTTTTGCCAAGAACCAAGTTAAGCCAACCACTATTAATTTAGTGCTTAATAAATGATAGACACTGCAGCAAGCACTGGGATTATAGAGACAAGAATATGGTCCCTCACTTCAAGAAGCTCACAATCTGATGGAGAGACAATATGAAAACAACTACACAAATATAAGATATATACCATGTAAATGGAGATTAATTTCAGAGGAAAGGAACTAGTAATGAGACAAATAAGAGACAGGTCTCCTACAAAAAGTGAGATTTGAGCTGAGACAAAGGAAGTGAGAGCATCCACGATGTGGAGTCAGGAGGGAGAGCATTCCAAGCATGGGGCGGGAGGGAGCCATTCCAAAGAAGTGGAGTTGAGAGATGGAGTGCCGAAGCAAGGAGATCAGTGAGTTGCAACACACGAATTAGATGAACAAGGGGGTTCAGTGGCCCAATAGGGCAACATATCCAGTACTTCATGGATAGTAACTATCTTGCACCATATAAAGGAAAATCTGAAGACTCTGGTCTTCTACTTTTGACCTTTGTCACAACTCTTTTCTTTCGCTGGCTGATCGTTGTTTCCGGTCATCACCTTGAGCTTCATTAATCATCTAGGAGATGACCATGGAGGACCAAAGCTTTGTACAATGAAGGTGATGTAATTATGATAAGGTTTACATCTAATAATTAAATAAATAAATGTGGGGATACGAATAGTATGCTTCATATGAAACCACTCAATCCTGAGTTAGAAATGGCAAGGAATTTGCTGACCAAAGGCAATTCCTCCTTTACTCTTTCATATTAAGTTTCTTTTTCTATAGAAATGGCTGCAACTTCTAAAGATATTGAACTAGTTGAAACATCACTATCAAAAAGAATTAAGAAAATATCTATGGCAATTGTCACTTTGGATGAGAAAACAAACTTTTAGAACCAAAGATAAAGTTATGATATTTTTAAAAATGTTTCAAAAAAAATTAAAGTTTTACCTTCTCTTCCTTTTATTTCAAATGTTGAGATATCCCTCTAAAAAGTACTATTTTGTTAAAACATTCCTTGAAATGGAAACTTTTAAAGTTAGTTTTAAAATACAGACCCAGAAAGTGAGTCCACATTTACTAAGCACCCACTGTGTGGTGAATAGAATACTAGAAGCAAGAGACTTACAAAAGATGATCCTAACCCTTAAAAATGCAGACAGTCTTATAGGAGATACAGGACAAATATACATGAAAAAGTGTTAAAAGACAAGGAAAATATACAAAAAAGTGCCAATTCACACAACTGTTTGGAACTATTCACATGAATTCTGATGATAAAACTCAAATGACTGGAGTATTTGGAGCCAAGTGTGGTTAGCCAGAGAAAGCTTTGTGTTTGTCTAATTTTAGCTAGGGTTTGAAAGTGAGGAAGAATGCAGCAAAGAAGAGGCCATCCAAGGAGAGTATTTTGGATGAGAAGAAGAACATAAATAGTTCATCAGAGGGGAGAGCAAGAAAATTGAGTACAAGGGACGGAAAGTAAAGTTTTCCTTACTGGAATAGAAGGTGATTTTGAATCAGTAAGTCTATATGTGAAGGCCAAATAGACAAAGGTGTAATCAGTGCTCATGGCTGGACCATGCCAATATAATAAAAATGTCAATGATACTAAAGTTAATTTATAGTTTTAATGTAATATCAATCAAATTAGAGAAGGAGTGTCTTATAGAACTTTCCAAAATGACAATTCATTCAGAAATATGAAAGATTGATACTATCAAGGGAAATAATAAAAAGAAGAAAGGAAGAAGGAGGAATAGCACTACCAGACCTCAAACTATACTATAAATAGTCATCAAAACCATCTGGTATTAGTTTAAAAAAATAGAAAGGTGAATCAATGTGAGAGACTTAAACAAGGGAGAGTCCCAAATACTAGAACTCAATAATCCAATGTTCAATAAACTAGAAAACATAAATTACTTAGGAAAGATTTATCTATTTGACAAAAACTGATTAGAAAACTTGAAAGCAATTTGACAGAAACTATGCTTACATTATATTCCACAGTACATTCTAAATGGTCACATGTAAAGAATAGAAAGAAAGAAAACTGTGGAAAATATTTTATAGTAAATTTCTCTGATAAATACCTAATTTTTTAAATATATGGATAAGAATACAAGTCATTTTCCAATTAATAAATGGCCAAAGTATATGAACAAGAAGTTGTCAGATGAAGAAATCAATGCTATATATAGTTATATGAAAAACTGCTCTATATTACTATTGATAATAGAAATGTAAATTAAAACATCTCTGAGGCAACACCTCACACCTACCAGGTAAGGTAATACGACAGAAAAGAAAAATGACAAATGCTGGGAGAATGCAGGAACACTGGACATTAATGCATTGTTGGTGGAGTTGTGAACTGATCCAACCACTCTAGAGAACAATTTTGAACTGTGCCCAAAAGGCTATAAAACCATGCATATCATTTAACCCAGCAGTACTACTGCCAGATCTGTGTTTCAAAGCGATTAAAAAAAAAGAAGATAAGGACCTATATGCATAAAATATTTATAGCACGTCCTTTAGCAGTGGCAAAGAACTGGGAATTGAGGAAATGCCCATCAATGAGAGAATGGCTGGATAAGTTGTCATGTAAGATTGTGATGCAATCCTATTGTTGCTATAAGAAATGAAAATCAGAATACTCTCAGAAAAACCCAGAAAAAGTGATGCAAAGGGAAGTTAGCAGAATCAGGATAACAGTTTACATTGAAACAGCAATATTTTATGATGATTAACTGCAAATGACTTAGCTATTTTCAGCAATACAATGATTTAAGACAATTCTGAAAGACTCATGATAAAAAGTCCTATCTATTTCCAGAGAAAGAACTGATGGAGTATGAATGAAGATTGAAGAATACTTTTTTAAACTTTATTTTTCTTGGGGTTTTTTGATCTGTGTTTTCTTTAACAACATGACTAAAGTAGAAATGTTTTACGTGACTGGACATGTATAATGTAATAAGAAATGGATACAATCTTAATATTAGAGATTTTAGTGTGAAAAAGAAAAGTAAGAGAAATAAGTCATAGACTTCTCACACCCATGGATAGGTAATGTATTATTTGGTTAATAACAAGATAATTAGATAGAGGCAACCATGAAATATAAAATAGAGAACTTCATTTACATGAGGCTGAAAGGTTTCAGCAAAAACAAAATTGATATACTGATGATAAGAAGAAAAACAGTCAAATGGGTTAGGAAGGTTACTTACTCCTCAAAAATAAAAATTACAATAGATCTTATAAATGAATTTGAATTTATACTAGTAAATAATTTTTACAAATCAAAAGCAACGGTTCCAGGTTTTTCCTCTCTCTCTCTCTCTCTCTCTCTCTCTCTCTCTCTCTCTCTCTCTCTCTCTCTCTCTCTCTCTCTCTCTCTCTCTCTCTCTCTCTCTCTCTCTCTCTCTCTCTTTCTCTCTCTGTGTGCGTATCTTTGCCATAAATATTTCTAGTAAAATTCTAACATCCAAAATCTATAAAGAAATGACAGTAATTAATGAGAAAATATATTCTCCAATGTATAAATTGTAAAGGACATGAAGAGATTAGAAATGCAGCTTAGTGTAGAAGACAGAAGTTCAAATCCAAAGCAGACTTTTATTAGGTTTGTGACTATAAGTTAGTCAGTTCACTTTTCTTAGACTATTTTTATATTTGCAAAATGAATATTAACTATACATCCTATTTCACGAAGTTGTTATTAGGAGCAAATGACACAATAAAAGTAAAATACCTTATATAACCTTAAAAATGTGGTATAAATGTTGTTATAGTTCTAAAAAGAAGACTGTATTTTCAATATTTGCTGAAGATTGTCAAAATTCTTAAATATTAAAGAATCAAATTAAAATAAGTCTATAATGCAAGATTACAATAAACATCTGGAGAAAGATAGTTCTAAATGGTGAAGTGAAATATTTTCATATCAATGCTATCAAATTGCTGGTAGGATAGATAATTGGTGAATTCTTTGAAAGCTATATAATGATACACAAAAAGCTGCAAAAGTAATAATACTCTTTGACACATTGATCTCACTACTAGATAATTCTATAATTATGCACATAGCAGATAACATGGTGAACATCACAAAGTTAACATTTAATAGCGAGGGCAGCTCATTTTAAGATCTCACTGAAGGAAAAAGAAAACCCCAAATCTTCTGGCAATAGTAATTGGACATATCAAAATGAAGGAAAAAATCTCTCTGTAAAATAATATTCGTCATAGCTTTAGTTGAAATAGTAAGACACAAAACAACCCATTCATTTAATGATTGGGAAGTAGTTGAACAAATTGTAGCAAATGAATAAAATATAACAATATTTCACCAGAAAAAATGATAAAATCAAAGGATACAAAAGGCAAAGACATATATAGATGTAGAATAAAGAAATCAGAAGCAAAAAACCCACTATGTAAATTAACTACAATTAATAATAATAATAATAATAGCAACAACAACAGCAATTGATTCTGTGGCAAAATAAAGAAAAAAATTAAAAGGAGGTACTGCAATCTTATTTTTTATTGCCTTTGGTTCCTTGCAGGAGGCAAATTTTGCACCAAGGTAGAGTTAAAATGGGTTAGATTGTGATATATACAAAGAAAGTCTCTAATTTAGATCGATTGTGAACTAATAACTTTTGTGAAGCCTCCAATATAGAACTCATGCCCAAATAAGTATAGAAAGCTTTTTCTCTGCTGTTATAAACTGAAGAGCTGGGTTCAAATGGACTAGGTTCAGTTGTGAACATCTCTTTAAAAGAACTTAATAGTTCATTTGAAATTGACCTGGCTCTTACTTGTAAATACCATTATTTGGTTCATATTCTTCTAAGGACAAGGATTCAGACTAACATGAAATCAGATACAATACTGGTTTTCTTTAAGCTGAGAAAAAGCTAAAGATTCCTATTCAAGCCCACAGACCCTCAAGACAGTCACCCTCATCTTGTGGACCTTGCTTTCTAGGATCCTAAACGGTATGTCAGGCATATAATATTCCCCTAGATTAGGCCACCTACAAAATGAAAGAACCTAGGATGCCAAGAGAGTCAATGAGTACTCTTCCCTATTGAAATTTATCTTCCCCAGGCATGTATAAGTCCTCTTTTCTTCTTGTACTTCCCTAGGGTTCATTCTTTCACCTCCACACCAAAAATAGGGGAAAGGATTTAGGTTTGTTAGAGATTCAGTGGCCTTTCTTTGAATCTGCGTATAATTATTTTTGTTAGTATCTTATTAAAGTTAACATTCACATCTTTAATAACAAAGTTTTACAAAGGAATTTAAAAGATGTCTACTTTATGCTAGAAATGGTAGAATTCCTATAAAAGAAACTGATGATCAACATCCTATTTCTATACATATCCAGACACCAGATGGCATGGTGAACGTCACATAGTTAACATTTATGTTATCATAGTGAGTTCAGCTCATCCTAAGATCTCACTGATAGCAAAGGAAAATTCCCAAATCTGCCTGCAATAGGTAAATATTGAGTTAAGGAAAACTCCAAGTTTCTGTGTATCACTATTGTTTGTGCTTCCTGCAGTTTGTATATTTTCCATTCACAGCAGGTAAAATTTAAAGTAGGGCATCAGCCTCAGTTGCTTGACTTTGTTTACCCTGGAGGAACACAGAGTAATAACAAAGCTATCTGAAGATTCCTTGCATACTCTATACACAGTTGTTCTCTACCATGACCACCTACAAAGAGGCGCGATTGAATTACATGATTTAATACAAAGATCCACTCTATAAGCCAATCTTCATCCTTAACCCTTATGGAGATTCAACATGTAAAAGAAACAAGCAGTTTGGACATCTGCTACTTAAAGTCTTTGCTAATGTGCCAAAGAGAATACTTGGTATTGTTTTTGAGTGACAAATAAAATACACAGGATGGCAGAAGACACTGATAATACTTAAATGCAGCACCGTTTTGATGAAATATTGTACAGATGGTTTTCATCCAGCAAGTCTCTTCTGTTTATCATGCTGCAGGTGGTAGGCTAGAATAGGGAGTAAGGTGGGAAGGAGGAATAGGAGAAGGGGAAAGACTGGAACTCTAGAGCCCTGTCTCCCTGAGAACTCTGGTTAAATCAATATATTCTTTCCTTATCAGTATTGCCATCTAGAGTGATGAAAAAATGATGATTGTTAAACAAAGAAAATGAAATATTCTTTTCTCTGATTCCAATGTTCGGGACTGAAAGTAAAACCTTCATTGTTCATATTGACAACTCCGCTTACCTTGGGTAGACAGTCAATAAACGTTTATTTAGAAAGAAGAGCTAGAGAAACACTGAGGTAAAACAATAGACTTTAAAGAATTCTTATCTATCCTTGGTAGAGATCTTATTTTTCTGCATATTATCTTTTTAAAAATGCTTATTTTAGTTAACATGAAGAGAAAGATGAAATAAATTAAAACTGGTTAAATTTCAGTGCAGAAAGATAATATATGTTCCAACCACATTGCTACTAAAATTAGTCTGAGTTTTCATACTGATGACTTAAAGTCACTTTTCCAGTGTCTACCCAAGGGTAAAAAAAGACAGTTCTGACAGCAGTGTTAAGAGTTCACCAAAGTTGGACACAGTGCTAGCTACAGTCTGGACAGTAAGAAAAAGATAACAGTAGGCCAAGTACAAGAGAAAAAAATCTGAATGTTGAAAATTAAACTCAGGGTATAAATATTGAAAAGAAAGCAGATGCTAACTAGAAAGGATCAAGACTTTTTAATAAAATTGATATTATGACAGATACAAAAATAAGTATTCTTAATTTTTTATCTAGATGCGGAAAAATTTGTCATGCACTTTTTATTCAAATGAGGACTCTCAAAAAGACATGTTTGATTCCTTAAGAATAGGAATTATTTCATTTTTTTCATGCAGAGCTCCCTCATATGACAAGTCAACAAGCATTTGGATGGCAAAATGGCTAGAGTGTGGGACTTAGATTTAGGGAAACATGAGTTCAAATCTTTTTTTCAGGCACTGACTCCTGTGCCTCACTTCCATCATCTGTAAAATGCAGATGCTGCTGATCTTGTAGGACTATGAGGATCAAATGAGTTAACATTTTTCAGGCACTATAAATGGTCATGCTTATTATTATTATTACTGTTATTTTGTTATAATTTATTAATCCTTGCTATGTGCCAGGACATAATAGACACTTAAGAGATGATTGTTAAATTGAATATTGTTGTTTAGTCATTTCAATCATATCCAACTCTTTATGGCCCCACTTGGGATTTTCTTGGCAAAGACATTGGAATGGTTTGCCATTTCCCTTTCCAGCTCATTTTACTGATACAAGGATAAAACTGAGGAAAATAGGGTTAAGTGACTTGCCCAGGGTTGCACAACTAGTAAGTGACAGAAGACAGATTTGAGCTCATGAAGATTAATCTTTCTGACTCTAAGCCCAGTACCCATTGTATCATTTAGTTGCCCCATTAGCATCTGATATGGTCATAGATTATAGGATTATGTCATTAGGAAATTTAGAGATTATAGAAAATTAGAAGAAATGGTTAGCATTCTGAATGATGGAACCGCCCCCCTTCCCCCACCCACACATAAATCAAAACAAAACCTCCTCACAAGTTAGATTGGACTAAATCAAGTGAGATGAAATTTAACAAAAATAAATGTAAAGTTAGACATACAGGTTCATTTTCACAATTTCAAAGTAAAAGACATGGTCAGATAGTGGTTCATTTAAAAAGATTCTATGGTTTTAATGCACTGACTGTGAGTTCAACATGAGTCACTACTCTAATGCGTAAACAAAAGAACCAAATGTGATCTTAGGCTGCATTGAAAGGCATGGCTTTGATGAATAACTAAATGATTCTTGTCAGCTCACATACAGGGCCAGAGAATTGTGTTCACTCCTTGACACAACAATTTAGGAAGACAAAAAACAGGTAGATAGGTGATGCGGTGGATAGATTGTAGGAACCAGAGTCAGAAAAACTGAGTTCAGATCCCTCCCCAAACAACTGCTTAGCTATGTGACCATAAGCCAATCACTAATTGCTTGTCTGCTTCTATTTTCTAATCTGTAAGATAGTAGTAGTTGCAAATATTTCAATAGAATTTTAGTTTGAATGGTGTTTTATGGGGGCGGGGTGGAGTCAAGATGGTGGTTTAAAAAGTCAGGGACTCACCTGACCTCTCCCAAATTTCATTACAAATAATTTTAAAATAACTTGTCAATCAGAGTTGTGAATTGATTAGACCATTCTATAAGAGCCATTTAGAACTATGCCCAAAGGGCTTTAAGATCAAGCACACTCTTTGAAATAGTAAAACCACCACTAGGTCTGTACTACAAAAGAGATAAAAAATGAAAAGGAAAAGCACTCTTCTGCACCAGAAAAAAAAAAAATTATAGCAGCTCTTTTCTGGGGTTAGAGATTAGAAATTGAAGGTATACACATCAACAGCTGAATATGTTATGGTATATCATTATGATGGGATACTATTATACTATAAGAAATGCTGACCAGAATGCTCTCAGAAAAACCTAGAAAGACTTACATGAGTTGATGCAAAGTGAAATGTACTGAGTACAAAGTAATAGCAATATTGTAAGATTATCAGATGTGAATGACAGCTCTTTTCAGCAATGCAATGATCCATGACAACTCTGAAGGACTTAGGATGAAAATTGTTATCCATCCCCAGAGAAAAATCTGATGGTGTCTGAATACAGATTGAAGCAACTTTAAAATAAAATAAAATAACTCCTCAAAACCAATTCTGGAGCAGCATAACCCACAAAAGGGTAGGGTGAAACAATTTTTCCAGCACAAGACAACTTAAATGGTTGGAAGGAAAGGCCTGTTTCACTTAGGGAAGAATATAGCTAGTCCAATGTAGGCCATGCCAGTACAGGCCAGCAGCAGTCACTGGAGGTGACTGAATTGACAGCAGTGGCTTCTGAGCTCAGACAGTTAGGGGATCAGAAAACTGTTCAGAAGGAGTTCATAGGGTTCCCTTTGCTGGTACTAGGAGTGAGACTCTGTTGAATTTCTTATATGTGGTTCCAGGTCACAGTCCCTGGGCAAAGTGGTGCACTAGCAGGATCAGGGAACCTGATCAAAATTCCAGGGTGGAAAAGAGTGTTTGTGTTCATTCAGAGACCAGAGCACAGGTCAGGCAGGCTCTTTCCTTAGCCCATACCACCTTGGAAGAACCAAAAGCTTATAGATCTCAGAACTAGCTCTGAAAACAATAGCATGAAAAGCCTGAAACTTCTGACAGTGCCCCTCCACCCCAGGATCAAAGCCCAATTTTAATATAAAGTTAAAAGTCCAGAAATAGACTAGAAAAATGAGCAAACTACAACAACAAAATAACTTGACCATGGAAGGTTACTATGGTGACAGGGAAGCTCAAAACAAACTTGGAAAAAGACAACAAAGTCAAAATGGCTACAACCAAAGCCTCCAAGGAAAGTGTGACTTGGTCTTAAGGCCCCAAAGAATTCCTGGATAAACTCAAAAAGGATAAAAAAAACTCAAGAAAGACTGAAGGAAAATGGAGAAAAAGAAATGAAAGTGATACAAGAAAATCATAAAAAGGAGTCAATTGTTTGGTTAAAAATGCACAAAAAACCTAAGGGAAATACCTTAAAAACAGAATAGGACAAATTGTAAAAGAGACAAAATAATTCACTAAAGTGAATAATTCCTTAAAAAGCAGAATTGGCCAAACAGAAAAAGAGGTTCAAAATCACAGTAGAAAAGAACTCTAAAAATAAAATTGGCCAAATGGAAATAGAGACACAAAAGCTCACCAAAGAAAATAATTCCTTAAAAATTAAAATTAGGCAACTAGAAGCTAATGATTCCATAAAATTTCAAGATATGATAAAATGAAATCAAAAGAATTTTTTTAAAAAAATAGAGCAAAATGTGAAATATCCCATCGGAAAAACTACTGACCTGGAAAATAGATCCAAGAGAAGTAATTTTAAAATTATTGGACTATCTGAAAGTCATGATCAAAGAAAGAGCATGGATATCATCTTTTTAGAAATTATCAAGGAAAACTACCTTGATAATACTGAAGCAGAGGGTGAAATAGAAATTGAAAGAATCCACTGATCACCTTTTGAAAGAAATCTCAAAATGAAAACACTCAGGAATATCATAGCCAAATTCCAAAGCTGCCAGGTCCAAGAAGAAAATAATCTAAGCATACAGAAAGAAGCAATTGAAATATTTTGTTGCTATAGTCAGGATTACACAAGATTTAGCAGCTTCTACACTAGAGGATCAGAAGGCTTGGAATATGATATTCCATAGGGCAAAGGAGTTAGGAGTATAACCAAGAATTCCTTACCCAACAAAATTGAGTATAACACTTCAGGGTAAAAGTATACATTTAATGCAAGAGAGGACTTTCCTGCATTCCTGATGAAAATACTAGGACTGAGTAGATAATTTGACTTTCAAATCCAAGACTTTAGGTAAACATTAAAAGGTCAAAAGGAAAAAGAAGAAATCGTAAGGGATTCAATAAAGTTAAACTGTTTCTATTCCTACGTGGGAAGATGATACTTATAACTCTTAAAAACTTTATCAATATTAGAGTATGTAGAAGTATACATAGAGAACATGGTTTAAGTTTACTATGATGGGTTAATATCCTAAAAAAAATAAGGGGTGAGAAAATAGGATGCATTTGGAGAAGGGAGAGGTAGAATGAGGTAAATTATCTAATATAAAAGAAGCATTAATGAGCTTTTACTTTATACGGAAGGATGGAGGGGTGGCACAAAATGCTTGAACCTTACTCTTATTGGAATTGACTCAAAAGGGAAAAAAAAAGAAAAGCATACACACTCAGTTGGGTATATAAATCTATTTTATCCTAAATGGAAGTAGGAGGGAAAAGGGATAAGAGAAGGGAGTATGTGTGTTAGAATGAAGGGCACATCGAGGAAGGATGTAGTCAGAAGAAAACACTTTTTAGGAGGGGTGGGATGAAAGGAGAGAAATAAGAGAATAAAAAGGGGCAAAAATAGAGTGAAGGAAATCGCACAGTAGTCATAATTGTAAAAAAATATATAGCATTTTTTCTGATAAAAGCCTCATTTCATAAGTACATAGAGATCTGAGTCAAATTTTAAGAATTCAAATCATTCCCCAACTTATAAAAAATCAAAGTACAGGAATAGAGACTTCTCAAAAGAAGTCAGTGGTATCTATAGTCATATGAAATAAAAATGCTTTAAGTTAGTATTTTTTAAACTGTGGGTCATGACCATGTAACTGAATGTGGGGGTTTTGAAAAATTTGGAAGCAGTACAAGGTTTCTGAATGCACAAAAACCAAAAATTAGTTCAAAATCAAACACTTAACTAAACCAAGATGTTTCATTCAGTACTTGTATGTGTTGCATCACAGAACTTCACTACAGCCTTGGTTCTGAAAACACAACATGTGCACTTTGCACTGTACATGCCTTTACACCATGCAGTATCAATGGACAGTGGCAGAAACACCTTGGCTCAGATTCGAGACTATTGTTTGTTATGAATTGCAGTGTTTTTTCTGTACATGAAAATTTTTCTTCTCTTACAGAAACATAGTAGTTTAATTATGGAAAATAAAGACTTTTAATATTTTCACCATCATTTCTCAGCATGTAAGTATCAAGTTGGTATATCTTTGAATTGTGTAATTGTAGAATATTTGATTTTAACTGCTGTTATCTCCTTCTTTTACAGAGGCATAAGTGTTTAATTGCAGCAAGTAAAGATAAAAGCCCTTTAATAATAGTTCTCCACCATCATTGCTGAATGTGTATGTAAATGTGAACATCATTTTTTTTAAATTAAGCACAAACAAATGTAATTCCATACACTAAAGCTAGTATTTATTTGAGAAATTATTAACAATGTTTATTTGTATTTTAGGACAAAAATAGTTTTTTTGTTATGATTAAGTGCCAAATTTGGACAGAAGATAATGATATTGTGGCAGAATCTTCTTTATGAGGGCATAGTACATCTAAATTGAAAAGAAAAAAAAACACATCAAATCATTTTTGCAATATAAATTTATTTTCTAATAATGATGATGGTGTGGCAAAACTTCTTTTCTTAATTTGTAATGAAGTTTTAGCTGCAGAGAGCATGAAACCAGCCAAACTAAAATTACATCTTAATACATACCACGCAGTGTACTGCAATAAGCCAAAGGAATATTGTGAATGGCTTTTAAAATCTACAAACAAAAAAGAAGAATGTTTTAGAAATGTGTTACTATCTTATGAAACTTCTTATTTCACTTCAAAAACTAAAAACCCCTATGCAATAGGAGAATATTTTGTTACGTGCTGCTATTAAAATGTCGGAAATAGTTCATGGGCAAAAAATAGGGGGATGAAATTCATAAAATTCCATTATTGAATGATATTGTTTCTAAAAGAATTTCTGAAATTAGTAACTACCAATTTCAGCAACTTAATACCAGGCTAACGGCAGTCCAAAGTTTGCAATTTATTTAGATTAAACAATTGATATTTCTAATGTGGCACAGTTGTTATTCTATGTGAGATAAGTTTATGAAGGAAACATACATAAGAATTATTGTTTTGTCACCCTTTGGAAAGGTACACAAGAGGGGAAGATATATATATATATATATATATATATATATATATATATATATATATATATATATATATATGTATATATATATATCTTCAAGTAAGCAAATTTTTCACAAATAATGTTTACAGGGAAAAAGTCATGGTGGAGTACGTGGAGATGGTGCTGGAGCATTAATGAGCAAGAATGTTGGATTTGTAGGAAAATTTAAAGCTGGTGGCAAAGGACATATCACTTTTATCCACTGCATGATGCATCAGGAAGCACTCATAGCCAAAAAAATCACCAGAGTTAGATGTTGTGCTTCATGATCTTATCAAAGTCATTAACTCCATTAAAAGCCATGCCCTTAACAGTTGTTTTCAAACTTTTAGAAAGACATCTGATTACAAAAGCTTACTACTACATGCAGAGGTAAGGTGGCTCTCAAGAGGGCAGTTTTTTCTTAATGATTTATGGTTTTCAAAACTGTGCTATTTGTTAGGTATTTTAAAAAAAAAACTCAATGATTTATACATGTTGCATCAAGGAAAGCATTGTAATGTACTTATATTAAAAGATAAAATTTAAAGTTTCAATAAAAAAGTTTACAAATGGAATAATAAGGTAGAAAATGGTTCTTTAAAAATGTTTACAGCTACAGGTTATTTTATAATTGAAAATAACCTTTCCAAATACTTAATTGCAAGAGTTATAATTGGTCATCTGAAGTAATGGAAACACAGTTTTAGAAATACTTCCCTAAAGTATCCCATAACAATAATAATAATAATAAACAACTAAGTTGGATTCATAAACACACTCAACTGAAATCAAAAACATCAGTTAACTGCCATTAAAAGTTCAAGAAGAATTTGCCAAATTATCAGGCAACACAAGTTTAAAACTTGAGTTTTCTAAAAAAAAAAATCATCAAATGAATTTTGGCTTGGGATTAGGACACAATTTCCAAAAATTTCTGAAATCATCCTAAACCTACTTCTGCCATTTGTTCTATGTGTTTATGTGATGTGGCATTCTCAGCATTGATGATTATAAAATCAAAATGTTGATCGACTCTGAAAAACATTAAAGATGCTCTACATTCTGCAGTGTCAAATATTTCAACAAGATTTAATTCTTTGTGTAAAAATAAATAAGCACATCAATCTCATTAATATGCAAATTTGCTTTCATCTTTAATAAATGATAAAATTATATGTATTTAAAAGAATTGTCTTAAAATAAATTTCTTTATGATTTATTACCAGTAAATGTTTGATTTGTATACCTATTTTACATACCCAGGATTGCATAAAAGATTTCTTGGGCTAAATGTGGTCACAAGTCAAAAAAGCTTGAGCCCTGACCTAAATCATTATTTATTAGAGAAATGCAAATTAAAACAACTCTGAGGTACCACCTCACACCTGTCAGATTAGCTAATATGACATAAAAGGAAAACATGTTAAAGGGGATTTGGGAAAATTTTTATAATTGGTGGAGTTGTGAACCAATTCAACTATTCTGGAGAGCAATTTGGAATTATGCCCAAAGGGCTATAGAACTGTGTATTCATTTAACCCAGTAATATCACTACTAAGTCTGTAACCCTAAATGATAAAGAAAGACAGACAGAAAGAAAGAAAGAAAGAAACAAACAAACAAAGGAACAAAAAAACAAAAAAACAAAGAAACAAAGAATGATGTATTATAATATTTGTACAACACTTGGGAAATCTTAAAGTACAATACAAAGGGTAGATATCTTTGCTGTCATTATTAACATCATCTGGAAACGGTCCATAAAAGCACAACCAGTTCTGTCTCAACATCATGCCACACAAGAAATTTCCCAATGTATATATATAATTTTACAAACTAAGAACAATTCAATGAAAGTCATAAAAATAGCAAATTTGAGCTTGTTGTAAAGTTATGCATAATAGTAATTTGAACTTCTCAGAAGTCCAATGATCTCTCCTAGCAGGTGGCCTCTTTCATCTCCCTCCTCTCAACTCATTCACACTCATACTGTATGTTGTAAGGATGATTTTTTAATGTTAGAGTAGTGAATTAGATTCAAGCCAAAATTTGATTTTGTGATTCTAACTTGAAGAAGGCACCAAAAATAAGCACATATTAAGTACTTACTATCAGGCCAGCATAGTACTAAGTTTTAAGAATGCAAATTCAAGTAGAAAGACTATCTCTTTAATTTCTTCCTCTGAAAACTGCCTGTTCATATCCTTTGACCATTTCTCAATTGGGGAATGACTTATATTCCTATAAATTTGGCTCAGTTCCCTGTATATTTTAGAGATGAGGCCTTTATCAGAGACCCTAGTTGTAAAGATTTTCTCCCAATTTTCTGCTTCCCTCCTAATCTTTGTTGCATTGGCTTTGTTTATACAAAAACATTTCAATTTAACATAATCAAAATTATCTATTTTGCATTTTGGAATGCTCTCTATCTCTTATTGTGTCATGAATTCTTTGCTTTTCCATAAATCTGACAGGTAAACTTGCTCTCTATAGGCATATGAAAAAATGCTGGAAATCACTACTGATTAGAGAAATGCAAATCAAAACAACTCTTAGACACCACATCTCTCCTGTCAGATTGGCTAAAATGACAAAACAGGAAAATGATAAATGCTGGAGAGGATTTGGGAAAATAGGAACACTGTTACATTGCTGGTGGAGTTGTAAACTGATCCAGCCATTCTGGAGAGCAATTTAGAACTGTCCCCAAAAGGCTATAAAAACATTCATACCCTTTGACTCAGCAATACCCTTCTAGGGTTGTATCCCAAAGAGATCACACAAATGGGAAAAGGACCCATATGTACAAAAATATTTACAGCGGCTCTTTTTGTAGTAGCAAAGAATTAGAAATCAAAGGGATGCCCATCAACTGGGGAATGGCTGCACAAGGTTTGGTATATGAAGGTAATGGAATACTACTGTGCTATAAGAAATGGGGATGATATGGACTTCATAATAACCTGGAAAAACCTTCATGATATAATGCTGAGCAAGGGGAGCAGAACCAGGACAACATTATA
The DNA here is from genome assembly GCF_011100635.1 of Trichosurus vulpecula. Taxonomy (NCBI): domain Eukaryota; kingdom Metazoa; phylum Chordata; class Mammalia; order Diprotodontia; family Phalangeridae; genus Trichosurus; species Trichosurus vulpecula. The sequence continues at coordinate 180,229,785 of NC_050579.1, forward strand.
CACAACCACAGATATATGGATTCTGTGAGGACTAACCTTGATAGACTTGGCTCTTTTCAGCAATACAAGGTGCAAAGACAACTCCAAAGGACTCATGATGGAGAGGGTTATCTACATCCAGAGAAAGAACTATGAAGTCTGAATGCAGATTGAGGCTCACTTTATGCTTGCCTTTTTTCCCCCTTTTTCTTTTTCTCTTTTGTTTTTGTCTTTGTTTTTTTGTTTTTTTTTTTTAGTTTTGTTTCTTCTGTGTCATGATTCATTCCATTGGTCATAATTCTTTACAACTTGACTATTGTGTAAATAAGTTCAATATGAAGTTATATGTAGAAGATATATCAGATACCATGCCATCTTGCAGAGGGAGGGGGTAGGGGAGGGAAGAAAATCTAGAACTCAAAGATATGTGGAACTGAATGTTGTAAACTAAAAATAAAATAATCTTAATTATATAGAAAGACTATCTCTACTCTAAAGGAGCTGATATTCTAATGGAAAGATAACACTGAAAAGGGGTGAGGCAAAGATCTATTGGAGCCAGATTTAATTGGCTTAAGAATAGATCCTTAACTTTTCAGTATGACCATTTACTCTTCAGAAATCAGCACACTACAAATAGAGGCATGATTTTTTGTTTTCTTGATTGTCTAGATTTACAAAAGTGATGGAGAAAATGTTAATAACTCAGATTTAACTCAAAAGTGTGTCCTGAGTACATTTACTCCCCAGAAATACACATATTAATACACTCTTGGGTGGAGAATACTTTAAAAATGTGAAGTCCAGGGGTGAGATGAGTTTCCATTGTAAAGAGGTTTCTAGGTCATTAAAACACCAGGAGAATCCAGAATGAAACTTCTGATTCTGTTGATATTTAGACTTCAGGAAACTATAGCCTAATCTGGAGATGAGCTTGGGAACCCATATTGCTTTTTGCTATATTGTAAGGAATATTTTAAAAGCCTATATAGTTCCCCTCCCCTCACTTTAAGAATTGGCCTGAAAAGTAGATTAGCTGAGGCCAAAAGAAGTACTCAAAGCTATTAAGACAGCTGTTAAACACACTGTCATGGGCCTCAACTGAGAAAATAGGCTTTTATTAAATGACATCTGTGCCTGATTAAAAAAAATTATGACTTCCCTTAGGAATCATGAGAACCATTAAAAACCAAGCCATAAAAGTACCTTGTTCCCCTAAGGCCCATTGACAGAGAATATATCCGAATCCTTTACTGTCATTTAGTATGAACTACCATAATACCTAGAATGTATACAAAAGGAAGAATCATTATCCTTTTGTCCCTGAATGTTATATGATAGCACTAAATTAATGATTGACAATTCCAAATGATTAGGATTTTAGCTTGAGAAAGAAAAATAAATTTCAATTATGTTTAATACTTTTTTCTTCACATTGTATCAAATTTAACAGATTTCCTTTTTCAACATTCTACGTCAGACTACTCCCACACTCCTGATGCTTTGTCCTTAATAGTTCTTAAAAAAGGAAAGAAAACAGTAAAATATGAGAAAATAACTTTTGAACATTCTTTTGCATATAGTGAGAGTGTCTGTCTTCTCCCTTATCTTTCTACCATTTCATTATCCCCATTCATCCCTGAAGTTCCACCACTGCAAAGTGCTCTTCAGTGCCATTTTCTATATTCAGTCTTGGCCACTATTGTAGTTACAATTATCCAGACATGCAAATTTTTCAAATGGGTGTCTAATCTCATCATTTTGGATGCCCCCTCTCACCAAAGTAATTACAATCCAAGCATCACGAGTGTCTCTATTAGGTAACTGACGTCCACACTATCAAATAAGTACAGCTCAAGGGGTAACCCATAGTGCTGAGGTTTGTCATCACTGGAAAATTCCTCCATGGCCAGAGCAAGCAAAAAATTATCTACATAATGTTAGGAGACCCCAAACCATATCATTAGGACTTTGGGAAAATTGGAGCAAGTGCAAATTTTTCTGCTGTCTGTCTACACTGACAAACTTTGCCTTTGAAGATCTGTGATCTAACAAACTAGATTCCACTGAATACTGGAAAATTGTCCATTATTTGCATAGAGAAAATGAAAAATTAATAGCTGTAGATATGTTCTTCAAGAAATATGCCTGGATGATCATTGGTTAAAATAAAGTTTGAGCTCTCAAAACATGAGGTAAACATCAAAACTCAAAAAGTCAATACAGTTAGCACACTTCTATCAATTTTGACCAAGTCCTTAAAAATAGTGATGTTCTGCCCCATCTCTTAATCTTTATTGCACTGAACTTTTCAACTAGTAGCACAAATTATAGGGTAAGAAATGTGTAAATGCTAAATAGCAGAAAACAAGCTGTTCAGCCCATTCAAGGAATATGAAGTCTACATAGGGAAAATATATGCCCTCTTTTATAATTGCTTTAACCAAACCTGGCCATAGGTGAGAATGACTTTTCAGGTAGGTATAGAGAAGATGTCTATGTAGAAGCTAATCATCAGTATTCATTCAAATGATAGTTTATATGAACACAAGCTTCATAGTGTTGTGTCTTCTTTGATCTTTTTTTAAGTGAAGATTTGGATTTTGGACTTATACACTGATCATATTTAGATATAAGGTGGATCAATAGTAGTCATTTGGCAATTTCTGTGTTCACAACCACCTATAAATTGTAAAAAGTCATTCTTAAAGGATTAAGGAACATCACTATAGCTGTTAAGACATGCTGTTAAGACAACTAGTGTATAACATAATTTAAGTTCAAAGTTTTATAGGGATCTTGGAAGCTGCAGTGAAAAAGAAATGAGTATCTTATATTTATTATGATATGGAATATTAGGTCATTATAAATGATAGTAAGCCTTTACTAAAGGCTTACTGTCCTTGGCAGTGTTTGAAGTGAAGAGAGGGCAATAATAAAAATATGAAAAATAAGAATACTAATTCAAATAAACCTCTCAAAGTCCAATCCAACATCTACAATCATGAAAATTGGGGAAGGGAGAGGATAGAAATAGCAATGCAGGGAAAGACAGTGAGAATTATATAGCATGGGGACTTTTCACTTATTTTTTACAATTCATGAACTATTTAATTTATAGATAAACTTTTTTAAAGCCAAGGCACAGTCTATACTTAATTACATTATGTGGCTATTGCCAGTAGTTGGACCTAGGTACATGTGAGCATATTCTGCATCATACACAGGGGACAGACATAGCAGCTTGGGTTTGAGGTACTTTCCAGTACTTGTTGAACCATCTTACTAGCTACATAAAAACCAAACCAAACCAAACAAAAACAAAAACAAAAACAAAAACCTGACATTTTCTCATAAATAGGCTAGGGCAGGTAGAAACTGTTTCCACCACCATTTCAGGAACTTTTCTTCAATGAGTGTGTCTCCCTAATATCCTCTAAATCAGAGGTCACCTTTCACTGGGTGAAAAGGTGTCCTGTCCAAGCAGGGATGCTCTTTTGTGCATCTAGTGTTGGGATGATCACTGCTTTAATTGTGATTCTTCCCCATTTCCCCGTCTAAAATAGAAGTTTGCAAAGCAAAATCAGCAAGATCATCAATGAATATATTCAATCGAATACAACTCAGCAAATCTTTATTAAATGCTTACTGTGTGCCATGCACTCTGGTAGATGCATGGGAACTAAGATTTAGGCCCGGAAAGAGTCTTAGAGAGCAACTTTATTCATTATACCATGTTGTCCCTTGATACAAAGATACAATCCTTTCCCTGAAGGAGCTTACACTTTGGTATAAAGTCTAAAACCTGATGACTCTCTCATCTGATTTCATGATTTTGTTAAAGTGAAGCTAGATTAGCCAGTCCTTGGGACTGAAAGTGTTTTTTCTCTGAGCTATACTATACCACTGCCTAGCCTACTGCCTAGCACAAAGGTGACTTAAGTGATGAAGATGCTAGAATATTACTCTGGTATTGTCATATAGGTAGGTATCCTCAATGCTCTGAGGAAAGGTAAACCATGTCAACCATTGTCAAAAGGCCAGCAACCTAACTTAGAAAACTTAGAAAGGCCTATTAATTGACTTTTTTTGTTTGTTTGTTTCAGTCAAATTTTGCTTCCAATCCACTTTTAGCTCCTAAGATTGTGAAGTAGATTGTCCTCAAGTCAGATTAATTTTCAGGCTTCCTTGGGGGTAAAGACAAAATGGTTCCACTATCTATATTTGATCTCTGTATTTATATCTGTATTATAACTCTACAGATTATACTTCTCCCACAAACTTTCCACATATGTTTCTTAAGCAAAAACACCACTACTTCTTGTGGAGCTCTGAAAACAGCAAGAAAGTACAATAGTTCATAGTAAGATAGATTTAACTTCTCAGTACAATTCCTTTGATCCTAGCAAACCAGGAGCAGGCCTTGTGGGAGAATGAATCAGCAGTGGTGGTGGCAGCAGCAGCAGATATTTCCAGAGCTCTCAGCCCACAGATGGTAAGGGGATAAAACAACTGGTGAAAGGAAGATTACAAGGATCTCTATTCTGCCATTGAGCCAAGACTCTGTTGCTTTGCCCATACTTGGATCTGGGTTGCAGTCCTGGATGACAGTCCCAGGTGAAGAGCATTAACATAGTAGAGCTTCTGGCAGCTGTAGAGGCTGGACCCTCCTCACAGTCCTAGCGCAGAAAAGAGTCCATGTGGTCACTCACACACTAGAGCACAGGCCAAAAGAAAGGAGTAAATACCTCTCCTTAAATCATACCACCCTGGAAGAACTGAAAACTTACAGATTCCTAGAAATGTCTCTGAAAACAGCAGCACAAAACTCCTGCAGCTTGGGATGATACACCCTCCACATTGGAAGCAAAGCACTACCTTAACAAAAAGTTAAAAAGTAAAGTAATTGGGTGGGGAAATTAACAAACAATGGAAAATCTCAGACCAAAGAAAGTATGCTTAATAATAAAACAGATAACAAAAAAACCACTGTTAATACCTCAAATGATTTTGTAAAAGGAAAGATGCATACTTTGAGTGGTATTCCAAAAACAAAGCTTTTCTGGGATTCATTGTCTGAGTATTCATTGTTAACAAGTAGCAGACAAATTCTGTTCTTCCCAGATTATTTTTGAAAACATAGAATTTACTAAGTGCATTATGAACAAATACATTCTCCACAACATTTGAGAAAATACAAAAAAAAATTCAGAATCTTATAATGACAGCCATTGCCAAAATAATCACCAAAGGAGAAAACAATGGCATATCATGCAATATCTTTCTGGGAAAAAACAAACAAACAAAAACAAACAAAAAAAACCCCAAAAATCACCATCGCAGAAACAAATTGGGAAAGTAATCAAAGGTCGGCAGAAAGGCAGTAGAATATTATATAAACATGTACCTGGTATGTATAACATGTAACTTGAATGATCTATAATCAAATTAGATGAAACAACAACCAGAAAAGAAAATGTGGAGCAGGATCCAGAAAACAATTCTAAACTCCCTTGTGCAGCAACTAAAAGTTCTACTATTACTGTTGCTGCTATTACTACTAGTAGAATTTATTCAGCATTTTAGTTTAGTAAAATACTTTCTCTCCCTCTTTCTCTCCCTCTCTTTCTCTCCATATACATACATAAATATATATATACATATATATACATACATACATATATATACATATATATACACATACATACATATGCATATATGTATGCACACGCCTATGTGTAAATATACGAATATAAAGTTATTTATATTCCTTGTGACTCAACTTACGAGGCTTTAAATTGTCTAAGATCTGAGAGGAAAAATAATTTTGGAGACCATCTCTTTAATGTAGTCAAGGGAAAGAGTCCAATTAAAGAGTGGAAACAGTAATAGCGTTAGAGGGATTACTAGAACATTTATTTCAGCAAGACCTAGAATACCAAGTGAAGGATAGGAATAAGAAAAAATGATGGCGAAAATTGACTTAGCAAAACTTTGAGAATCACTGAAAGAGATGTGGGCTCCAAAAATAATATCCCGATATCAATGTCTACAGTCTCCTGACACTCTGTATATGTGTGTATGTATGTGTGTGTATATGTGTGTGTTTATATATGTATGTATATATGTGTATACACACACACATATATAATCTCATTTTTTTCCTCACAACTCTGAGAGATAAGTGCTATTATTATCCTCATTTCACAGGTGAGATAACTGAGACTAACAAATGTAAACTGACTTGCCCAAGGTCACATAGCTCATGTCTAAGGGAGGAATTGAGCTCATGTTCCTGAATTCAGGTTGAGTCCTCTATCCACTGCATCAACTAGCTGCTCCAAGTAAAAAGTTAAAGTTTGTGTTAATATAAGCATCCAAGAAAAATAAACAATTAAACATAAGTCAAAAATATTGCTTCATAGATGAGAGAATATCATTTAAAAATTTAGAGAAAGTCCTAAAAAAAGGAGTATATATAAAATCTCTAGTTGTCTATATAGTTTCATCAAGTTCCATGATGTAATGAAGATGCAAGTTGGATCCAAAGAGAAAAAGAGGGTTTGCCTATCATTAATATAATGAAGAACAGAACAATTATGTTAAGGATAGTTACTGAAACTCCAGTTGTTTTTTTCAATACTCAAAAGAGACAGAATGATATATAAGCTAAATCCTTCATTGTGGAGCATGGATCATTAGCATAGCACTTCACTAGTTTCTTCTCCAATGTGAATCTCTTCCCAAATTTCAAACAGAAACATAACATCCTCTATTACACAAAGATAAGAACATAAATGACTCTTCTGTTACATATGTATGTTCTTTAAAGAAAGTTAGTAGGTTCGATCAATACAGAAAATCTATAAACAGAAAGAAAACAATAAAATGCCTGAGGAGCCAAAGGACTGTGCCCAAAATGCTCTAGAGTCTAAAGAGTAATTTATGAATTCAATAATTATTCAACAAAGTAGGCCAAAGCACCAAAAGTCTATGGTTCCTTTACTGGTTACTACAAAGCTTTGACTCAATGCCACTTTCATGTACTTTTTCACACACTTAAAATGTATGTAATAGACCTAAGTAGAGTGAGAAAACCATAATAGTTCATGTGCACATGGAGAAATGTTTTCTATTTAAAGCACAGCACCAACACAATAATGTAAAAACAATTTATATAAAACATAGATTATTTTAGTTTAAGCCCGTTAGGATACCGCCTATCCTTAAAAGCATTGTCATCTCTCCCAAATAGAAGAAATATAGCTTCCAAATTAAAGGAATGGTGAAATCAAAATTTTTATTTATCATGTGATACAATGTGAATGACATCCACCTCTATCACTCCACCTAAAACACAGAAAAAAAGAATCTTCATTTTCTTGAATCTTTCTCTACTGACATTAATGTGTAGTTTATACTTGTAAATAATTTCTTCACTAACCAAAAAGAAAGATAGAGATTGAAGGTGTTAAACTAGAATCTGGACATCAATTTGAACCAATAAAGGAGGCAGTATTTTACAATACATTAGCCTTCTCCTGGCAAGACACAACAAATATAAAGATGTTAAGGTGAAAACAGTGCCTAAGCATGTTAAGAGACTGCCTAGTGTCCTGACATCAAAGTTAAATGGTAAGGATAAAATATTTCACAGCTATACTAGTCTTAAATGGATACTTTGAAAGATGTTAAATGTATCATTATAGATTGGTAAAGTATTCCCCCCCTCAAAAAAAAAAGATTCATTCAGCATTAACGAAACCCAGGATGGAGAGGATTCTGGGAAGATGGCAGAATAGGTCAGAAAATCCCAAGCTCTCAAGATTTTCCTCCACAAAAGAGATAAAATAGCACCTCAAAGGTGAGAATGAACCAGCACATACTCAGTGAGTGCAGAAGCAGTGGTCCAGGGATGCTGCTGACTGTAGGCACTTACAGGAGGCAGGAAGTCTTGGTTTGGGTTCACTGCCAGAGGGGAAAAATGAAGGAGGGTCAGAGGCCAGAGTCACCATCTTCCCTACCCCAGGACTAGAAGTGATTACAAAAACTGAACTTTGAAAAAATGCACAGGCAAAGGAGAAAGAATCCAACCACAGAGAATTACTATGGGAATAGAGAAGACTGGGCTTCATCTTCAGAGGAAGATACTGAAACAAAGAAACCCTCTTCTACTCCAAAGACTAATGCCAAATGGTCACCTGCCAAAAAAGAATTCATAGAAGAACTTAAAAAAAAAGACTTCCACAATAAAATGAGAGAGATTGAGGAAAAACTGAAAAAAAGAACAATCTAAGAAAAAGAAAAAGATTATTAAAAGAAAGTCAACCAATTAGAAAAGGAGATCCAGAATCTTAAAAAAGGAAAATGACTCCTTGAAAATCAGAACTGGGGGGGGGGGGGGGCAGAGCCAAGATGGCGGCTGGTAAGCAGGAACTAGAGTGACCTCCATACAGAGTCCCTCCAAAACCCTATAAAAATGGCTCTGAACCAATTCTAGAATGGCAGAACCCACAGAACAGCAGAGGGAAGCAGGGCTCCAGCCCAGGACAGCCTGGATGGTCTCTGAGTGAGGTCTATTCCACACGGAGCTGGGAGCTGGGAACGGAGTGGAGCAGAGTCCAGCGTGGGCGGCGTGGACCATCCAGACCAGAAGCCAGGCGGAGGGGGCCCTAGCGCCCTGAATCAGTGAGCTGCGGCAGTTACCAGACTCCTTAACCCACAAACACCAAAGACTGCGGAGAAGGTTAGTGGGAAAAGCTGTGGGAGTGGAAGGAGTTCGCGGTTCGGCTTCCAGCCCTGGGGGCAGCTACAGCTGTTGTTACTTCCGGCTCCAGGCCCAGCTGGTGGGAGGAATTAAGTGGCAGATCAGAGCAGGGGTGCACAGCCTGCCAAAGATCTAAGCCCAGTTCGGGTTGGGGGTTCTTGGGGAAGGAGCAGTGCTGGTGTGGCAGAGCTGGCACCTCCCCCCCAAACGTGGAACATAGAACTCGTTAGTCTACAAGCAGTCATACCCCACTGAAAAACTCAAGGGTAAAGTTAGTTGGTTGGGAATATGGCCAGGCAGCGAAAACGCACCCAGATTCAGTCTCAGACTTTGGATTCTTTCTTTGGTGACAAAGAAGACCAAAACATACAGCCTAAAGAAGACAACAAAGTCATAGAGCCTACAACAAAAGCCTCCAAGAAAAACATGAACTGGCCCCAGGCCATAGAAGAACTCAAAAAAGGAGTTGGAAAAGCAAGTTAGAGAAGTAGAGGAAAAATTGGGAAGAGAAATGAGAAGGATGCAAGAAAACCATGAAAAACAAGTCAATGACTTGCTAAAGGAGACCCAAAAAAATACTGAAAAATACACTGAAGAAAACAACACCTTAAAAAACAGACTAACTCAAATGGCAAAAGAGCTCCAAAAAGCCAATGCGGAGAAGAATGCCTTGAAAGGCAGAATAGGCCAAATGGAAAAGGAGGTCCAAAAGATCACTGAAGAAAATACTACTTTAAAAATTAGATTGGAGCAAGTGGAAGCTAGTGACTTTATGAGAAATCAGGATATTATAAAACAGAACCAAAGGAATGAAAAAATGGAAGACAATGTGAAATATCTCCTTGGAAAAACCACTGACCTGGAAAATAGATCCAGGAGAGATAATTTAAAAATTATTGGACTACCTGAAAGCCATGATCAAAAAAAGAGCCTAGATACCATCCTTCAAGAAATTATCAAGGAGAACTGCTCTGATATTCTAGAGCCACAGGGCAAAATAGAAATTGAAAGAATCCATCGATCGCCTCCTCAAATAGATCCCAAAAAGAAATCTCCTAGGAATATTGTCGACAAATTCCAGAGCTCCCAGATCAAGGAGAAAATACTGCAAGCAGCCAGAAAGAAACAATTTGAGTATTGTGGAAACCCAATCAGAATAATCCAAGATCTCGCAGCTTCTACATTAAGAGATCGAAGGGCTTGGAATGCGATATTCCGGAGGTCAATGAGGCTAGGATTAAAACCTAGAATCACCTACCCAGCAAAACTGAGTATCATGTTCCAAGGCAAAATATGGATTTTCAATAAAATAGAGGACTTTCAAGCTTTCTCAGTGAAAAGACCAGAACTGAATAGAAAATTTGACTTTCAAACACAAGAATCAAGAGAAGCATGAAAAGGTAATCAAGAAACAGAAATTGCAAGGGACTTACTAAAGTTGAACTGTTTTTGTTTACATTCCTACATGGAAAGATGATGTGTATGATCCATGAGACCTCAGTATTAGGGTAGTTGAAGGGAATATGCATATATACATGTTTATGTATATATATAAGTGAATGTGTATGTATGTATATATCTATGTGTATATGTATGTGTATGTATGTATATATATGTGTGTGTTTATATATATATATATGTAAAAGAGAGAGCAGACACAGTGTGAGTTGAAGATGAAGGGAAGATATCTAAAAGAAATAAAATGAAATTAAGGGATGAGAGAGCAACATACTGAGAGAGGGAGATAGGGAGAGATAGAATGGGGTGGATTATCTCGCATAAAGGTGGCAAAAGGAAGCAGTTCTGTGGGAGGAGGGGAGAAGGCAGGTGAGGGGGGAATGAGTGAACCTTGCTCTCATCGGATTTGGCCTGAGGAGGGAATACCATACATACTCAGTTGGGTATCTTACCCCACAGGAAAGAAGAGGGAGGAAGATAAAAAAATAAAAGGGGGGGGGATGATGGAGGGGAGGGCAGATGGGGTGGAGGTAATCAAAACAAACACTTTGGAAGGGGGACAGGGTCAAGGGAGAAAATTCAATAAAGCGGGATGGGTTGGGAGGGAGCAAAATGTAGTTAGCCTTTCACAGCATGAGTATTGTGGAAGGGTTATACATAATGATACATGTGTGGCCTAGGTTGAATTGCTCGACTTCTTGGGGAGGGTGGGTGGGCAGGGAAGAGGGGAGAGAATTTGGAACTCAAAGTTTTAAAAACAGATGTTCAAAAACAAAAAAAAAAGTTTTTGCATGCAACTAAAAAAGTAAGATACACAGGCAATGGGGCGTAGAAATTTATCTTTCCCTACAAGAAAGGAAGGGAAAAGGGGATGAGAGGGGAGGGGGGTGATAGAGGGGAGGGCTGACTGGGGAACAGGGCAACCAGAATATATGCCATCTTGGAGTGGGGGGGAAGGTGGAAATGGGGAGAAAATTTGTAATTCAAACTGTTGCGAAAATCAATGCTGAAAACCAAATATGTTAAATAAATAAATTTAAATAAAAAAAAAAAAGAAAATCAGAACTGGGCCAGGTAAAGCCAGTGAAGTTATAAGAGACCAAGAAATAATAGAACAAAATATAAAGAATGGAAAAAAAGAAGACAATGTGAAACATCTCATAAGAAAAAAACAACTTATTTGGAGAACAGATCAAGAAGAAAAAACATAAGAATAATCAGATTGCCTGAAAGCTATGATCAACAAAAGAATCTTGACACAATAATACAGAAAATATTTAAAGAAAATTGACCTGAGGCATTAAAACAAGAGGGGAAAGTAGAAATAGGAAAAAATCACTTATCACTACCTGAAAGAGACTCTATAAGGATAACATACAGGAATATTGCAGTCAAATTCTGTAACCCCAAGCTCAAGGATAAAATATCATTGACAAAAAAAAAATTACTTATGGCAGTGCCACAGTTAGAATCAAACAAGGCCTAGGGAGGGATCATTGGGGGAGGGGGTAGGTTAAGTGATAGGAGGGCAAGGTAGCGGGTAGAAGTAAAGTAGAGGAGTCAGGAGGGATAGGAAATAGCTGATGCACAACCATAAAAATAAAGATTAGGAGTAGAATCTGTTAAGGAAAGTATATTATATGTGTATGTATGCATATATGCATGTGTGTATTTATGTATATGTGTATGTATGTATCAACATCCATATATTTGTAACCCAAGAGGGGGGCCACGGAGGAATGGGGAAAAAGAGCAAAGTAAAAAATATACAGGAGAGAACAAAAGAAAATGTATAAGAAAGCAAAGATGGACAGCTCTCAACACAACATGTGGTAAGCTTTCTTGAAACAGAAATTTACTGCTATATATTTTGAATCCTCTCTTGCATTCTGCTGTGTGCATGACATTTTTTTCTTTTCTTATTTTATATTTAAGTTTATTTTATTTTTATTTTCATATTATGTATTTAAGTTTTAGTATCTAAATCTAAAATAAAAAAATAAAAAAAATTTAGAAATTGTTTTTACATGTATCTGGGAAAAATAAAGTACTAAATTAATTAAAAAAAAAAAACTATGGAAATACAGATATCACTCCACTGAGCAATAATGAAATCAGATAAAAGGCACATACCATTGGATCTGTTAAAAATAACTGAATATGGCTTAATTCTGAATGAAACCTTTAAGTTTTCTAAGATATAAAGGTAAAATCATCTCGAGTAGAGCACCAGCCCTGAGTCAGGAGGACCTGAGTTCAAATATGGCCTCAGACACTTGACACTTACTAGCTGTATGATCTTGGGCAAGTCACTTAACCCCAATTGCCCTGCCTTACCCCCCTCCAAAAAATAAAAGTAAAATCATGTCTGGTTACTATCTCTTTAAATGTAGCCATGGAAAACCATTTATTCCAGCAATAAGTGAAGGAAGTAAACTGAAATTAGAAAGTAGAAAAAGTAGCAGAGTCAGAGGGATTAATATATTTGTTTTGTCAAGGCCTAGAGCACTGAATAAAGTGTAATGGAAGGATGAGGAAAAAAATGATGGCAATAAATTATTCAGGAAAATTTTGAGAACCATTGAGATGTGGGGTGCTATACCATTCTTATTCAAATGTCTATATAGTCTCTATGGATAGACACTGATGATTGATTGAAATGCCACACTCTGATACATCAGTGATGTCTGTGGTACAGGTACTCCTTCAGCTGATGGGAAAACCCAATCCCTCTTTGATTTAATAATAAGTCTTTGAAAATGGCTTACTTAAAAAAAAGAAAAAGAACAAAACAAAGCACTTTCTTTCATCCATTTTTTGAAGAGGCTCCCCAAACTTAACTCAGCTGGACATTAGACTTTAGACAGAAAGGCCATCATCAGAGCCATACCAGAAGACTTTTTAGCTTCTTAGGAACTGATTTGGCATTCTATTGACAAGACCTATCTTTACATAATTGAGTACACTTCAGTGGGGAATCAACACAATATGAATATAATTTACTGAAATGATCCTTACTGACTAGTGTGAATAACCACCTCACCCCAAAAAGGTAGATTTGGAATTATAGCCTAAAATTCACACACTTCTAATAAGTTTTATAAAATTTAAGCGGATCCCTTAAAAATGAAAAGGGTGACCAGATCTATCTAACTCTCATATACATTTTAGGTATTCTTGTCAGTAAATGAAGGATGAGATGGAGAGAAAAGACAGAGACAGAGATAGAAAACAAAGACAGAGAGGCAGACAGAGGGACAGACAGCAAAACAGGAACTCAAAGAAAATCATAGAAACAGAGAATTTTTAATTAAAAAAAAAAGAACAGCAACAACAAAACTTTTCTGAACAGATAAATAAAAAGAGATATTGGAAAATCATTCCTTTGGTAATGAAGCCTGAAATTGTCAGCATTTATCAAGGTTAAATTTTTAAATACTAGTCATATCACATTTAAATTACTCATTAAAGAAAGTTAAATCTTTTATTGCTAGATTACAATAAGATTTATGTTTTCAGTTAAAGGAATGAATATAGTGTCAGAGACTGTTTTTGAAACATCTATAAAATTGGCAAAATTAATATATTTGAGAACGTATCAACAATCACAGATTTAAATGTGTGTGTGTGTGTGTGTGTGTGTGTGTGTGTGTGTGTGTGTGAATGTTCCTGATAATATATTCAGTATGCCTAGAAGATCATTTCTGATGGCATTTGCATGGTAGCTCTATCATTTTACCTAGAATACATAGGAATCAGATGAATTCTGTACTGGCAATCAAAATGGGCTTTTGGCACTTAATTCAACCAAGTACCCTTGAAGAGTTTGGCCTTTATTTCCCTGATTACATTAGGAGTCCTTGATGATCTTCTTGCCTCAAGGGAAAGCCTAGCTTACATGGGTTTGAGTGACATGTTTGTGGCATCAGAGGCTTTTAGACCATGTGGGTTTAAGTTGCATTTTTGTGATAATTTTAGGTCACGTGGGTGAGTCGCATGTGTGATTCACCCTTGACCCTGAAAAAGATATAAAACCAGAGGTTGGCTTTCTCTTTTTCAGAGCTCTGACCCACAGCAGGAGTATTGCATGACTCTGGGCCAGCCCATGTAGAGCTCCCGGCTGAATTCAGATGTTGGGAACTTGAATTATAATTGGTCTGTCTGTTGATGTCTGTAATTTGTTTGTATTTGCTCTGAAGTTCAGGGTACTGGATTTTTCTCCTGAACTAAGTGAATGATGTCTGTATGCTGGATTAAAGTAAGATTGTTAACCCCTTAACATTGCTTTCTTTGGTAAAGCAGATCAAAAGAATCTGGGCTTGCTGCATTCTGTGAGCTGGTTGTTGTTGGTTTTACACCCCCCACAGCAGCTGCTAGCTGAATTGTTGAAACAAATGGAGTAAGTCAGTAGGATCTGCATTTTAGAAGGAAAGTATGGCCTTTAGGGGTACTGGGGTGGCTGAATGCTTCCCAGTTTTTAGATTGCTCTTTGTACTTGGGGTGGCTATGGTTCTATGGAGCCCCAGGACCAACAAAAGCCTGAAGGAAGATGTGCCAGTGAAAGTGGGAGATAATCCCGGAGATAATTCCTCCTTCCCTCTCCCCACAGTACTAGCACCCCGGGAGAAACAGGCTGGAGCAAAGGCTGTGGGAGAAAAAGCTGGTGCATGGGGAAGGTTTGGATGGCCAGAGGGAGGGCTTGAACTGATAATCCTGGTCCCAGAGGACTGTGCTGAAAGGGTGAATGTTTTGAGACCATATTATATGCAGAGTTTTAAAAGAGGAGCAAAGAACTGCCATCATACAGACTTCAGAGAAAAAGCAGAGAATGGCTTTCATGCAGATTTGGCGGGAGCAGCTGGTGAGAGAGGGAAAAAGCTGACAATGGCTGCCTACATATTAACCCAGGCAGAGTGGAGGGCTGCTTGCATGTGAACTTTGGAAAGCTGAAAGCCCTGAGCTGCCTTGGAGCTGACTTTGGTGAGATGAGGAAAAAGGTGGAGAATCACCTTCATTCTGGCAGAAGCCGGGAGAGACCAGGCAGAAGCCAGGTGCATCCAGTCGAGTTGGAACCCAGGAGCTTGGAATTCAGCCCTGGGGCAAGATGGAAAACTTTTCAGCAAGGAACTAAGTGTATCTCTGTGCTGCCTCCCCCTGGACTTGTTTGGGACCCAGGAGGGAGGGGTAGATTTGTTTATGGTGGGTGGGGGAAGTGCCTTGGACCCCCAGGGACCCTGTTGGCTTTATTGCTCTACAGCCCCTCAGGGCTTAGAAGTGGGGACTAGAACAGCACGGGGAGAACAGACCCCTAACAGAATGTAGTAGGAACTTAATAAATGTTTATCGACTAACAAAATGCTAGGTAGAAACTTTGTTAAATCTGAATTCCTTTCCCTCAACAAGTGCTATAGGAGAGAGTATATCTATTGAAAAACACATTGGGAAGAATCCATATACATATACATATGATGAGGGCACAGTTTCTGGGAACCCCCTTGAATCTGGAATACAGTCCCTGGGAGCCCCCTTGAACTGTCCTTGAATCTTCCAACTGGATCTGGCCTTCCCCTAAGGCCACAAGCCTCACATTATCATTAGGCCCAAATCTCTACCTAGCCTCGCCCTTTGTTGTCCAGCTACTTCCCACCCTTAATCCCATTACCTCACCTTGCCCTCCTTGGACTTCCCCTCAAGACCCTCCCTAAACCCCTCCTCTAGTCACCCCAGACCACCCCTCAATCCCTCCTACAGTCTTTGTGTATATAATCTCCATCTTGCCTCCATGAAGGTGCTCAGATTCAATCTAATTCAGTAGGTTGAATCTGGCCCGCTTGTGGAAACCGGCATCACAAAGAGGGGGGGGGATTTCTTAAGACAGCCCATCATGGTAAATCCCTAATAAACTTTCTCTTTTCCCTTGGCTGAGAAGGCTTGAGTCGAATTCTTTCGGCAGGACCCGGTGCGTCAATATTTTGGGGTGTCGAGCACCTCTCAACCTTTTACCTCTTCATATACATATATATATCTATATTTATATATATATATACATATATACATATACACACATACATTCACACACAATCTCATTTTAATTAAACATATCATTCATTTACTTCAGGGGAAAAAGCCAGCACCCTGAACTTCAGAGCAAATACAAACAGAAATTACAGAGAAACTATACGCAGAGCAAATAGCACAAATCAACAGACAGGCTTCTAATTGTGTGACCAAAGCTATACATGCATAGTTACCAGACAGAGAAGCAGCAACATCTGGGTTTTCAAAACCAGGGGGCTCCATCAGCTACGCCGAGTCTCCACACCAACACTTTTCCAATGAGTGAGCGCCCCCACCAAAAAAAATGCCTACCTCAGATCTTATACACATGTCTCAGGGCCCTGGGGCACTTGATTACCTCAGTGCTGAAAAGCACTCAAAGGAAAAACAGCAAGTCCCATTTTTCTTGCCATTACATTTGAAAGGCAAGACTCATCAAAGATACTAGATTCCTTCTGTGCTGAGAAGCACTCCAAAACAAAAGACAAAAGGATCCCACTTTACTTGCCCCATTCAAACAAAAGCAAGACTCATTAAAGATACTTGGTGGCCTTAGCATTCCAAAAAAGAAAACAGTAAAAAAATTCCCACCCTAATTACCATAACACTATGTGATAATCAAAGGGGACACCAGATTGAATATTATGAATGATAGTACAAAAAATCTAAAGTCAGGGTTGGAATTTTACACCCAGGGTTACTGTGAGAGGAGAAGTAGTGAGATGATACCTTGAGACCTAGTCCATCAAATTTGTAAAATAACTCTTTCTATACACATCCACCTGGCCAGATGAAAGTTGTGAAATTTAAATACTTAAACATTTTTTTTTCTACTTACATGAATCTACCTGTCCGCATACAGTGCCTGGCATATAGTAGGTACTTAATAAATGTTCATTGATTGATTCATTGAAATGGCTTGAGAGAGGTATCACTATACAAATATGAAAGGAAACTTGTCACATGAAATAGAATACAGAACTTGTAGCCAGAAAATCTAGTCTTGACCTAAGACATTTATTAACAGTATGACTCTGGCCAGTTAATTTCAGGTATATGAATATCAGTTTCCTCATCTACAAAATGAAGATATCATATGATGTGAAGATATCAATCATATGATTGATTTAAAATTCAAGCTAGATAATGTAAGTGAAATCATTTGATAAACTTAATGCGCTATGTAAATCCCAGCTAACTTGAACCAATCTCTCTAGAGCATAAAGTTGACCATGGTCAAATTACACCTTATTGTAGTAAATAACAAATTTGTCCAAATTTAACTATCCACGGTCATGCTGCTTCTCTATGGAGAAATACGCTGCCAAATTTTAGCAAGTAATCTTTTTTACTGTATTAACATGGTGGCAGAAGAATTATGCACAATAAGTGCACAAAGTTTTACACTAGTGCACTCTACAAAGAAAGATAATGGATTGGTCTTTCATTGAGCCTAGCACTGACATCAAAACAACAGTTTGACACAGACTGCCATTCTGGATTTGTTTGGCCATGTTCTTTATTTTCTAAAATTTGTTTTATTCCTAACCCTGGAGGCAAGTTTCTTATATTTCTAAACAATCAATAAGCAAATCTGTGGAACTAATATATGTTCATGGAAAAGGGATGATGTGGCAAAAGCTGTGTGATATATTTGAATTTTTAAGTTACTTGATCAAAGAGTGTTTATTACTTTGTTGTCCAAAACTACTTTCTACTTTCTCTTTCTCTCTCTCTCTCTCTCTCTCTCTCTCTCTCTCTCTCTCTGTGTGTGTGTGTGGGTGTGGGTGTGTGTCTGTCTGTCTCTGTCTCTGTCTCTGTCTCTGTCTCTGTCTCTGTCTCTGTCTCTCTCTCTCTCTGTCTCTCTCTCTCACTCACTCTCTCTGCTTTATTCTATAATTTCATTAGTGTAGAGAATTTCTGATGGGAGTTCCACTACCATTTCTGCCACTGTTCTGAAACTTGTAGTCTTAGTGATGAGGGTTTGGGGTGAGAGGTGCTCGACACCCCAAAGTACCGACACACCAGGTCCTGCCAGAAGAATTCGACTCAAGCCTTCTCAGCCAAGGGAAAAGATAAAGTTTATTAAGAGTTAGCCACATAGGCCTGCCCCCAACACATCCCACCCCTTGCAACGCCTGTAAGGAAAAAGGGCCAGACCCATCTGAGCTAGATTGGTTCTGACCACCTTCATGGAGGCAAGATGGAGATTATATACACAAAGGTTGTGGGAGGGATTGAGGGGTGGTCTGGGGTGACCAGAAGAGGGGTCTAGGGAGGGACTTAAGGATGAGGTCAGACTCCAGGGTGGGGGAAATAGCTGAAGGCTATATGGAAATGACAACCCATAAAGGGCTGGGGTAGGGGAGCTAGGGTATAGATATTTTGATCAGGTTGAAGGATGGGAAACAGGATTAAGGGAGGGAGGTCGTTGGGAAGACCAGATTAAGGGTAGGAAACAGCTGGACAATAGAGGACTGGGCAAGGTAGGCATTTGGGCTTAATGGTTATAGCCTCAGGCCAAGGCCAGGTAGAGAGGGAAGATTCAAGGAGAGTTCAAGGGTTCAAGGGGTTCCCAGAGACTGTGCCCTCATCATTAGTGAGTTTACTTAAGCACTAAGAATTTAAATGATTTCTCCAAGGTGGGATCCAAACCCAAGTCATGACTACTGCTTGACTATCTATGGCTCCCTTTATAGCCCATTAATGACAGGAATTAAGGAAATTTTAAGCTAAAAGTTATCAGTGATATCTTGCCAAAAAAACAGGGCAGGGAGAATCAGGGAGAGTTGGAGACTTTAAATGTTATCTTACACACACACCCACACACCCACACACACACACACACACACACACACACACAGAGACAGAGACAGAGACAGAGACAGAGAAGGATAGAAACAGAGAGAAAGACAGAGAGACACACAGAGAGAGACAGAGAGACAGGAAGAGACAGAGATTATTCTCTTGAATAATATTTTAGCAGTTGTCAAATCTATCCTCAGTATAACCTAATTAAATATTGCCATTATAAAAAAACTCAAAATGCTCCTAAAAATCACAAGACATTTTAATATGGACATTACTTCAGTCATCTGTGATTTTATTTGATGAATCATATTAATATAAATTTTCCTCAAATATTATGAAAATTTTGTTGTCCCCGGATCTCCAAAGTCAAAAATTATTTTCTTTTACTTTTAGCACTATAGATTGTGTATGATTTATCATAGATATTAATTATTTCATGCATTAGTTTGCGTGCTTCTTTCTCCTTCCTAAAGCTAGCTAATATTTTTCTGCTCTTTTTCTTCTAATTGTGATTCCCTGAACATCTCTTTTCTCAATGTCACCCTTCACAATGTATTCAGCATTTATTTAGGACCTAAGAAGCTAGGGATTAATTATTTAACCTAGTTATAAATTGATGCTCATAACAACCCATTAGATGGATTAATCCTATCTTGCCACTGAGAAAACAGAGACACAGAGATCAACTAATTAGTGCCATACCATAACACAGTTCATTGAGCCATATTCTGTTTAAGACTGTTCCTGCCTAACTTAAGATAGACATTTCAGTAGCATTTTTGGAAATTTTAGTAATTTGTTTATATCATGAAAATACAATTTAGTGTGCTAATGACACAGTGAATTAAATCATAATTTGATTGGTGAGTTTGATGCAGACTGACACCAACAATTATGATTATCACTGAATCAAAAAAATTTCTTTTTGATTGATATTTTGCCTGAATTCAACAATATAATAATCATTTAAATAGAAAACGCCTCAGGAAAAAAAATGAAATTTTATGGAAATATTTATTGCAATATTAATAAGATTACTCACATGCAAATAATCAGAAAGTGGTCTTTAACATCTTTTAAAAATAATTGTAACTTGTAATAATTAAATAAGACATCAAAGATATGTCATTTCTAAAACTTTCATGTTTTTGTGGTCTTCTCAGAGGTAAATCCTCCTTCAAAATTGTAATGTTTTATATGATCATTATTATAATTTGCCATTCAAAAAGTTTATTCTTCATCAACAACCTTAGCTTTTTGTTGGAATAAAAAATTGTGGCAGAAAAGGTATTAATTATTTCCCATGTAATAATAAAGTTATCTACAATTCTTATCTATTCAACATTAACTTAATGGAATCATTTTGTTTTGTAATACATATGTATAATAGATAAAGATAGTTTTTGACATTCATTTTTGTAAGATTTTGAGTTACAATTTTTCCCCCTCCCTCCCCTCCAGATTGCGAGCAATCCAATGTAGAACTCTGGCACTGTTGGAGGCTGTAGGGATCTGTCAGACAACTGTGGGTCATGGAACATGATATTCTGGAAGGCAAAGAAGCTAGCTCTACAAGCAAGAATCACTTGGCAAAATTAAGCATGATACATGAAGGGCGACGAGGGAGGTCTTTCAATGAAATAGAAGGATTTCAAGTTCTTATAAGGAGAATACCAGAACTAAATAAAAATTCGACCTCTAATATCAAGACTCAAGATAAGCATAAACAGGTAAAAAGGGAAAAGAAAACAGAAGGGTTTCAATAGAGCTAAACTGTTTACATCCCTACATGAGAAGATGATACTTGCAGTTCTTTAAAAATGTATCACTAATAGTAGAGCTAAAAGGAATATACATAAAGGGTATGAGTATAAGGTGAATACAAGGGAATGATAGGAAAAAGTTAAGGGTTGAGAAAGGAGTACAATGGGTGCACAAGGAAGGGAGAGGTAAATTATTTCATGTGAAGAGTCTTGAAAGACCTATTACAGTGTAGGGGAAGATGGGAGAATAGGTGCTAGGCATTACTTGAACCTTACTCTTATCAGTATTGGCTCAAAGAGGGAATGACATACACAATCGGTTGAATATAGATATCAGTCTTACCCAACAGAGAAGTAGGAGGGGAGGAGATCAAGTAAAGGGGTGGAGACTGACAGAAGAGAGAGCAGATCAGGGGGTGTGACAGACAGAAACAAAACATTGGTGAGGAAGGAAAGAGTGAAAGTAGACAGAGGTCAAACAGGAGGAAGAATAGGTTGGAGGGAAATAAACAGTAAACATATATGTGAATGTGAATGGGATGAACTCTCCCACAACATATTTTTTACGAGAAGCACATTTGAAGCAGAGAGACACACACAAAGTAAAGGTAAAGGGCTGGAACAGAATTTATTATGTTTCAGTTGAAGTAAAAAAAAAAAGAAAATCAAACAAACAAACAAGCAAAAACCAAAAAGCAAGAGTAGCAAGCCTAATCTCAAACAAAGTAAAAGCAAAAATAAACCTAATTAAAATAAATAAGGAAGGAACCTACATCTTGCTAAAAGGTACTGTAGAAAATGAATCAATATCAATAATAAAGTTCTTAAAGGAGAAATGAAGTGAGCTACAGGAAAAAAAAATAGGCAATAAAACTGTACTACTAGGAAACCTCAACTGTCCCCTCTCAGAAGTCAATAAATCCAACAACAACAAAAATAAACAAGAAAGAGACTAAGGAGGTAAATAAAATATCAAAAAGGTTAGATATGACAGACCTTTGGCATGATTTAGACATGAAGGATGACACCATAAGAAAATTAGAAGAGCAAGGAATCAGATCTATGGGGAGGGGAAAAATTCATGACCACACAAGAAATAGAGACCATTATATATAAAATAAATAATTTTGATCATATCGAATTAAAAAGCTTTTATGCAAACAAATCCAGTGAAACCAAGATTAGAAGGAAAGCAGAAAGCTAGAAAAATATCTTCACAGCAAGTGTCTCTGATAAAAGCCTCATTTCTCAAATAGATATAGAGAAGTGAGTCAAATTTATAAGAATATAAGCCATTCCCCAATTGATAAATGGTCAAAGCATCTGAACAGGTAGTTTTCAGATGAAGAAATCAAATCTCTCTACAAGCACATGAAAAATTTCTCAAAATCACTTTCGATGAGAGAAATGCAAATTAAAATAACATTAAGGTACCAACTTACACCTACCAAATTTGCTAATGTGACAAAAAAGGAAAATGAGAAATGTTGTTGAGGATATGAGAAAATTGGGACAGTAATGCATTTTTGATGGAGATGTGAACTTATGCAACCATTCTGGAGCATCAGTTCATGCAAAAATTTCCAGGTTTTTCTGAAATCCACCCGGTCATCATTTCTTATAAAACAATAGCATTCCATTACATTCATACATCACAATTTGTTCTGCCATTCTCAAATTGATGCACATCACCACATTTTTTTTTATTCTTTGCCACCACACAAAGAGCTGCTATAAAAATTTTTGTATGTGTGGGTTCTTTTCCCTTTTTATGATATCTTTGAGATAGAGACTCAGTAGTGGCATTGTGGTTCAAAGGGTATGCACAGTTTTACACCTCTTTGGGCATAGTTTCAAATTACTTTCCAGACTGGTAAGATCAATTCAGAACTCTCCTGACAATGCAATAGTGTTCCAATTTTCCCACATCTTTTACATAGTTTTAACAGGTAAACTATTCCTTGCTATATTAATTTACTTACGGTATCACCCTTTTTGTCTAAAACCCATTTTAACAGCATCTTGGTGTACAGTGCAAGATGCTGGCCTATGCCTAGTTTCTGTCATACTATTTTCCAATCTTCTCAGCAATTTTTGTCAAAAAGTGAATTCTTATCCCAGAAGCTAGAGTTTTGGGTTTATCAAACAGTATATTACTATAGTCATTGACTACTCTGTCTTATATGGTTAACCTACTCCATTGATCCACCACTCTATTACTAAGCCAGTTCCAAATAATTTTGTGACTGCTGCTTCATATATAGTCTTAGATCTGGTATGACTAGACCACCTTCCTTTGAATTTTTTTTCATTAATTCTTTTGATATTATTGACCTTCCAGAAGAATTTTGTTATTACTTTTTCCAGCTCTATAATTTTTTGGTAGACAAATTAGTATGTCACTGAATGAGTAAATCAATTTAGATAGAATTGTCATTTTTATTATATTAGCTCAGCC
This sequence comes from Trichosurus vulpecula, assembly GCF_011100635.1. NCBI lineage: Eukaryota > Metazoa > Chordata > Mammalia > Diprotodontia > Phalangeridae > Trichosurus > Trichosurus vulpecula. Next base: position 180,253,078 of record NC_050579.1, read on the forward strand.
TACTGATGAGCAACTCACATTTTTCCAATCATTTAGATCTGACTTTATTTGTGTGAAAAGTGATTTGTAATTGTGTTCACATATTTTCTGGATTTGTCTTTGCACATACATCCCCAAATATTTTATATTGTCTATTTTATATTGTTATTGGAAATTGAATTTATTTTTAGTAATATATAGAAATGTTGATGATTTGGGGGTTTATCTTATATTCTGCAACTTTGTAAAAGTTCTTATGTATTTCACAGATATTTAGTTGATTGTTGTTTGACCCACTGATTTTAAAATATCGGATTATTTACTTTCCAATTAATTTTTAGTCTATTTTCCCATGGCCCTTTGTTACATGTAATTTTTATTGCATCATGATTTAAAAAGGATACATCTTATATTTCTGTCTTTTTGCATTGTTAGGTTTTTTATGCCCTCATACATGGTCAATTTTTTGTAAGTGCCATGTACTGCTCAGAAAAAGGTATATGCCTTTCTACCCCCATTCATTTTTCTCCAGAAGTCTATCATATCTTACTTTTCTAAAATTCTATTCACTTCCTTAACATATTTCTTGTTTATTTTATGGTTAGATTTATCCAATTTTAAGAGGTGGAGGTGGAGGTCCCCCACTAGTATAGTTTTACTGTACATTTCTTCCTGTAGCTCACTGAACTTCTCCTTTAAGAATTTGGATGCTATACCACTTGGTGCATATATGTTTAGTATTGATATTACTTCATAATCTATGATATTTTTAGCAGAATGTAATTTTCTTCCTTGCCTCTTCTAAATATATCTACTTTTGCTTATGCTTTGTTTGAGATCAGGATTACTAAACCTGCTTTTTTTTTTTTATTTCAATTGAAGCATAATATACTCTGCTCCTGCCTTTTAGCTTTACTCTGTGTCTATTTCTCTGCTTCAAGTGCGTTTTATGTAAACAAAATATTATAGGATTATGGTTTTTAATCCATTCTGCTATCCACTTCTGTTTTATGGGATAGTTCATCCCCTCCACATGCACAGTTATGATTATTGTGTCTTTCTCTCCATCCTTTGTCCCTCCTCCCTTCACCACTTATACTTTTCTCTCTCTTTTCCTCCTTTCCCTCCTCCCCAGTATTTTGCTACTGACCACCATCTCTCTCAATCTGACCTCCCTTCTATCGGTCACCCTCCCTTTTATTTCACCTTTCTCCTCCTACTTCCCTGTAGGGCAAGATAGATTTCTATACCCAACTAAATGGGTGTATTATTCCATCTTTGTGCCAAAGCTGATGAGTGTAAGGTTCAAACAATGCTGACCCTCCTCCCTTTTCCCTGCTATTGTAATAGGTCTTTTGTACCTCTTCGTCTGAAAATTTTTACTCTCTTCTGCCTTGCCCTTTCCTCTTCTCCAAGGACAATCCTTTTTTCACCCCCATTTTTTTAATTATCACATTAAAGTCAACTTATTCCTACATTCCATCTCTATGTATACCCCTTCTAACTGCCCTTATAAAGATACAGTTCTCAAGAGTTATAAGCATCATCTTCCCATACAAGGATGTAAATAGTTAAACCTCATTGAATAACATTTTTTTTCTTTTTGTGTTTGCCTTTTTATGCTTCTCCTGAGTCTTGTATCTGAAGATCAAATTTTTGTTTAACTCTTCTCTTAGCATCAGGAATGGTTGAAAGTTTCCTATTTCATTGAATGTGCATCTTTTCCCCCCAAATTAATTATGCTCAATTTTGCTAGATAGTTGATTCTTTGTTGTAATCCAAGTTCCTTTGCCTTCTGCAATATCATATTCCATGTCTTTAGATCATTTAATGCAGAAGCTGCTAAATCCTGGGTAATCTTGACTGTGGCTCCAAATATTTAAATTGTTTCTTTCTGGTTCCTTACAGTATTTTCTCTTTGATGCAAAAATTCTGGAATTTTGTTACAATATTGCTAGGAGTTTTCATTTTGGGATCTCTTTCACCACATGATCAGTGGATTCTTTCAATCACTATTTTACCCTTTGGTTCTAGGATATCGGGGCAGTTTTCCATGATAATTTCTTGAAAGATGATTTCCAGGCTCTTTTTTTTGATCATGACTTTCAGGTAGTCCAATAACTCTAAAATTATTTCTCCTGTATCTATTTTCCTGGTCAATTACTTTTCCAATGAGGTACATTATGTTTTCTTCTAATGTTCATTATTTTAATTTTGTTTGACTGATTCATGATGTCTCATAGAATTATTAGCTTCTACTTGTCCAAATATAATTTTTAAGGAATTATTTTCTTCAATTACCTTTTGTTCTTCCTTTCCCCTTTTGCCAGTTCTACTTTTTTAGGACCTGTTTTCTTCAATGAATTTTTTTTCCCATTTGGAGAACTGTATTTTTTAAGGAATCATTTTCTTCAGTCAGTTTTTGTCCTTCCTTTACCAAGCCATTGACTTGTTCTTGCACACCTCTCATTTCTTTTCCCAAATTTTTCCTTCTATATGTCATATTTGACTTTTTCGAGCTCTTCCAAGAAGGCTTTTGATCTTGAGACCAAGTAATATTTCTCTTCAAGGTTTCAGATATAGATATATTGAAAATCTTGTGTTCTTCTGAGTTTGTGTTTTGATCTTTCCTGTCAACGTAGTAGCTTTCTATAGTCAATGTTTGTTTTTGCTTCTTACTCATTTTTTTGCCTATTTTGTGGCTTTTAAAGTTGAACTCTCCTCCTATACCAAAGGGGCACTTTCCTAAGCTTCTTGTGCTGGGATCCAGAGGACTGGTCATTGGCTTTGTGTGCTGGGACTTCATGTGCTGGTGGCTTGCTCACTGCATTGGGGTGGCCTGGCCTAGTTGAGCATCTTATTACCTGGTTTCTCAGGCTGGCAACTTGCCTTTTGCATTGAAGATCTCACAGCTGGCTTGCTGTGCTACTGGCCTCCTCAGCCAGGACTGAGTTGCTGATCTGTGCTTTGAATAAGAGTCTACTACTCACTTTCCCTGACATTGTTGTTGCTGGGTTTTGTTCTCCTATTACCCAAGTCACACAGACCTTTCTTGAAATTCTTCTTAGTTATCTTAAGCTGGAAAATTGTTTCATTTCCTCTTTTTGTAGGTTTTATTGCTTCAGAATCCATTGAGATGCTTGATTTAATGTTGTTTCTGAGGGAAATTAGGTAGAGCTCAGGCAACTTCTTGGCTTCTCTCCACCGTCTTGGTTCTGCTTGGATTATTTTTTTTCACCTAGTGTTTGTACCTCCGTCCCCATTTGGCCAATTTGACTTTTAAAGGAGCTGTTATTGTCATTGGATTTTTTCCAATTGCCCAATTTCATTTTTTTGGGGGGAGGGCAATTGGGGTTAAGTGACTTGCCCAAGGTCATACAGCTAGTACATGTGTCAAGTGTCTGAGGCTGGATTTGAACTCAGATCCTCCTGACTCCAGGGATGGTACTCTACTCACTGTGCTACCTAGCTGCCCCCAATT